>NC_037670.1:36718225-37079565 GCF_003255815.1 Theropithecus gelada | reverse complement strand
AAAAAAAAAAAAAAAAAAAAAAAAAAAAAAAAAAAAAAAAAAAGATGTGTCAGTGATTCTCAAATCTTACTGCACGTCTCATTCATTTGGGGAAATTTTCAACACTTAGATTCTCAGGCTCCTATTTGGGAATTCTGTTTCCCTAGGTCTGAGGTAGGACCTGGTAAGTCGCATGCACAGCCAGGGGAAAGAGCTCCTGGTGGAGGCCTTGCTTTTATGCTCAGCATCCCTGGGGCCTGTTACGGGCTAAAATGTGTCCCCCTAAAATTCACATGTTGAAGTCCTAACCTGCCAGTACTTCTACCTGTGACTGTATTTGGAGATAGGGTCAAAGAGGTAATTAGAGTTAAACAAGGTCATCAGGGGGGATCCTAATCCGATATGACTGGTGTCCTTATAGAGAGAGGTTAGGACACAGCAGAACACAGAGTGAAGGCCATGTGAAGATACAGGGAGAAGACAGCCGTCTGCAAACCAAGGAGAGAGGCCTGGGGAGGAACCAACCTGGCTGATACCTAGATCTTACACTCCAGAAATGTGAGAAGGTAAATTTCTGTTGCTTAATCCACCCAATCTGTGTTACTCTGTTATGAAAGCCCTAGGAAGCCAAGTCTTTGGCCTTTGGCATCAAAGACAGGCAACTTCAATGGATAGACCGGCAGCAAAGATAGAACTATATTAAATAAATTAAAAAGGGCTCTTGAAGGCCGGGCACAGTGGCTCATGCCTGTAATCCCAGCACTTTGGGAGGCTGAGGAGGGTGGATCACTTGAGGCCAGGAATTCGAGACCAGCCTGGCCAACATGGCAAAACCCTGTCTCTACTAAAAATACAAAGATTAGCCAGGCATAGTGGTGTGCTCCTGTAATCCCAGTTACTCAGGAGGCTGAGGTAGGAGAATCGCTTGAACCTGGGAGGTAGAGGTTGCAGTGAGTGGAGATGATGCCACTGCACTCCAGCCTGGGTAACAGAGCGAGACTCCCATCTCAAAAAACAAAGAAACGACAACAAAAAAGAAAACAACAACAAAACAATAAAACAAAACAAAACAACAGCAAAAAAGAGCTCTTGAATTATTCAAGTATGAGGACATCTTTATTTGCTCAAATATGGAATTAAAATTTTTTAAAAAATTAATTAGAGCAGAAATGAAAGAAACTGATACTAATGAGAACATATCTTACACTGTTTTGAGGGACACAAGCTTAGATACCATTCCAAAAGGTGCAATGACCGAACGTGACAATGGGGTCACTGCTTTTATGTGCTCACACTCTGGTCTATGAGCCAATCCGTTCCTTTCCACCCTGCTGCCTGTTCTCCTCTTGGTTTCCTTCCTCACACTGCTCATCCACGTCAGTATGAATGGGGAAATAAGGCTCAAACCTAACTTCCATCAGCAGCTTCTGTTGTAGTCTGCAGAGGTTTTAAGTGCTGAGCAAAATGAAATTCTGGCTTCACCACAAATTTCATTTATTTAAACTCTGTCCTCTTCTAATCAAGAATGGTTTAGAGCACAGTTCCTTGGGGACAGTGGAATCTTCAGCTCCCTAGCAACATCTGGACTTTTCTCTGATGGAAAAAGCAATGGCGGCTGGACGTGGTGACTCACACCTGTAATCCCAGCACTTTGGGAGGCCAAGGTGGGTGGATCACCTCAGGTCAGGAGTTCAAGACCAGCCTGACCAATATGGTGAAAACCTGTCTCTACTAAAAACGTAAAAATTAGCCGGGCATGGTGGCGTGTGCCCATAGTCCCAGCTACTCAGGAAGCTGAGACAAGAGAATGGCTTGAACCCGTGAGGCAGAGGTGGCAGTGAGCCAAGATCCAGCCTGGGCAATAGAGTGAGACTCTGTCTCAAAAAAAAAAAAGCAGTGGGGAATATGAGGGGAAATATGGACTCTGAGCTTGACCCTGTGTAATTTGAACCTTTCTGCCTTGGCCTCAGTTCCCTCATCTACAAGATGAGAAGATGAATTTGATTGATCACCATCAATATATCTTTCAGCCCTAAAAATTCCATAACTCTTAAAATATCACAATAAAATGTCACACAAATTTTTCAGTTTCCCTGTGCATATAAAAGCTATGTTTACACTATATTTTCTGCAAGACAGTTTCCTAAAAAGTTGCATATACCGTGAGATTTTAACACTTTTTCCCCCATCCAAATGGCATTTTAAATGCATAAAAATAACTTATTTATAAATTTTCTTTCTCTCTCTCTTGTTTTTGTATAGCACCTTGAAACTAAGATATTGCAGGTGGAAGTGCAGGGTAATAGGCTGAAGAACTCTCAAATAACAATCATTTATGTTTTGGTGGGCCATTTGGTATAGTGTGATTTCCTGAGAAACTTTAAAGGGTAAAAGTCTGCACTGAAAAATCACATTATTTACTATTACCTGGTTGTATTCAGAGGCCAGACTATTTAAGACATAAGAAATCCAGGAATAAATATGTTTAGCTTTTTCTGGAAAAAGCAACTTCCTACTTCTGTTTTTATTTTTAACTTCTCACACTGATTTTTGTTGTCTTTGAAAAAAAAGCCTAAGAGTAATCATACTTTTTAAAAGTCATGCATTATCATTTGTGTTATCTTGATAACTTCAAAACAAATTATAAGTTGAGATAACAACACGCAATCTCAATACCTTGATCAGAATATTCACGATAAGTTGCAATGAACAAAATGCAAAACAAGAAAGAACAGCTGTAACCCAAGCACCATGGAAGCACATTGATTCATTTTTTGAAAGAGATACTTAGCTAGTTCTTAGCAAAAAGCTAAGCCTAATTCTCTCATAGTCTTCTTTAATTCCCACTTGCAAACATGCAGTCAAGTTTACCCACCTCCACCACACCATGATGAATGGACGTGTACTGTTTCTTCTTCAGCATCACCAAGGTGATGACGATCACTGTTGCTATGACAACACCGCCCACCATGAGACCAATGATTGCACCTTTGTTTGAACCCACATCTTCGGCAAAGAACACCTTGAAAACAAATTAAGAAAAATAATTTTAATTTGTAAATGCAATATAATTTACAATTTATAAATGCAATTAGAAGAATTTCATTTCTTAAATGCAGGGGACATTTGGATGAGGTTATATGAAAAGTTTCAGTATATTCTCTGGCCAACTGGTTGGTCACGTATTTGATGATTACTTAAAAAAAGAAAAGAAATCACATATTCTCCTTACTAAGAATGACAATCATAGTTTACAGAACGACGTACAACATGTGGCTTCCCCAGCCTGAGGAAGTCTACTTTCCCCTCACATGTCAAAACCAAAGTCTGCAGCGACCTGAAACTCTGACAGGTGGAACATTTGGTGAGTGGTGGGAAGATGGCGCTTGTATCTATCAAAAGCTGGAAAGGCACGGATCATACTAATGAAAGGAGGTCAGCATTTTCCCAGTCACAGCAGGTTTGAAACTCTGAGCCCTGATGTCTGACTCTAAGTGACTGAGACTTGGGTGTTTTTCAACCCTGTAGATGTCCTCATTTCCTTGGAGGGACACTTTCAATGCACAGGAATAGGTATTCTGAAACCAAGGAGTTAAACAATAGAAAAAAAGGTATCTTGTTACTTATAGTAATTCAGCAGAATTCTAATTAACCTTTAGCAGTGTAATGCTTTTTAAAGCATAATGTTATTTCAAAGGGAAGTATAGGCAACAAGAATTTTAAGTCACTCATAACTCATGCTTTCTTACTATTGTCTCCAGAAACCAAAATCTGAAATGTTGCTTTATTTTTGCTCTTTATTTGGATTAAACATAAAAAGAATTTTGAGAACATTGTAAAGAAGAAATAAAATTTCATTTATTGCACTACATTGTTTCATACTGTTTATAAAAGCAAGTCATTATTTTTCAACTTTATCTACTTGAATGAAATGATAGAAGCACACCACAACGTTTATCATCTTGTTATATAAGGAGTTGATCTTATGCCAGATGAAGTAAAACTATAGCTAAACATTATCATGTTTGCTCTGCAACTTAATGAAAATACAGGCATACCTAGCTTTATTGCACAGTCGTGTTTACAGATAGTATTTTTTTAAAAAAAGAAAACAAAACAAATTAAAGGTTTGTGGTAACCCTGTATCAAACAAGTCTATTGGTGCCATTTTTCCAACAGTGAACACAGGTTCACTTCATGTCTGCGTCACATTTTGGTAATTATTTAAATATTCAAACATTAAAAATTATTATATCTGTTTGGTGATCTGTGTGATCAGTGGCCTTTGATGTTACTATTTTAATTGTTTTGCAGTGTCATGAAACATGCCCATAAAGACAGCAAACTAAATCAATAACTGTTGTGTGTGTTCTGACTGCCCCCCAAACTGGCCACTCCGCCCCTCAACTCCCAGGCTCCCTATTCCTTGAGAGACCACAATATTGAAACGGGGCCAGTAAATAACCCTACAATGGTCTCCAATTGTTCAAGTGAAAGGAAGAGTCACACGTCTCTCACTTTAAAGCAAAAGCTAGAAATAATTAAGCTTAGTGAGCAAGGCATATTGAAAGCCAAGATTCTTGTGCCAGTTAGCCAAGTTGTGAATGCAAAGAAAAGCTCTTGAAGGAAATTAAAAGTGCTACTCCAGTGAGCACACAAATGATAAGAAAGCAAAACAGCTTTATTGCTGATGGGAGAAAAGTTTTAGTTGTCTGGATGGAAGATCGAACCAGCCTCAACATTCTCTTAGGCCAAAGCCTAATCAAGAACGAGGTCCCCAACTCTCTTCAATTCTGTGAAGGATGAGAGAGGTGAAGAAGCTGCAGAAGAAAAAAAAGTTGGGAGAGGTTGATTTCACGAGGTTTAAGGGAAGAAGCCGTCTCCATAACACAAAAGTGCAAGGTGAAGCACCAAGTACTGATGTAGAAGCTGCAGTAAGCTATCCAGAAGATCTAGATAAAACTCCTGATGAAGGTGGCTACACTAAATAACAGATTTTCAGTGGAGATGACACAGACTTATTTGGAAGAAGATGTCATCTAGGACTTTCATCATTAGAGAGAAGTCCTGCCTTCAAAGTGTCAAAGGACAAGCTGACTCTCTTGTTAGGGGATAATGCAGCTGGTGACTTTTAAGTTTTTGAAGCCAAGACTGATTTACTATTGTAAAAGTCCTAGGGTGCTTAAGAATTATTCTAAATCTACTCTGCCCATGCTCTATAAATGGAACAACAAAACTGGGATGACAGCACATCTCTTAACAGCATGGTTTAATGAATATTTTAAACCCGCTGTTGAGACCTACTGCTCAGAAAAGATTCATTTCAAAATATTACTGCTCACTGACAAAACACCTAGTCACCTAAGAGCTCTGAAGGACAGGTATAAGGAGATTACTGTTGTTTTCATGCCTGCTAACACCACATTCATTCTGCAGCCCATGGATCAACTTTCAAGTCTTATTATTTCAGCCTCTTATTACTTCAAAATATATTTCTTTTTTTTTTTTTTTTTTTTTTTTTTGAGACGGAGTCTCGCTGTGTCCCCAGGCTGGAGTGCAGTGGCGCGATCTCGGCTCACTGCAAGCTCCGCCTCCCGGGTTCACGCCATTCTCCCGCCTCAGCCTCCGAGTAGCTGGGACTACAGGCGCCGCCACCGCGCCCGGCTAGTTTTTGTATTTTTAGTAGAGACGGGGTTTCACCATGTTAGCCAGGATGGTCTCGATCTCCTGACCTCGTGATCCACCCGCCTCGGCCTCCCAAAGTGCTGGGATTACAGGCTTGAGCCACCGCGCCCGGCCAAAATATATTTCAAATATATTTTGTAGGGCTATTAAAACTGCCATAGATAGTGATTCCTCTAATGGATCTGGGCAAAGTAAATTGCAAACCTTCTGAAAAGCATTCACCATTCCAGATGCCATTAAGAACATCTGTGATTCATAGGAGGAGGTCAAAACATCAACAATAACAGGAGTTTGGAAGAAGATGATTCCAACTCTCATGGGTGATTTTGAGGGGTTCAAGACTTCAGTAAAGGATGTCACCGCAGATGTGGTGGAAATAACAAGAGAACTAGAATTAGAAGTGGAGCCTAAAGACATGACTGAACTAACTGCTACCACCTCATGATCAAACTTGAACGGATGAGGAGTTACTTCTTAGGGATGAGCAAAGAAAGTGGATTCTTGCAATGGAATCTACTCTTGGTGAAGATGCTGTGAACATTGTTGAAATGACAACAAAGGATTTAGGATATCACATAAACTCAGTTGATGAAGCAGTGGCTAGATTTGCAAAACTGACTCCAATTTTGAAAGCTGTTCTACTGTGGGCAAAATGCTATCAAACAGCATCACACGCTACAGAGAAATCTTTTATGGAAGTAAGGGTCAATCGACGCAGCAAACTTCGTAAGAAATTGCCACAGCCACCACAAACCTCAGCAATCACCACCTGGATTAGCCAGTAGCAGTGAACGTCAAGGCAAGAATCTCCGTGAGCAAAAAGATTAGGACTTGCTGAAGACTCAGATGATCATTAGCATTTTTTAGTAATAAAATATTCTACTAATAAAAGTAATTAAAGTAGGTACATGGCTTTTTTTTAGACATAATGCTATTGCACATGTAACAGACTATAGTATAGTGTAAATATAAATTTTTTTTTTTTTCTTTTGAGATGGAGTCTCGCTCTTGTTGCCCAGGCTGGAGTGCTAACTCGGCTCACTGCAACCTCTGCCTCCCGGGATGAAGAGATTCTCCTGCCTCAGCCTTCCGAGTAGCTGGAACTATAGGCATATGCCACCACATGTGGCTAATTTTTGTATTTTTAGTAGAGAAGGCATTTCAGCATGTTGGCCAGGATGGTCTCGATCTCCTGACCTTGTGATCCACCCGCCTTGGCCTCCCAAAGTGCTGGGATTACAGGCATGAGCCACCACGCCTGGCCAATATAACTTTTATATGCACTGGGAAGCCAAAAAATTTGTGTGACATTTTATTGCAAAATGTGTTTTACTGTGGTGTTCTGAAATTTCCAAGGTATGCCTCTACCTCCCTAAAAAATTCTTTCAATATAGCCTCAAGGTAGTCAAATGACTGATTTTTCTAAGCTAAAACTAACATACTAGCAGTCTGGAAGGCAATATAAAATACAGCAAATGAAGCAACTTCTAAAAGTGTTTTACTCATGGTTTATAACAAAATGAGAAATTGTTCATAATTATTCCCTTTACTAAACAAATATGCTAGCTCAATATTTTTATGAAAAGCAAATCATTAATTAGCTAATATACTAGTGTGAGGTAATCAGGAATAAATGCAAGTCTGGACATATTCCTGTGCCTTTAAGAAAATACTGTAATTCTGTGATATTCATTGCACTAATTATAGTACATTATCTTATCAACTAGTTCAGTAGAGGGAGCTGATTCTCCTAATTGCTGCCGCTGCCATTAGTCACTGTCACATTATAGGCGTTAGTGTAATTGTGGAGATGGGCTTATATGACACAAGCCCCAGTGAATGCAAATTTTCTGTACATTAATCTTCAGCTTTCTGCCCTACCAACTCTCAACTCTTCAGCGGTTTCCCAGTTTTTATTAACCTCTTCAGCAACAGCCTCATCAAGAGAAACCCTGATTTTATAATAACTGATACTAGATTATCTTGCCAATGAAAACCATGCTTCAAAAAGCTAAATGTCTTAGTGTAAAAATAGAACGATGGGAGTTAAGAATGCAAATCCAAATCCCAAGTCAGTTTTTTATTTGCTACAATTATTTAGAGTCAAGTGAGGCATAAATAATAATTTGAAGGTGTTTCTTTACGAGATTAATACTAGGATTTATCAACTTTATTTACGAATACTGAAAAGACATTTTCTGCTTGAAAAAAGCTAACACACACACACACAAACAAAAGAAGTGCCTGAGATAACTTCAAGTATAATTGCTATGGAAATTTTATTACCATTTTTCTGTCCACCACTGAATGTGATAAAATTGTCTTATTAATTTAACCCCTTACTGCACCTACTGATAAGATGGAACCCTAACAGAATCCACTATTTGATTTATCTGAATTTCTAAGCTTTTGGTAAAGGATTTTATATAACTACTAGAGCTGACCACAAAAGAGATGTGGCTTTTTGATTTACTCCAATTCTAACATTAGGGGGGAAAAGTGATTTCATCTGAAAAGGAAGCTGCTGTCTTCTTTGCACAAACCTTTTGATGAATAACACTATCAGGAACATCACGGGGTCCTGCTCACCCCATGATCTTATTCTTGCAAGAGAAGTTAAAGCATGGGAGGTAGGGGAGGGAATGAAAAGAAAAAGCTGGGGGAGAGATGAATGAGCAAAGGAAGACAGTTCCAGATGTGAACTTAAGCTATATAAAGTGTTCTAGAAAACCAAGCAGTGTATGCACGTGTTTGACTCTGATCCTTCAAGTAAACCTATTGTAAACCTATTTTCCCAGAAAACACAGTGGAAATTAAAGTGGCTGCCATATTGAAATTAATTCTACTTTAAGTTCCGAGTCCTGCACGAACTTAGCTGCCCTGTAGTCTGAAAGAACTACACACAGAGCCTCTTAATTTTCTTTTTTTGAGACAGTCTCGCTCTGTTGCCCAGGCATGATCTCGGCTCTCTGCAACCTCCACCTCCCAGGTTTAAGCAATTCTCCTGCCTCAGCCTCCCGAGCAGCTGGGACTACAGGCACATGCCACCACACCCAGATAATTTTTTTTTTTGTAGTTTTAGTAGAGACGGGGTTTCACCATGTCGGCCAGGCTGTTCTCCAATTCCTGCCCTTGTGATCCACCCGCCTCAGCCTCCCAAAGTGCTAGGATTACAGGCGTGAGCTACTGTGCCCAGCCTAGCCTATTTATTTTCTTCACGTTTTCATGGTAATCCTATAGGCAAGCATTGTATTTTTGTTTTTATCTTTTCCTTAATTTGATTTCTAGCACAGGATGTACCAGAGTTAATAGGTCATTTGGCAAGACAGAGTAGTGGAAAGAGGTAAATTATTTTACGTACCAATTTTTGATGATGAACTTCATAACCTGAGTCATGTCGGAATTCTGCATCCATCTTCACTTCAGAGATCTCCTCTGTCTTGATATTTGTCAACCCAGAACCTGTATTATATCACAATGAAAGTATGCAGGACAACCAATTAGTTTTACTCATAAATAATAACATTGTAAGACAAAGCCTACCCCAAACTTCTTTCTAGGCCTGAAGTTAGAGGAAAATTGATTAATGACTTTCTTCAAGAAAAATGATACCCTATATTTAAATCCTTAATTACTACCTATTTTAAACAAAAAGAAATGAAAAGGTAAGGGAAACCTGAACGTAAGCCTTCTGCTGCCTTTAATTACATGCTATAATTTTTGAAAATGGGGGAAATGCAGAAGTTAAATGCTGGTTGAGAGGTTGGCAAGGATTTGTTCCTGGAATATGTTGGCTTGGCTTAGGGGCTCATTGTTTAGCCTATTATGTGTCTTTTTCCATGGGCACTCATTACTTCAGAAATAACAATAAAAGGCTTTAAAAATGAGCATTAATTACCTAGTGGAACAAAACTGCTACTTTGGGGCTTTGTTCCAATTACAAATAAATTATGTTCATGTATCTATGCAGTGAAGCGTTGTAAAAATTATATGATTTTAGTCAAGTGTTCTAGTTACAGACACAGATTGTAATTGGTTCGTCTGCTGAATAAAGAGCTACAGTACATAATTTTTAAAATGCTTCTTAGCGACTAACAGATTTTATAACCTACAAACTCTTCCTTCTCTATAAATTGCTATATGATTCTTAATACGAATTGTTCTATGAATTTCATTATTCAAATAATAATTTGAAGCTTAAAACAAAACGCAAAGTCATTTAAAAACCAAAAACTAAGTACAAAATATAAACGTCAGTGTCCATGCTATAACATTTAATTACCAAACATCAGATTTTAGCATGAAAAGGGCTTTGAAGTCATCTCTTCTACGGTGTTCCCACCCAGGGGCAGACTGTCAGTTCCTGTTTGAACACAGAGGAATGTATCAATTTCTCTCCATTTTTTGATAGATTTGCCTGCCAAAATGGCCTTATTTACATGAAGCCAGAATCAGTTTCCCTGTAACTTCCATCCTTGAAGTCTGATTCAACACAGAGCAAGCCTAATTCTCCCTTCCACAGTAAAACCTTGAACAGGCATCACATCCCTAATGAGAGGCATGTTCCTGCTGGTTCTTGTCTTACTTGGGCTACACATTCCCAATTCCTTTGGCTCCCAGGGGAATTTACTTCTTGCTTTTGGCCTAATCACTCTTTCAATCTTGTCTATGAGATGCTGGGAAACTTGTCACACATCTTGCTGACACTGAAAAGCACAATGTCCACAGCATATGATGTGCCAGTCTAACAGCACAGCCCATACAAGGAGAAGGTAAGGATAATCTGACAAAACCTAGGAAATCCACGCTGGTTGTGACATAGCCCCATTCCCTCATCCAAGTGTTCAAAAAGCTTCCACTTGATAACCTGTTTGAAGAGAGATCCATAATCAATGTCAATCTATACCTGGCTTGTAGACTGTGAAGTTACCTTCTCTCCTTTTTGCTATTCAGAACTTCATTTTCCTATCCCTACCTTCCCAGCTTTCCACAAAGACCACAGGCAATGGTTCTATTTCACCTTCAAGTTCTCTTAGCCTGTGATTGGTCTGGGTCATAAGAACTTGGACTTGGGTAGCCAGATGTCAGAGCAAGACTCCTTCTCAAAAATACAAAAACCAAAAAACAATTTTTTTTTTAAAAAAGAAAAAAAACATTGACTGGTAGTGTCACCTCTTCCTGGAGATTTCAACAGTAACATATAGGCTCTGCTGGCCCAATGGAAAAATTTGATAAAACTGAATGAGTCAAATGAGCACTTTCTAAGTTACGTTTTATGCTTGTAGATGAAAAGCAAATCTTTTAAAGTGAGAAGCACCATGAAAAAAGTCCCAAGGCAAATGACCAACCTCAGCTGGCTGTGGTTGCAATTAGAACTGAACTGACCCTCAGCCCAAGGCCTTACAAGTTGGCTGAGCAGAACAGGAACGTCAACTCCTGGCTCCTTGAGATTCCCTTACATGACACTGACAATAAGGAGGTCATCAGAAGAACTGAAACTGTCTCTGACTCACTATAATTTAAATTCCCCTTAAAAGCCTACAGACAGAAATTCATAACATCAACGAGACCAGCTGTCAAGACGTCTCACGCTACTGTCTCTGCTGCCATTGTTAATCACAGCATAAAGGCATGAAGATGCCACAAGGCAGACTCTGAGTCTTCACGAGTGACTGTGCTTGGAGGAGGCGGTCATGGCTTGAGCCTGTGGTGGAAGCGTGAGGGACAGCGTGGGTCTCCTTCTGGCTCTGCTGCTGACTGTATCTGAACCAGGCAGCAAAGGTTGACCTCTGTGTATTAATATCTTCAAAGAAGGTTCATTCCCTGTTCTTTGATTATTGCCTGGGGACATTATGAGGATAAAGAAGAAAATAAATACGGGAAAGTATGTGTTATTTAGGATTAAAATCTCTCTGGAATATACGGATTTGTCAATTCAATAACTTTCTTCCTCTTTTTGATTCACTGAAAGCGTTGGCTACTCTCAGTTGGGTGAGGCTGTTCATGGAGTAGACACCAGGCACGTATGTGCTTCTGCTGTGCTACGACATTATTCATAAAATAAAAATGTGTTTCTTCTTAATGCCTGTGAAACTGTAAAAAAAATAAGTGTCTATTTCAGTGTTAATGGGATTTTTAAGCAATATAAAAAAATAAAGGGCTTATGTGCAAAATTATGCATCTACATCTGTTGTGTTACTTTAGCCACTCATTGAGAATAAGTACATACAACCCACAAAAGAGAAGATATATTTCTGGCTCTGGCGAGAAACCAATTCTGGTATTTTCAGGAAATCATGTCTACTTCAGTAACTGATTGAAGTTTGAGCGCAGTTTAGTTAGAAAGTGACCCATCTGGACACCAAACAAGAAAGGAGAGATGTTCACACTGGTATCCAAGTCATCACCTGACAGTCTACATCTGTCTGGGCTTCTGTTTGTAAGGACAGGAGCTACATAATCTTCTCTGGTTTTTGTTTGTTTGTTTTAAAGAAAAAAGAAAAGAAAAAAAAAAAAAGCCAAATTTGGAAGGGCTCTCTTTGAGGTTTCAAAAGGAAAGCTCAGAAACAAAAAACAAATCACTCAGAATTTGGGAAATGAAGAGTAAGGAAAAGTCAAGGGGAATTTTTAAAAGTGTGGTTTCTAAGGTCACTTCAGATTCTACTCTACAGTAAGCAGTAAGAGGCTTATTAACATGCAGAAAGGAGACAATGTCTGCTCAGCTCAGGCACAAGATGCGGAGAGGCAGAAGTCAAGCGGTTCCAATACCTGGTCGAGTGGTCAGTCCTCGGTCGGCAGCAGGGCGGGCATCAACAGGCTCAACTGGGCACAGGAAGCAAGAGACACAGAAAGCAAACAAGACAAATCGAGATGGTAAGTCGTGGCTCCCGAACATAGTCGAGCAGGGAAAAAAAGCATATGCAATAAACAAGTTACAAAAAAGGAGCAGCCAGGAAAGAACCACAGTGAGTTAATCCCGAGCATCGAGGACCAGGAGGGGCAGCCCTTTAAATGGTTGATCGCTATTGATGTGCCAGTCCTGCTCCTTAGTTTTCTAATAAAAGCCCTCACCAGGATAGGCAGCAACTTCAAAGAAGGGGGGTGGGGAGGGTGGATTTTCCTCTGAGCTAGTTTAGAGATAGTTTCTTGGCTTTTGATTAGAAATAAAATATTCCCAGCCTAACAGAAAACCTTAAAGATACTTCCTTTTACAACTGCCCAATCTTATCTTATTTTACAGTTAATTAACTACAAAAGGACTCTTAAATTTCCAGGGGAAGTGCAAATATGAATTTATCAGGAGAGCCAAGTTTTACCACATCATCTGCCATTTAGTGAGTGAATCAAATTTGTCCTTAGTATGACGGCAGAAGAGGGAAACCGCAGTCTGTCTTTCTCTTTTTCAAAAAGGCTGGTTTCCATTTGACAGATGACATACAGCTGAAACGTGTGAAATGAAGATATTTCATTTTATATTTGCCATTGTGCCCAATTTTTCCTTTATATGTGTTCTGGGTCTGACCCAAAGAAAGCAGTGTGGACAGTACGATATTCCTCACCACCATCTGACCTTTCCAAAGCACTTCTGATGCTTAGAAAATACTTCCTTGTTTACACTGGTGTTTGAAGAAACAAGGAATGGGGACAAAGGCGAAGGTTTTAGGATTAATAAATGGTCATAGGGTAAATGAAGCCATGGGGTGGAGGCACAGGGGGAAGCCCCTTTGGTAAGGTGGCAAGTGTAAAGGGAAGAAGGTAAGACAAAGCGAGCACAGGTGCTGAGGGAGACACGGTGTGCTCGATGAGATGGCTCCTAACAATTTCAGTAAAACCATCCAGCTTACTGATGCACACATGCCAGGCATTCAAAGGTGGGATTCTCAGTCCAAATCAGTTTTGGATGACACATGTTAATAGAAACAGTGAGGGAGGAAAAAAGTGGCAGTAAGCCAAGTCTCCAAAATATGAAAAAATATTTCGGGGAGCACTAGGACATTTGGATGAAATAAAAGAGTAAGGTGGTTTGGTCCTTTCTCATGTAGAGACTGGCAGCATGGTGGAGCCAAAAGGAGGGTGAGGCATCTGATCCCAGGTCTGGGCCCAACATTGACAACATCTGTGACCTTGGGCAAGCGCCCACTTCTGTGGCTGTTTCTCCATATGGAAATAGAAATGTTAACATCTGCATCTTCTAATTATAGTGAGGAACAAATAACCTTTAAAGCCTGTTTCAGACACTACCAAATACTACAGAACTGCACTGATTAAATATCCTATGATTAAATATTCCGTAGTAACTGATGCGAGAATGACTATTCTCTAGTTTTCCACTAGTGCATTTAGAGGAAGATATACTTCACTTTCTTCTGCAACTCCCAAATACATTTTGACAATGAAGTTTGGTTGTTCTATACTTCAAGTTTTTTCTTATCTGCAACAACCTGTAATGAGTAACTGTTATTACTCCTTGTAAAATGCAGTTAGTTGAAAGGTCATTGTACTTTTTGAGAATTTCCTGATGATGAGGAACCCAAATAGTGCTTCAACTGCAGTTAAGAACACACCAAACCACATGCACGAGGGCAAACACATACCTTGAAGTGGTGGTGAGCGCATACATCAATAGTTAAATTATTAGAAAATGTATATGCAACTCAGGGGAAGTAAGTGAAGTGGGCCTGTGGTTTAAATGCAGGCTGAGGAGCTGGTGGTCCCAGGGGCCACTGCTAATGTCACCACTTACTTTCTCCGTGATCTGGGGCCAATCACATTCTTTCTGAACTTCAGTTGTGTCACAAAGTAAATGGTTTTTCCAGGGTTCAAATGAGTATACTTATGCGAAAGAAACTTACAAATGATATAGTCCTATAAGTTTCTCTGCCTCTCCCCACTCTTCTTCTTCTTTTTTTTTTTTTTAAATAGGCATGTATTATTTAAAAACAGTAATAAAACCTTTCCTATTTTTTAGGAAGATTAAACAAAACTAGTTTCAGTGACATAAACCTTAATCTGCTTTAAAAGATTGAAGCTGATTTAGTATAAATTAATGCTAAAAAAATAAGTGGCACAGGGAGCAGACATTAAAATACAGTTCTTTTTTAAAAGGCAATTATGATATCATTGCCAAAAAAAAAAAAAATACACACCAACAAAACAAAGTAGTGTATTTCCCAATCCATTGCAAATACTTTCCAATTTTTCCAGTGGACCTTTACTTAACCGGAAAGTAACTTCATCAATAAAGTGTTAAAAACATTTTACATTGGCCATTTAGTAATTTAAAAACAAGAAATAGATTCTCTTATCTTTAACTTTTAATAGAGTTAAAATGTAAGCAGCAATGAGTTATTCTTTTGATCTCAGTAGCTTTGAATCTAATCCTTTGCTGTAAGAGGAGAGAAACAGAATGGTCAGACCTCTGGGATTTTTGAGTTTGCTACTTCTGGTGTTCTTTGTAATAAACCTAAACTATTAACAGTGCTGCCTTGTGCAAACTCTCTACCAGGTCAAAGGTAATGAGGAATCAGCAGTACACCAGTTTTACATATGGATAAGAGGCCTGACAAGAACTGGTTTGTAAGTTTAATGAAATACTTACTTAATCTACATTTCAGCATTTAAATTGGCTTCCTCATTGCCTCCATAAAGCTAGTTAAAAATATACTAGAAGGCAGCTTCACACTTTGCAAATACATCCATACAGTCTTATAAGACCTGCTGTGTCTCTTTAAAAATATTACAGTATTTTATCTACATATTATATCTAGGTATTATTTACGAAGAGGCAGACTCTTGGCCACAAAGGCTTCCTGGCGGTTACTGCATGCTATGCCGCTCTTTGTGGCTGCCCTTCTCAGGCAGTCAGGAAAAAGCAGAACAAACACAAATGTCATTAACGCTAATGCTCCCAGCCAGATCATTTCACGATTTGTGAGCACAATTCTGTAACAACAGCTTCATTGCAGCCTAGCCATTCATTTACGTTTTGTGAATGTGAAAACCAAAGAATAAAAAGGTCTTAAGGCAAATTGCAGCTGTTCAAGAGTATATCACATTGGAAAACTCTGATATGCTTATTTTTTTCAATGTAAATTAAAAAAATGGGCATCAGACCCTCCTCTGGATTTCCCTGATTGTTCTTGAGAAAAACAACACATTTTTGGCAAGCATTTGAAACTATGATAATGAGGACTGCATGAAGAACAAAAGGAAATCCTTTGAGAATTTTAGATATTTTCAGTAGTTGTGTGTGTGTGCGCGCACATGTCTGTAAAAAGAAAGACTAACAAGTTTCTGGGGACAGGTGGGAGACGGTGTGAGAAGAGAGATGGCTTTAGGACTGTATCTCATTATATGGCTTATTATATTCATTATTTTAAGGATACATTGTTCAGGCCATCTTGAGACAGGCTGATAAAGTCTCTCTAATAAGATCCTGGCTCCATTAAAAAAAAGAAAAAAAAGAAAAAAAAACAAAAGCTACCACTGACATTTACTATGTTCCAGGAATTTTGATAAGAGTTATTTTATGCCTTCTTATTTAATGCTTGTACTATACCTCCGAGTTAGGAATTATCAACCTTATTTTACAGATGAGGAAGCAGCCAGAGAGGCTAAGTAACTTGCTCATAAGCGCACAGCAGAGCTGGAATTTAAACTCAGGTCTGTATCATTTAGGAGTTCACGAGTGTGGAATAGTATTTAATATCCTATGAGATGACGGCCATCAATTTTATTGAAAAATTGTTGGAGAGGTTTTTCAAATTGTTTGCTATAATGAATATATATCAGTGTTGGGACTGATAACGAAGAGTACCCCAACTCAAGACTCTGACACTGCAAGTCCTATTGCCTCCCAATACTGTTATACTAGATTTTACTGTTCAAACGGAATCCTTATTTAACAAGAATATCAGCTCTTTTCATGAGGCCTAGGCAATGTAATAGCTGCATGTTTGTCAAGTATCCAGAAGTACTTAATCAAGCTCTTTGCTGAAATGGACATCTTGGCAGTACCCAAGGGTTTCAGTGTATGTGTGTGTGTACATTCACACGTGTGCACGCAGATTGTCTCCTAAGGCTGATGCTACACGTTATGCTGTTAGTGAAAGAGCAAATTTAGTGTGCCTTCAATTTAGAAAATGAGATTGGACATTTTTCACTAAAAATTCTCCTTAGAGACTGAATGAAAAGGACTTTCAATGATCAAAATGTATCTACCTGTAAAGAAAGAACACAATCTGCACTCTATTAATAATACATTTAATAGGGTAGTTGCCCAGGTCTTTGATAATGAACTGTCCCTAAATTTGTTTTCTTCTATGTGATTAAGAATTGTTTTCATAGGCCGGGCGCGGTGGCTCAAGCCTGTAATCCCAGCACTTTGGGAGGCCGAGACGGGCGGATCACGAGGTCAGGAGATCGAGACCATGCTGGCTAACACGGTGAAACCCCGTCTCTACTAAAAAATACAAAAAAATTAGCCGGGCGGCGTGGCGGGCGCCTGTGGTCCCAGCTACTCGGGAGGCTGAGGCGGGAGAATGGCGTGAACCCAGGAGGCGGAGCTTGCAGTGAGCTGAGATCCGGCCACTGCACTCCAGTCTGGGCGACAGCGAGACTCCGTCTCAAAAAAAAAAAAAAAAAAAAAAAAAAAAGAATTGTTTTCATAAATGGTAAAGTTTTAATTATTTTTACATCATCAGTAACATGCTGTTTGTATTTGCTATTACTATAAGGTGCCCTTTTTCGAATTAAGGAAACAAATTTGGGGTGATGACTCACATTGTGAAAACAGTCTACATATTTTCTGCAATGGTTCTTTAAAAAAAACTTGTCCAGTGCACTTAAGGTCTAATATTATATTTAGATTTAGTCTAAGGAATGTACTAACTGCATGTTATAAGGTATATTCTATATATATTTTTACTTTTTAAAAATTATGTATGTATGTATGTATGTATTTATTTATTTATTTACTTTCTGAGACAGAGTCTTGCTCTGTCGCCCAGGCTGGACTGCAGTGGGCGCGATCTCAGCTCACTATAAGCTCCGCCTCCTGGGTTCACGCCATTCTCCTGCCTCAGCCTCCCGACTAGTTGGGACTACAGGCGCCCGTCACCACGCCTGGCTAATGTTTTTTTTTTTGTATTTTTAGTAGAGATGGGGTTTCACCATGTTAGCCAGGATGGTCTCGATTTCCCGACCTTGTGGTCCACCCGCCTTAGCTTCCCAAAGTGCTGGGATTACAGGCGTGAGCCACCACGCCCGGCCTATAAGGTATATTATAAATATGAAATCTCCATCAACATTTGCTACCTAAATAAAGAAAATCAGGTAAAATGCTGTGTTCTTAAAAAACATGTTATTTGTATCTAGAAATCAAGGTGTTTGTGTGTAATTTTATACTTCTGAACATGAATAAAGAAGAAAAGAAGCTGAAAGATGCTCTAGCTTGAACAGATATTTCTGCTAAGAAATCCCTGTGAAAAACGATGCCATCTACTGCCCAAATTTGTTGATAGAGAAGAATCTTACTTCTTTGAGATACCAAAGGAAAAAACATTTAGAGCAATGTGCTCCTTAATTTTGGCAGCTGCCTTGAATTTAATTTTCTAAACACAAATTAAGTCTTAAGCAAAATTAAATTTTATTTATATGCAGTTCTCTATCTTTGCCTTTAGCGTTTAATTCAATCTGAAATTTCATGTACAAGTAAGTAGCCAATGAAGACTACTTTGGTGCCTGTCAAATCTCCATCTCCGCAGGCCCTGTCAAAACTCCTCTCTGTGGATAAATTGTAATTTTCCTTATTTCACTATCTATCTGTTCTTTTGGAAGGTGGCATTCTAGGTCATTATGTCATAAACACAAGTTGAATTTTGTGCTTCCATTCCAGAGGAAACAATATACCTCATAGTTAAAAAACATTTCTAAAAAAATTCCTACCAAAAGTCATCGCTTAAGAATTTAGTCTTCTAGTGCCTCCACTTCCTCATCTGAAAAAGTCATAAAAATGATATAGGACATACAGTACATGCTCTTTATGTATATGCTTTTATTGTTATACACTGTATTATTTTATATTAAGAAGAAGAACAGGAAAAGAAAAATTAGAATGTTATTGCCACACATGTTCCATGTGAAGAACTGCCTCTTGAATAATACACTGTGGCTCTCCTTTGTCCAGGAGTGTTCACTCGATGGATAATATTCCCTAGAATATAAATCTGGACATTTGGGAAACAAGAGGTCCTTTACTTGCAAATGTTATGTAAATCATTACCATTCTGTTTTGCCACCTATACAATGGGGTTGTTATCTTTTCCAACAATTGGCAGTTTACTTGCTTTGCAGCATAAAAAATATAAAGAATAATTTACACAGATAAAATATTATTTTAATGACATAGTAACTCCTAATAGTTACTTTTTAAAGTAAAATTGAAATGAAAATATTTATTACTACATCAAAAAAATTCACCACTCAAGGACATACAAAAGATAACTCTCTCTCCCCCTCCTACACACATGAATGTATGTCTATACATACCTGCCGGAATGCCCTTGCTGGTTCAGGGGACTCTTACCTTCGTTTTCTGTGTTGGCTGGCACAGAGTCAGCCCCGAAAGAATGCCACGGCTGGAGATCGTCCAGGCTGAACTCTCCATTCACAGGAAGAAGCTCCACGGTAGTTTTCGTTTCGGTCAAAGACGGCATGAGAGCATCGTTTCCGTAACTGATCCTTGGTTCACTAATCATGTTGGCCAAGACGTCATCTGAATAGTTTTGCTCTTTCTGAAGCAGCTCATCTAAACCAAACAAAACCATCTCTTTGGTGAGTAACAACAATCACAACAGCAGCAGCAGCAGCCACCATTCACTTCTGCCAGGCATGACTTCAACTGCTTCCACAGGCATGACCTCGTTTACAGCCATGGCATAGGTACCATTATCATCTCCCTTTTACATCTTTGGTGAATCTTTGGTAACATAAGTGAAGACTCACAAATCTTGATATCCTGGGGTCAGTTTTTAAAGCAGTAATTACACATGATACAAGATTATATTCTAAGCTCTTTTTTTCCAGTAAAAAAAGATAAGTCAATGATATTCTGTAAAGTTGATTCTTGTTTAATCCATTTTTAAAGTGGGGGGTAGGCAGGCACTGACAGCATCCTTTGGAAAGGGAAGCAACAGAGGAGCAACAAATGAGGAAGTGGAGGCACTAGGAGACTAAGTTCTTAAGCGATGACTTTTGGTAGGAATTTTTTTAGAAATGCTTTTTAACTATGAGGTATATTGTTTCCTCTGGAATGGAAGCACAAAGTTCAACTTGTGTTTATGACGTAATGACCTAGAATGCCACCTTCCAAAAGAACAGATAGATAGTGAAATAAGGACAATTACCGAGGCACATGGCATTCAAGCTACTTATGCAAAGTCACAGCTCACAAGAGCTGCTGGCAGGACTGGAGCCAGGAGCATGGTAGCCGGCCAGTGTGCTGCAGCGTGGCACCCCTAGAGGTGAAAGGCCACAGGAGCTCAGTTGTCATTTCCTCCTGACACAGTTAGACGTCCCCAGTATACAATGATCGCACAGGAATAAACACCAGGCTTTGGTGTGGTGGCAGTAAGCGAGGCACAATCTCATTCAAGCTGAAAGACAACAGTGAATCTCCTGTCTTGCCTTGCACACTTGCAAGGATAAGCAAAGCATTAATGGGTCAGCAGTTTGCTACCTTCTTGAATAGTTTTCAGTTTTGCCTTGAAACAAAATCTGCATTTCCTAAATGCTCCTCTTGTGCTGCATGATCTATGCCCTGAGGCAACAAGGAAACCGTTCCCTTGCCCTTCCAGATGTAGCCCTGCAGACAGACATCCAGCCTTCTCTGGACTTAACCACCCCTGGCTCCCCACATTTCCCAATGTGAGCAGACAGCAAACGTCCTGCCTTTCTCCTCTGTTGCTTCCCTTTCCAAAGAATGCTGTCAGTGCCTGCCTACCCCCCACTTTAAAAATGGATTAAACAAGAATCAACCTTAAGCAACATCATTTACTTATCTTTTTTTACTGGAAAAAAAGAGCTTAGAATATAATCTTGTATCATGTGTAATTACTGCTTTAAAAACTGACCCCAGGATATCAAGATTTGTGAGTCTTATGTCACCAAAGATTCACCATGTTTTTCTCTGATTTTTTTACAAATTAGAGACTGACAGATAGCATCGCACTAATAACAATATTTGATTAACCAAAATGTCTCATTTTCCAATCGTATCTGTGTCAAGAGTTTGCCATAGTATATATTTCAGACATACCGCTGGTTAGCTTTATTGCTAGAGAAAATGAAAAGATCAGGATTTAAATTTGATTGGTAACGTTTTACAATCATCTTTCAAATTCTTTTATATCGACAAAAAAATGTATCTGAAAACTTAAAATTCTGTTCAAATATGCCCATTAAAATAATTTGATGGAACAGCATTAAAGCATGTTGAGTAATATCTTTTCATGGAGTCAGTTTTATTGCAAGAGATTTTAAGTGATGAAATCTCAAGCAAATCAGTCCTTTTGAAGTCTAATCTGAGTTATAATATATCCCTATTCACTGTGGCACCGTTTCTAAAATTCAATACTTGATTCCCATGATGACTTTGAGGATGTATACGAGGCATACTTAGAGTAACAGGGGGTAGAAGCCTTACCACTTAGCTATCATTGTAAATACTTAAAAAACCATGTGGTTTTATTTCCTTATAGATAAAAGGCCCTCATTACATTTCCTCCAACTTTTTCATGTCTTACAAAGCCATAGGCAGTGGCTGATAACTTAGCCAATGTCCGATTAAATAAATTAAATGAGCATTTCCTTTATATAAATCTTTTGCTTGTGACTGTTATGCACTTACTATGCTAAAGAGAAGATATTCTGGAATACTAATAATTATTGGTGCTTACACATTCATCTTGAGAGGCAACAACCTTTGCTAGCGAGAAAGCTCTTGGACCCTCCAGGGCTATGCTGTTCTTGGGCCTGTGGTACTTACTATCGCCTACCCTGTCCTTTATCTGGAAATGTTCTTACTGTTTTGCATACACAGTACTTACCTTCTTCCCTGTGGCATCTCTGAATAACTCTTCTCACTCTTTTTTTCTCCTCTCTTCATCCCTGTCATTTTCTTCTTGTATCTCTTTCTATCTTTTTCTACACTTCTCCCTTTGGAAATCCCATTGACTGTTGAAACTCTAAATATCTCCTACCTTTGGATGAATCTGAAATGTGTTTCCCCATCTTTGACTTCTCCCTCCCACTCAAATTTGTATATTTCCAGCATTTTGCTGGAGATACCAACTTAGGGCTCCCTGCTGATCCATGCACTTGGTAGGTACACAACTGCACTCAAGGTCCCTGGCTTTCCCATCCGCCTTTTCTGTTTTCTAATCATGGCAGAACCATTCATTCTCCCTCCCAGTCACAGGCCTGAATCCTTCAGAGCCATCCAGGACTCCCTGTATTTCTTCGTGTCCGGTACTTACACTACTGACGAATCCTTTTGCATTCTGTTTCCGAATTCTCTCAACCACTTCCTGCTTGCTTTTCCACACCACCCTCACCGCCCCTGGGAGTATGATTACTTTTCGCCTGGATAATTACAATAGTCTCCTCACTGCTTGCTATGGTCTGAATGTCCCCCAAAGTCATGTGTTGAAACCTCATCTCCACTGTGGTAGTAGTGAGAGATGGGGTCTTCTGGAAAGCAAGTCATGAGAGTTCCATACCCCCGAATGGATTAGTGCCTTCTAAAAGGGCTAGAGGAAACCAGCACAGGCCTCTTTTTGTGCATCTGCCATGTGAGAACACAGGGTTTGCTGCCTCCGGAGGATGCAGCCACAAGGCGCCATTTTAAAAGTAGAGAGACCAGGCCCTCAGCACACAATGTCGTGCCCACTCTTGAACCTGGCCTTCTCAGCCTCCAGAATTGTAGTATTTCTATTGTTTATAAATTACCCAGTCTCTGGTATTGTTAAAGCAGCACAAACCGACTGAGACAATGGTTTCCCTGCTACTTTTTAATTTTTGGTTCCCCAAATATTTTCCTGACAGAGAGGAATGAGGAATGGCTCCCTCTGTTTCAGTGGGTCTTCATTTTCTACTGAATTAATTCCAATTCTTTTGCCAGATGCTGAAGGCCCTCTGTGGTCTGGGCACACCCCATATTTAGCCATGAAACTCACAGCTCCTAGCTGTCTACACCACACCTCTCTCTCAGGCTAAATATCTTGGGGTATTCCCACGAAAGACCATGTATACCCATTCTGACACTTTTGTTTTCTATTCCTGCTATCTCGGAAGCCCATCTCTGCTCACCTACGTTATTTGAACTCTTTAGAGCTCAGCTCCAATGCCCTCTCCTATATGACTCTCCTCTCCCAAGGCAAGCATTGTCATTCTATGGGATAAGGAGACTGAGGCTGGGAAAAAGGAACCAATCTCTTTGAGACCCAATGGCCAGTAAGCACCAGAGCTGAAATCCAAGTCTTGGGCTTCTAAACACCAGTCTTCCCACGTTCAGCCCCTATCTATTTCAGCCTCTCGTATTATCACAAAAGTAGCTGCAGAAATCAGGCATTATTAAGCGTGTCTGTTCCAGTGTCTTTAGCAGTCTCTTCCACTCTTGTGGATTCGTAAGCTGACTTAATGACTGCTAGTCCTATGGAATGGTTATTGCTTTTGGTCACCAAATGGCATTTCTCAGGCAGGGGCAGCTGGAAA
The DNA here is from genome assembly GCF_003255815.1 of Theropithecus gelada. Lineage (NCBI taxonomy): Eukaryota > Metazoa > Chordata > Mammalia > Primates > Cercopithecidae > Theropithecus > Theropithecus gelada. The sequence goes on along the minus strand of NC_037670.1, from coordinate 37,056,129 downwards.
GGGCCCTGTACCCATCTTATCCCTTGGCAGTAAAAAGGCAGAGTAGCAAAAGATCGCAGAGAGAACTCTTACACTCGTACTTCACAGAATAGCCAGGGCATCTGAGGTTGAGGTACACTGTGGTACCCCAATTTCTCTTTTCTCTGTTACACTGTTGGTAGAAAAGTTCCTCCAACTGGCCACCAGCATGCTGAGCTCTATGGTGGTTAATTTTCCTGGTTTACTATGTTCATTTTCAGAAAATGTAAGTGAAAGAATGACAGACTCAAGAAAAGTTACATTTTTAGCAGAGTGAAACACACTTAGCTTTTGTTGTTGTTGTTGTTCAAAATAGGAACATGTCTATCTTAATTCAACACAGAAAATTTAGAAATAACCACCCCTGGCTATGTCATTTAGAACAATGATGCCAGTGTGGTTTTATTTATTTATTTATTTAGAGACGCAGTCTTGCTCTGTCGCCCAGGCTTGAGTTCAGTGGCGTGACCTTGGCTCTCTGCAACCTCTGCCTCCCTGGTTCAAGTGACTCTCCTGCCTCAGTCCCCTGAGTAGCTGTGATTACAGGCACACACCACCATGCCCGGATAGTTTTTGTATTTTCAGTAGAGACAGGGTTTCTCCATGTTGGCCAGGCTGGTCTTGAACTCCTGACCTCAGGCGATCTGCCCGCCTCGGCCTCCCAAAGTGCTGGTGAAGGGAATCGGGCACATTCCTCAGCCCCGGGTTCAAAACAAACAAGCCCAGTACAAACACAAACCATCCCACCACATATCTCCATATATCTCTCAAACTTCCTGGGCCCAGTACAAACACCACCTGGAAAGTCTCCGATAAGGAGACAGCCGTTCAAAGTTTTACTGAAAGCGCGGGAACCAAAATAATTCCTTCGTTCCCCTGTAACTTTCGGGCTATAAAAAAGCAAGCACTCGCATTGTTCGGGGCCCTCTTATATGCTGTGGAATGGAGGGACCAAGTTCGAACTTGTAGTAAAGATCCTTGCCGCTTGGCTCTGACTCTGGACTCTGGTGGTCTTCTTTGGAGAACAAACGGTCTGGGCATAACACTGGGATGAGGTGGGAGCCACAGTGCCTGGCTGTCAGTGCAGTTTTTTTTTTTTTTTTTTTTTTTGAGACGGAGTCTCGCTCTGTTGCCCAGGCTGGAGTGCAGTGGCCGGATCTCAGCTCACTGCAAGCTCCGCCTCCCAGGTTCACGCCATTCTCCTGCCTCAGCCTCCCGAGTAGCTGGGACTACAGGCGCCCGCCACATTGCCCGGCTAGTTTTTTTTTTTGTATTTTTTAGTAGAGACGGGGTTTCACTGTGTTAGCCAGGATGGTCTCAATCTCCCGACCTCGTGATCCGCCCGTCTCGGCCTCCCAAAGTGCTGGGATTACAGGCTTGAGCCACCGCGCCCGGCCCAGTGCAGTTTTAAGATTAAAAAAAAAGAGGCAGACATGATGGATTACCATTATCAGAAGTAGAATTCCATTTCGTCATCATAAAATGTCTAAGGCAGCCAGCTACCTGCAGACACGACTAAGGGCTCAGGATTTTACCACTTGCTAACACACTGGCACTGGGCAACTGAGCCTATGACAAAATACCCAGAGACAAATATGATTCTTTCATTGTTCATTCTGAGTGGGACTTTGACTTCCATGGTGAGACTAATCACACCGAAACCACACTTCCACTACATTAGTGGCCCTGATGGATTATCCTTTTATCCGAATTAATTTAATACTTAATTACAGTGCTCTGATGGCCTGTATTGGGGATTTTCAGAGGTTTTAAGCATCTACATTTGCCAACCGCTATATTAAACTAAGAGACTTTGCTTATTTTCCTCCCAGGACTTATTTTTCCCCCCTAAAAGCTATTTGTTATGACCCGAAATTGTAGCAGTTATCTTTGAAGTCAAATATCTTCTACACTATCCAAGCATTTGAGCCTTGCAGTTAAAAGTGGAAATATTTAACTGAGTTTAGTGATGATATTTAAAATATGCCTTAATCAATAACAGAGGTATTTAATTTCAAATACCAAACACCCAATGAACAACATCACCGTGCTCTTTAAAAAATGCTTTGAGGCGGCTGGGCATGGTGGCTCATGTCTGTAATCCCAGCACTTTGGGAGGCCGAGGTGGGTGGATCACGAGGTCAGGAGTTCATGAGCAGCCTGGCTATCCTGGTGAAACCCCGTCTCTACTAAAAATACAAAACATTAGCCAGGCGTGGTGGTGGACGCCTGTAATCCCAACTACTTGGGAGGCTGAGGCAGGAGAATTGCTTGAACCTGGGAGGCGGAGGTTGCAGTGAGTTGAGATTGTGCCACTGCACTCCAGCCTGGGTAACCGAGTAAGACCCTGTCTCAAAAAAAAAAAAAAAAAAAAAAAAAAAAAAAAAAAAAAAAAAAAAAAAGCTTTGAGGGTGTATACAATACAAGGCATACTTAGAGATACTTAGAGTAACAGAGGGAAGAAGCCCCACCACTTAGTATCATTGTAAATACTTAAAAATACTTTAAAGAAAGCATCAAAAGATAATAGTAATTTCATCTTCAAATAGCTAAATATTTTGTTTTTTTTAGACATTCATGATCATTCATTTTGAGAAAAATAGCCTCATAAATAAAACAATCACTGAATAGGAAGCAGATGAATTCATCTAATATTCTTTTAGTTATTAATCCACTAGCCAAATGCCTTCTAAAAATGTAATGGTCACACGTTAGGTTTAAAGAAAATAAAATTTATAGGCATTAAATCAATCAGTTATCTTTTACAAGTGTCAGTTATAATAACTGAACAGCCTCTTCCATACATTGAACACATTTGGGTTGGAGAAGAACATTTTCATATAAAGGAGATGCCACCTCAGCATTTTCCCTGTAAAGTTCGGCTGTTAAAGCTCTGATTTGAATCTATCCATCTGAGAAAGGTCTAATATCCAGAATCTACAAGGAACTTAAACAAATTTACCAGACAAAAAAGAAAAATAACCCCGTCAAAAAGTGGGCAAAGGATATGAACAGACACTTCTGAAAACAAGACACGTATATGGCCAACAAACATGAAAAAAAAGCTCATCATCATTGGTCATTAGAGAAATGCAAATCAAAACCACAATGAGACACCACCTCACACCAGTCAGAATGGTGATCATTAGAAAGTCTGGCAACAACAGACGCTGGCGAGGATGCGGAGAAATAGGCATGCTTTTACACTGTTGGTGTGAGTGTTAGCTCAATCATTGTGGAAGACAGTGAAGTGATCCTGCAAGGATACAGAACTAGAAATACCATTTGACCCAGCAATCCCATTACTGGGTATATACCTAAAGGATTAGAAATCATTCTACAATAAAGACACATCCACACATATGATTACTGTAGCACTATTTACAATAGCAAAGACTTGGAACCAACCCAAATGCCCATCAATGATCGACTGGATAAAGAAAATGTGGCACATATACACCATGGAATACTATGCAGCCATAAAAAGGATGAGTTCATGTCCTCTGCAGGGACATGGATGAAGTTGGAAACCATCATCCTCAGCAAACTAACACAGGAACAGAAAACCAAACATTGCATGTTCTCACTCATAAGTGGAAGCGGAACAATGAGAACACGTGGACATAGGGAGGGGAACATTACACACCAGGGCCTGTCGGGGAGTTGGGGGAAAAGGGAGGGAGAGCATTAGGACAAATACCTAATGCATGTGGGGCTTAAAACCCGGATGATGGGTGGATGGGTTCAGCAAACCACAAAGGCACATGTATACCTATGTAACAAACCTGCACGTTCAGCACATGTATCCCAGAACTTAAAAGTTAAAAAAGTAGAAAAAACAAAAACAAAAACAAAAACAAAAAAACTCTGATTTGGACACCAGTGAGAATATGAAGTCCCTAGGCTTGCTGGTTTTTCTTCTGTCTAGGATCGAACCTCCACTGCTATTACCGTTTTTCTTATTTTCTGATTCTTTTGGTTCCCAAAATGGAAATTTGTTGTTAATCTTATCTAACAGGAGATTCGCATATGACCAATTCTTATCTTTTAAATAAAAATTTACTCATGTGCCTGCCTGAAAGGACTGAAGATCACACCCCCACACGCTCCTCCATGTCCCTTTTTCTCTCTCCCCTGACACAGCTGCATTGGAAGTATCTGTAAATAGGATGGGCTAATTTTCCCTATCAAGAAGCTCCACTAAAAATCAGTGGTCACCCACTCTAGCTAGGCATTTTGCCCACACCAGGACTATGAGATCAGATTTCATTTTCCAATCAGCAGTTCTGTGCATGTCTGATTCTTGGCTCAACATACAACTGCTATGCTGTTTATTATATTTAATCTCTCCATGGTCTCTGAAACTCTTCAAGGCTCGGATTCCTCATCCGCAAAATCGTGGGAGGCTGGTTCCGTGGTTTTTACAGTTCCTTCGCTTTGAATCCTTTTGTCCATACTCTTGCTACATGGGTGTTCTCTGGGAGTTTGTTAGACATGCGGAACCTCAGGTCCCACCCAGATCCAGGGAATCAGAATCTGCATGTTAATGTGATCCCCAGGTGACTCTCATGCATGTGACCATCTACCTTCCACCACACTGACCATAGCCACCAGCTGTACCAAGACACCACCACACAACAGCTTTGGTTATCCCTTCATGAAAGAAAAACAAGCATAATGGCTGGGCGCGGTGGCTCACACCTGTAATCCCAGCACTTTGGAAGGCCAAGGTGGGTGGATCATTTGAGGTCAGGAGTTCAAGACCAGCCTGGCCAACCTGGTGAAACCCCGTCTGTACTAAAAAAATACAGAAATTAGCCAGGCACGGTGGTGTGTGCCTGTAATCCCCGTTATTTGGGAGGCTGAGGCAGGAGAATTGCTTGAACCCGGGAGGTGGAAGCTGCAGTGAGCCATGACTGCGCCAACTGCACACCATCCTGTGCAACAGAGCGAGGCTTGGTCTCAAAAACCAAAACCAAAACCAAACAAACAAAAAAATAAGTCTCAAAAACAAAGCAAACAAAACAAGGCATGAGATGAGTGTGGGCCAAGAAACAATATTGCCAGGGGAATATTGCCAAAACACCTTAAAAGTCAAGTTCTTAGAGCCCAGAGTCATGCCTTGAAGTTTCTTATCATCAGGGTCACATTTCTGAACCAGAAAGCCACAGGAAAGACTGGTCAAGGACTTCCTTTTTCCCTGGACCATGTGTTACGGGAAGCTTTCAGGAAACAGGTCAGTAAGTGTAGAAGGCATCACAGGACAAACTTCATTGCTGGGTTTCCCAGAAAAGAGCAGCTCTCCCCTACTGAAGACACTTTTAGCAGACGGGCCTTCACTAGTGAGTAAATATGCTTAAAAAGCATGGACTTACTTGTAGGTCAGTGGAACAGCTGATTTGGGGGAGAATCCACGTGATCGTTAAGGATGGTAGGGATGTTTTGATTGGCATATATGCTACAGCCATCTGTGATGCCAGAGCCATACTGTGATGGGACTGTGCCAGCTACCACACCTTCATAACCATGAGAACTGCACTCATGGCTTCTTCATACCCATCTGCTGATTTGATAACCACAATAACCTTCCTTAGTGGGATCACTACTCCCATTGATGGTTGAACAAACTGACGTACATCCTGAGAAGTACACTTAAAACTGACAAGTGGGCCGGGCGCGGTGGCTCAAGCCTGTAATCCCAGCACTTTGGGAGGCCAAGGCGGGTGGATCACGAGGTCAGGATATCGAAACCATCCTGGCTAACATGGTGAAACCCCGTCTCTACTACAAATACAAAAGAATAGCCGGGCGTGATGGCGGCGCCTGTAGTCCCAGCTACTCGGAGGCTGAGGCGGGAGAATGGCGGGAACCCGGGAGGCGGAGCTTGCAGTGAGCCGAGATCGCGCCACTGCACTCCAGCCTGGGCGACACAGCGAGACTGCGTCTCAAAACAAAAACAAAAACAAAAAACTAACAAGTGGCAGAACTGAAATCTGAACCCAAATATCCCAATTCCTAATGCAACCTTCTCACTGTTCCATGGAAAGTTCCATTTTATAGAACACATGGCTATATAACTTGGATTAGAAACTAACATTAAAGAAGGGTATCACGCCTGTAATCCCAGCACTTTGGGAGGCCGAGGTGGGTGGATCACGAGGTCAGGGGATGAAGACCATTCTGGCTAACATGGTGAAACCCTGTCTCTAATAAAAATACAAAAAAAATTAGCCGGGCGTAGTGGCAGGCACCTGTAGTCCCAGCTACTCGGGAGGCTGAGGCACGAGAATGGCGTGAACCCGGGAGGTGGAGCTTGCAGTGAGCTGAGATCGCGCCACTGCACGACACAGTGAGACTCCGTCTCAAAAAAACAAAGCAGAACAAAAAACAAAACAAAACAAAAAAAGGAAGCATAAACCCATCTATCATCACAAGCGCCCTCTTTTTCAAATTTGAAATGTATGAACATTTCAAATTTTTGATAGGTTTGAAAAGGAATGAACTTGACGGTATCTTTTTTTTTCTCTTTCATATAAAGAACCCAAGGTAAAAGAGATTAAAGCAGCAGTCCAAGGTCACGGATGTTCCTGATGGCGGAGCAGGGCTGAAAAGCTCCCTCTTCTAGCCAAGTGAGGCCTGCCTGTCACTCTGTTCGGACAGCCCATTCTCGGTAGCACTTTCCCCCCAGAACACTCTCCCAATTCCTTACGTCTCCCTTTCTCAGGATGGACACGATGGCTACGTGAATGGCCAGAATTTTTTTGAAATAATTTAGACTCCTTTTAATTTTGAGCTATTTAAAGGCTTGAACAGTATATTTATTCTGCTGACTCAATCAACCCAAATATCCATCTGCATTCACGATGCAGTGTAGTGACCTGAGCACTTCAATGGTCAAGAGTGATACAGCCCTGTATGACGTGGCCACATTTCCCAACTTGGGGAAAAATTTATACACACATTATCACAAAGTAAATGCTGTACCACAAATCCAGTTTTTATCTTGACCTCCAGAAAATCAGGTCAGTTATTTTTAGCTACACTATCAACCTTGAAAATCTCCCAGAGTTCAAACTCAGACTACATGTCTAAATCTGGGTTTATTTTTGTTTAAAGTAAGTTTCCTGGCCACACATTTTTAAATGAAGCATGCTTTGTCCCCTTATGGTAACAAACTGTCCCTGGAAGGGACACAAACAAAGCTCCACATCACTTGTGAAAATATTCCTTATTGCTAGGGACGTTTTCCTGAAATATCACTTGTCTGGCTTAGACTGAGGGTACAGAAGTCCCTTTTCATTTAGAACACATTTCCTTTTGGCTTTCAAACATCATAAATCAAAGAACTTAGATCTACCAGTGGCATCAGTCAGTAATGAAGATAAAGACCAGCCAGGCTCCCTGGCATCTAAAAGCAGATTGTGGGCACCCTTCTTCCCGTTTACCTGTAGAACTTGTGCCAATGTACTGATATGATTTCCAACTACATTAGGGAGTCTTGGTCCTGCCTGGGTTGTCAGGAACTTAAAGTACAGACTAAAAAACAAGTTTACATACTATAGAAATAATCTCTGAACGATGCTGTATTAAGATTAACACACACACACACACACACACACACACACCTCCTTGTTTTGAGGAAACATACAGTGAAGTATTTAGGTGTAAGGGGCCATTATGTCTGCAACTTCCTTTTAAACATTTTTAATTTATGGCTGGTCACCGTGGCTGAAGCCTGTAATCCCAGCACTTTGGGAGGCCGAGATGGGCGGATCACCAGGTCAGGAGATCGAGACCATCCTGGCTAACACGGTGAAACCCCGTCTCTACTAAAAAATACAAAAAACTAGCCGGGCGAGGTGGCGGGCGCCTGTAGTCCCAGCTACTCGGGAGGCTGAGGCAGGAGAATGGCGTAAACTCGGGAGGCAGAGCTTGCAGTGAGCTGAGATCCGGCCACTGTACTCCAGCCTGGGCAACAGAGCGAGACTCTGTCTCAAAAAAAAAAATTTTTTTTAAAAAATTTATTTTTAAAACTTTTCTCGGCCGGGCGCGGTGGCTCAAGCCTGTAATCCCAGCACTTTGGGAGGCCGAGACGGGCGGATCACGAGGTCAGGAGATCGAGACCATCCTGGCTAACACGGTGAAACCCCGTCTCTACTAAAAAATACAAAAAAACTAGCCGGGCGAGGTGGCGGGCGCCTGTAGTCCCAGCTACTCGGGAGGCTGAGGCAGGAGAATGGCGTGAACCCGGGAGGCGGAGCTTGCAGTGAGCTGAGATCTGGCCACTGCACTCCAGCCTGGGTGACAGAGCAAGACTCCGTCTCAAAAAAAAAAAAAAAAAAAACTTTTCTCTAAGTCTCCAATTATACTAAAACAAAAAGTTTAGTACTGTAGGCATTGTCAGCTTTAATTTATACATATTTGGATGTTTTCCTCTGGTTCGATTTAGAGTGAAATTACATCATATGCCCATTAATGTGATACAAACTGTATGTCTTTTACAAACAAAAATAAAAATGAATGTGATTTTGATGCCTCAGATCTTTTTTTTTTTTTTTTTTTAATTGGAGACAGAGTCTTGCTCTGTCACCAGGTTGGACTGCAGAGGTGCAATCTCAGTTCACTGCAACCTCTGTCTCCCGGGTTCACGGCATTCTCCTGCCTCAGCCTCCAAAGTAGCTGGGACTACAGGCACGCATCACCATGCCCGGCTAATTTTTGTATTTTTAGTAGAGACGGGGTTTCACTATGTTGGCTGGGATGGTCTCCATCTTCTGACCTCATGATCCACCCGCCTTGGCCTCCCAAAGTGCTGGGCTTACAGGCATGAGCTACCGCCCCTGGCCCAATGCCTCATATCTTTTAAACTTAATCAATGATTTCACATGGTCTTTAACCCAAGAAACAGCTTTCTCTTCACAGGCTGGAGGAAAAGCTGGCTGGCTGGCTGGTTGAGGGACGTGTGCTTTGATGGCTGACCTGAAGAAATTTCAAGGTGATTGTTACGTGAAATTCTCTCTTCAAATCTGACTTCAACAGCCCAACCTCTGCAGCATATGTCATGACTTCACTGTGAGTCTTCTTTTATTAAAAAAAAATCAGTTTTTACTAATTATAAGAGTAACATAAATTCAGTGCCAAAAATGTAGAAAAAAGAAATAAGAATAATTCATTTGCAATTCTACCAGCAGAAATAATCAAGTAGTGTTTTTTTTTAAAATGGTTTTATTCTTTACTGCATTATTTTATCTCTTCCTTATCATCACCTTACTGCATAATTTTTATGACTGCTTAATGAGAGTAAATTTTTCGAAGTTATTGAGGCACACGGAGAGTCCTTGGAATGACGATCATTAGGCTTGAGGACACAGAGGAATCATGAGAAAGAATTATCCAGTTTCATTCCTTTTCCTGGGTATAGTTTGTTTGTTTCTCCTTCTAAGTAAGTTCTTAGATGTAGGATGAATTGGAAAAAATGAAATGTGAGGTTTGCTCCGTCTACCACAGTATCACATTTCATTTTTTAAAACTAATGCTTTCAGTGAGGACAAGAAAGTACAGTGAGAAAAAAAATTCCTCAAATATCAGTTTTCATACTCTTGCGTGCATTTTTATAAAGGCAAAATTCATTCTGGTGCCTATATGAAATCTAAAGGCACAATCGCCTGGAGCCTTCAGTGCTGGTTTTGGGGTTTTCCGGAAGTTAATCCACGGTGTCCCATTTTCTCTACTGGAGCTCTGAACCCTCTCTCTTAAGAGAGAGCAAGAAGAGATGTAAACCGCTCCTTTACTTCTGATAAAACCTAGCCCTTACTAGTCCACATTTTGCTTTCTCTGGGGAGCGAGTCACATATAGGACACATGGCTTGTCCAGCTGCGTGCTGGACTGAATTTCAGCTTCAACTTGAACTTTCCGACAAAACAAACGACGGAGGAGTATGGGCCTTAGCAAGACATGCCCACAGCACTGCCATAACAGCTGTGCAGGCTGTGGGTACAACTCTAAAAGCAGCACTCATTTTGTAGTTTCAGTGAGCACGGTCCCTAAAGCTGTGTCCTGTGTGACCAGTCACCTCTCTCAAGCTCATGAGAGAGGTCTGTATGACTGGGGTAAGAGAGATCCTGGGGTGGGCCAAAGCAAATGAATTGAATGGGAAACAGTGCCCCTCCCGGCAGCCAGCAAAAACTGCCATGCTGTGAAGAAAGTGCATTTTAATTGATTCATGTTGATACGTGCTGAATTGATGGAATTTTATACTTCAAAGGATGCAAAGAATTGGTTAGCAAGTCTGATGAGCTCATGGTAGAAAGGATGATTTTCAACATCCATACATAGTTAATTTCATTCAAAGAGCCTAAAAAGCCTTATGCAGATAATTATAACGGGATCAGGCAAGTGTATAAGATTAGCACAAATTATATATATATATATAAAATCACAACACAGGATTGGCACCTTTTCCCACACACAGCATATCATTCTTTTATATATGATAGCTCATTTGAAGTGTATATTTATGCAGATTAAAAAAAGCACACAAACCCTCCATGCACTTCTGCACAGTGGCCTACTGTGTTTTCTTTAACACAAAACTTGCTTTCTGGGGAAAAATTCTAGATATAGCAATGGTTCTTTCTCTTCTGCTTTAGCTTATTCACATGCTTCTTTAACAATGTTCACGCCTGTAATCCCAGCACTTTGGGAGACCGAGGCAGGCAGATCACAAGGTCAGGAGTTCGAGATCATCCTAGCGAACACGACGAAACCCTGTCTCTACTAAAAATACAAAAAAATTAGCCGGGCATGGTGGCGGGCGCCTGTAGTCCCAGCTACTCTGGAGGCTGAGGCAGGAGAATGGCGTGAACCCGGGAAGCGGAATTTGCAGGGAGCCGAGATGGCGCCACTGCACTCCAGCCTGGGCGACAGAGCTAAGACTGCGTCTCAAAAACAAAACAAAACAACAACAACAAAAAAACATGTGGGGAAACCAAGCCTGGCAACAGAAAGCACTTCACATGGGGAGCGTGGAAATGAATGGAAAGTGTCTGTCCTCAGCAGAGCATTCACGATGCACAGGAGTGAGAGAAGCTGAAGAGTCACTTTAAAAGAAATAATCTGCAACCAAGAAAATCAAACCACTTTATCATAAACTAGTGAGCCCCTCCCTCCCTGCCTTCCTTCCTTTTTCCAGGCGAGCGCTAGAAATAACTTCGTCAATGTCTTTTCACTTAACAGGCTCATGGTTCAGAGGAAAAGATGGGCATAAGAATAATTACTATACAAGTGTTACGGTAGGGAAACAGACAGAATAGCAAACAAGCCTGGGCTTTAGGGATGTGACTAGTGATATTACAGTGGGGCCCAAGGGACAGAGAGCACTGTCCTGGCAGATGCAAGTGCATGTACCAAGGCACAGAGCATGAGCTGCCCAGGCTCCGTGACTCTTCTGGCTGCTGGGATACAAGGGAAGTGAAAAGGGAAGCAGCTTAGCCAAGAGGCTTTCAGTTTGTGGGATCCAGAGGGCAGAGGAATACACTGGCCTATACCATGACTATACAATTAGTAAAATCCCAACCTATGGGAATTCTACGGGTCAAGTGACCTGTGCTTCATTAACAGGTAAACTGTGAAGAAAGGATGGAGGAGAAGCCTGGAGATTATAAAAGACTAACCAGACGAGCCAGCAGTAAAAAAATGGCCAGAAGCATAGCCGATAAGGATGCACACAAGAGTGATAAAGCCAGAAAGATATTTCAGTAAGTGGCCCAAGGAAAAACAGTGGGCATGTTGGTGGCGGTATTTGGGGGAGGCTGTAATTGGGATAGGGCTGAGATGCTAATGGGGTGGAGGGCAAACTTCTAATTCTTGACCTGAGTTTAATGTATGAAAAGAGCAAATACGGGGGAGAAAGGTTCTATTTATACATGTTGAGTTGCAATCTTTCAGGACATTGGGTGGAGCCTTTGGAAACACGGACTGAGAGCTCACTTCTATGCTGAAACAGCCCATAGGGAAGCATCAGAATGAAAATGGAAGCCTTCCCAATACTAGAGGAACTTCGCAGGTGCTTTGGAAAAAGCATCCACATTAGATTCCCCAAAGGGGATTTATCTGGTATCAAATTGTGCTAGACAATGAACAGCTCCACCCATGATAAAATCATATGTCCTTGCTGAAATTCTTTGTATTTTTCACACCTTGTCTAATTGCAGTGCTTAACACAACACAACCAGGCTGGTGTTATTGCTAAGAACTAGAGAGCAAAGCATTTTTCGTCCAAATAAAATGCAATGGTAAATCAAACCATTTTAGTATAAGAATCTATGAGATAATAATAAAATGCAACTTCATTTTTTCCTCCCGAGAACAAAGAAGAAAATAGTGTAGGAGATGAAAAGTAAAGCAGACCCGACCTTTCTGCTGATTTGATTTTAGATATGTCCTCCATGCAGACAATGGTGAAGTGAAATGAAGGGGGTGTCATTTTTATTCACCTAGAGAACCACAAATCACGGATGTACATCTTCAGGCCTCATATGGGGGGATCTCACTCCAATCTCTCCAAACTTTTTCTAATCCCCACACTTTCCAGTCTCAGCACAAGACCTCATCCAGGCTTCTGAGGCTTTGTCGAACATTTACACAGAATTCTAGAAATGTATTTTCTTTAAGAAAGTTACTTTACAAATGTTATTTTCATCTCAGCACAGTTAGCCTTTCCTTATCAGATCTTACAATGTTTCAACTTGAAACTAAAAAAGAAAAAAAAACACATTTCGTCTGAAATTATGATATACTAAATATTGACTTGGCCTTAAACATTTCTACTCTTTCCTTCTTACACAATCAGATTAAAAAATGTAACTACCTTTTCTAAACATACAATGTTAAAGCATGTTCAACTTCAGTAACAGGTAATTAATGTACCTCAAAAGTCAGAGCCTCTACGTTAATTACCATAGTGCTCCAACATCATTTTCTACATTTTAAAATTTTTGTATTGATATTATGTATCAATAATTGTGTTGATATTTTATATTGATTGTATTTTGTATTGATATTATGTATCAATAATATTAAATGATTAAATATATTATGTATCAATAATATTAAATGATTAAAGATATTAAATGATATTATGTGCCTATTTTTAGATTATATGGGAAAACAATATATTCATGTAATTTGGAAAGAGCAAATCAGTATAATGGGATATCCATCACTTATATGTTTTTCTTTTCTTTTTTCTTTGAGACAGGGTCTCTCTCTGTCACTCAGGCTGGAGTGCAGTAGTGTGATCATGGCTCACTTGAACCTCAAACTCCTGGGCTCAAGTGGTCTTCTCACCTCAGCCTCCAGAGCAGCTGGGATTACAGGCATGTACCATCACACCTGGCTAATTTTTAAATATTTGTTTTGTAGAGACGGGGTCTTACTATGATGCTCTGGCTAGTCTTGAATTCCTGGGGTCAAGCGATTTTCCCACCTCGGCCTTCTGAAGTGCTGGGACTACAGGTGTAAGCCACCGTGCCCAGCCTGTCTTCTTTACACTAGAAACATTCAAATAAGGTTCTCCTAGCTATTCTGAAATATACAATAGATTACTGTAAATTAGTCACCTTCCTGATAATTAAATACTAGGTCTTACTTCTTCTATCAAACTGTATATTTGTATCCATTAATGAACTTCCCTTTTTAAATGTGACATAAGCAATCCTTATTTGGCTACACTATAAACTTCAACAACAAATTAAAACATGATTCACATTATAGAGCATTTATACATGCCTTTTCATCTTCCAATGTGGTAAACATTAATTAACCTGGCTAATTAAAACAGCCACAGTTTACATATTTACTCATTAATCAGCCTCAAGCAAATGCAAAGCATTTAACTCTTTCACGATTTGGTACCAATTAAATGTTTTTTTTTTTTTTTTTTTTTTTTTNTAACTCTTTCACGATTTGGTACCAATTAAATGTTTTTTTTTTTTTTTTTTTTTTTTTCAAATGAAGAGGTCATAAATTTAAGACATGTAGTTCTTAGATTTAAATTTGATAGTGGTTGAAAAAATCTGACAATATTTCACATTCTTAAAAGTCAAGGAAAATAAAAAAATAACTGCATTATGGGTTGAATTTTCCCCCAAAATGTATGTTGAAGTCCTAATGCCTACACCTGAGAATATGGCCTTACTTGGAAACAGGGTCTTTGCAGATATAATTAAGTTAAGATCAGGTCATACCGGAGAAGGGTGGGCCATCAATCATATTAAGAGAAGACACAGAAACAGAGACACGGGGAGTAACACCACGTGAAGACAGAGGTGGAGACTGGAGGGGTGCATGTACCAACTAAAGGAATATATCAAGGGCTAGCAGCGTCACTACAGCAAGCGAAAGGCATGAAACAGAATCTCCCGTAGAGCTGTAAGAGGCAGTGTGGCCCTGGCAACACCTTGCTTTAGGACTTCGAACCTCTAGAATAATGAGATAATGACAGAGTACATTTCTGTTGGTTCTGGCCATGTGGTTTGTGGTAACTGGTTCCAGCAGCCCTAGGAATCTAATACACTGCCCATGTAAGTGAATATTAGCTATTTGCTGATAAGACAGTAATTTCTGGTTATAATAAATCTACTGGAATAGAATGTGGTTTTTTTTTTTTGAGATGGAGTCTCGCTCTGTCGCCAGGCTGGAATGCAGTGGTGCGATCTCTGCTCACTGTAACCTCCGCCTCCCGGGTTCAAGCAATTCTCCTGCCTCAGCCTTCCAAGCAGCTGGGACTACAGGCGCCTGCCACCTCCCCCGACTAATTTTTGTATTTTTAGTAGAGATGGGGTTTCACCATATTCGCCAGGCTGGTCTTGAACTCCTGCCCTTGTGATCCGCCTGCCTTGGCCTCCCAAAGTGCTGGGATTAGAGGCATGAGCCATAACACCCGGCTGAAGGTGGTTTCTTAGTGCGTCCTTTACTCAAGGCTGGAATTAAACAGATAAAGGAGATGAATCACGAGCTCTATGATAATAGTGTAATAACCTAATCTAGCCGTTAAGTGCAGAGATGTTTTCCCTCTGAACACCCGTGTGTTTCATCTTTGCTCCTCTTCCAATGCCCTTCCACAGGGAACAGATCCTTTACTGACCACCAATGGCTGCATGTCTTATCCTGAGAAGACCATGGGATTTTGGATGCCAGGTCAACCCTTACACTCAGCAAGAAAGTGGAAGGGCCTCAGTTTCAAACACTTTGTAAACACAGAGGTTAGGTGATTTCCTCTCCAATAAGCCAGAAGCTCAGCTGTCCCTGGCAGCAAACTCTGTGTCAAATGCCTGGCGGGTTTCAGGTTTTACTAACTCCAGAGTGATGAAACATTACCACCTCTAATGCCAGAATGAAGTCCGCTGTCGTACCTGTGTGTCACAACTAAATTTACTGAAGTCAGGGCAGCTGAAGTAATCTATAAAACTTAGCACGTTAATTTCAATTTAGGGTTCACATTCAACAAACTGTATTAACAACAACAACAACAAAAAATTCTCCAGTAGTCTAAAAGTTTTTATTTTATTCTTATATAAAATCTGGAAGACTGGAATAGAATGTTTTATGGTACAAGTGTTTAGTAGCAACATTGGTTAACTGTGACCTTTTGGCTCAAGACACGAGAAAATATAGCTAACAATGCTTGGTTATGGGTTTGTCACACTATACTTTGTTATACTATCCAGCAGCATCCCCCTGCTTTAACAGTGTGGATACACCAGTTAAAAATTAATTTAAAAAAATCTGGGCTGGGCGTGGTGGTTCACGCCTGTAATCCCAACACTTTGGGAGGCCGAGGTGGGCGGATCACCTGAGGTCAGGAGTTTGACACCAGCCTGGCCAACATGGCAAAACCCCATCTCTACTAAAAATACAAAAATTAGCTGGGGATGGTGGCGCGTGCCTGTAATCCCAGCTACTCAGGAGGCTGAGGCAGGAGAATCACTTGAAACCGGGAAGCGGAGGTTGTGGTGAGCCAAGATCGTGCCACCGCACTCCAGCCTGGGTGACACAGTGAGACTCCATCTCAAAAAACAAACAAACAAAAACAAACAAACAAAAAGAAAACCAAACACACATCTGTCAAATCCTTCCATACAACTATATGCTCTTCACATACCAAGGAAGTCTTGGATTTGAAGTTCATCAAGGCCGAGTGTAGGCTGCCGGACCACAACCTGGTTTTAATGCCTTAGGTGCAGAAGCAGGAGAAATAATGCCTTTCATGCCTCCCCTGACTTGTTTTAGGATAAAGAAGCTGTGCACTAAATAGATAGTAGCTGAGGAACGATAAAGAGGATCTACTCAAAGTATGAATAAGCCAACTGCTATGGACTGAACTGTGTCCCCCCTGAAAATTCATGTATGGAAGCCCTAACCCTCAAGGGACCTTTGGAGATTGAACCTTTAAAGAGATAATAAAGGTTAAATGAGGTCATGGGGGTGTGACTCTGATCCAAGAGGACAGATGTCCTTAATAAGAAAAGGAAGAGGTCAGGCACAGTGGCTCACGCCTGTAATCCCAGCACTTTGGGAGGGCAAGGCGGGTGGATCACCTGAGGTTGGGAGTTTGAGACCAGCCTGACCAACATGGAGAAACCCCGTCTCTACTAAAAGTACAAAATTGGCTAGGTGTGGTGGTGCATGCCTGTAATCCCAGCTACTTGGGAGGCTGAGGCAGGAGAATTGCTTGAACCCAGGAGGTGGAGGTTGCAGTGAGCCAAGATTGTGCCATTGCACTCCAGACTGAGCAACAAGAGCAAACTCCGTCTCAGGAAAACAAAAGAATAAGAGGAAGAGACACCTCTTTTTCTCTCTGAGAAAGACCATGTGAGGGCATGGTGCATAGGTGGCCATTTGTAAATCAAGGAAGAGAGGCCTCCTCAGAAACCGACCTGCTGGTACCTTGATCTTGAACTTCCAGCTTCCAGAAGCATGAGAAAATTATTGTCTGTTGTTGAAGCATTCAGTCTGTGGTATTTTGGTATTCTGTTATGGCAGTTCTAGCAGACTAATGCATTTATGAAGTCACACCCAGACAAAAGAAAGAGCAAAAGGTCAGAATAGCTTTTTCTAGAGGATTCTGTTTTTTTCTTTGTCTTTTTTTTTCCCCGAAGGCAAAAGCCGAATCTGAGAGTAACAAGGGCTCACCAGGGATGTGCAAGGAATTTCTTATACTGTCCCTTTCATAGAAATGACAAGGAAGTGATTTATTTCAGATGTGACTCAGTTCAGGATTTGAAAGCATAACTGACCTCTGGGCTTTTCTTTTTCTTTACTTGACCATTTGCCATGTAAGTTCTCAAGTGCTTCCTCCCTATCTTGCTTCACTACAGGCAGTGGGAGAAATCCAAACAGTTTCCCCCTGTGTCTGGGACATCTCCAGCTCTGTGGTCTATTTACTTTGAAGGAAAAAAAGGGGATAGTATATGACTTCCATCCCAAGTCACTATAGGAGATACTTTAAGAAACAAGGGAGTTTAAATTGCTCTTCTGTATAACCTGCAAAATTCATCTCCTGTTGCAGAGTAGAGTGAGTTGCTTCTCAGGATTCGCACCTGGAGTTGGTATTCAGCATGTGTTTTCTTTGTAATATTTTTGTCAATTCTCTAAAAAGACCACACTTTTTGAGCTGGCACTAGGCTCTCTGCCAATCTTCCAAGATGAAGCTTTTACAGTCCATTATTTACAATGCTGACAACTCCAGGCATATTTTGTCAATTTTCCCTTTCATCTCTTATTAAAATAATCTCACTTTGGATTTGAAGGGAGCCTAAATGGATAATTCTTTAAGCAGAATGCCAGTATCAATGATAGAAAGGGAAGAATCTAAGAGGGAGGTGAATGTTCTGTAAGCAGAGAAGTAGGTTCACAATTTCTGAAAGAGCAAATCAAACAGCAAATGGGGGAAAGTTAGGAAAGGCAGAATTTTGTGACTCAAGCCCGTCCTATGTTTATACTGTTTTTTGTTTTTGTTTGTTTTGAGATAAGGTCGTCCCTTTGTCACCCAGCCTGGGGTGTAGTGGTGCCGCCAGGGCTCACTGCACCCTCCAACTCCTGGGCTCGAGCAATCCTCCAACCTCAGCCTCCTGAGTAGCTGGGACTATAGGTGTGTAGCCCTAAGCCCAGCTTATTATTTTTTTGACTTTTTGTAGAAACAGGGTCTCCCCATGTTGCCCACGCTGGTCTTTAAAACTCCTGGGCTCAAGTGATCCTCCTGCCTCAGCCTCCCAAAGGGCTAGGATTACAGGTGTGAGCCACTATGCCCGGCCTCTTATACTGTTTATTCCCTTTAGATACAGTTAATGGACATTAATAAGCAGTTTATGCCAATCCCTTTTTGTAGCTAATAAGATGTCTTATCTTGGATAAATAAAACCTAGCCACTAATGCTGCCACACCCAAACAAACTCTCTATGCATCTGAACTTCTTGAGGTCAACAATGCTTCATTGTAATATATTATAAAATCACCACTTTGGAAGTGAACACCACTAGAAATTCACATGGCCAATTTATAGATGGGGACTGGGGGAGGCGGGGAGCATCTCTGCAATCCAGTAATTAAGCTCTGCCAGAATGTATTTAGAGTTGGCTAAACTAAGTCTCTGCTTCATTTTTTTCCCAATGAAAATGGCAATGTCTGTCATCCTGTGTTCAAGACAAATATAAATATAACCTAAGTTTCTAAGAATCCTTATATTTTTGTCATTGCATAGAAGCATGAGTTTTAAAAACCTCTGAATGTTTAGAGGATCACCTGGGGGAATAAGAAAAATGCAGATCTCTGTAGGTCTGAGGCAGAGCCCAAGAATCTGTATTTTTACCTAGAACTCCTCTAAACTAATGTGCTTCACTTGGCCCCAATTACACATTAAGAAACAATGATTTCAAGATGACATTCAACCTCTTCCATCCAAGCACTTAAAGCAACTAAACCAAAGACACCAACAAATACCAGATACTTTTCTCTGTCTACTGGCTGATGGCACAAAAGTGCAGAAGTCACATAGCGCAGCACAGAAAGCTCGAGCTAGGACTGGAGTCAGCGAGACGCTAGCTTGCCCTGTTTGTGGATTCTGAAGCCTCAAGCCCACATTAACAAGGCTTTAGATGACAGTCAACACCCAAACTCAGGCTCCTGCAGAGGGCCCCCAATTCTGCTCTAATATGTCTATTTTTCTTTAAAGAAAAAACATCTGATTTTTGCACCCCAGGTATTTAAATACCCACTTTGATTTCTGAAAGGCTTTGGCAACACATGAGGAAGTCCTTGGGCCTTGACCATTTTTAGCACTTTCACAGTTTCTGATTTTGATCAAGCGACTTAATCACCCAGTATTCTGAATCTGAAAACCAGGAGGGTTTAATTCCACTTTCATGTTCCCTTGAGGAGCTGTTGGCACCAGAATGAAGGCAGGTTCATCCTGAACGTGGGAAGGAAGCCAGGAAGCCAGCTCTTCCTTTCACATCAGAGATCTAGAAAGCAAAACTTGTCTCACATTTGCATACAATATTAGACTTACATATGGATGCCACGTTTGTCAAAAGACAGGCTAATTAGGACATTAGTTTCCTTAACGGTTGCGATTTAGTAATTCACAGATAGTCCCACTTAATTTTTCATCCTATACCTGAAGGAGCTACTTCACACTTCAAGTGTAAGAAGGCTTCTCCCTTAAGATGGAAAGAAGGCATTCAAGTGTCAAAATACTGGTTTTCTGCCAAAAAGTAAAGGATGAGAAAAAGCAGAGACTTCGTTTATCAAATCAAAACACATGCTGGCAGGGAAAGACTACTGGATTACAAAGTTCATTCCCCCAGCCTGCACCGATTCCTCTTTTTCTCTAAAGTTTCTTATTTGTTTCAGTTTCTCTCATGATACTGACATTGCCAACCAGCAGTCTGGAAACTGTTCAGGTTGATTCTTCGCAGAAAATCGAGGGGCTTTCCTGTTATTGTTAATATCCTTAAAACACTTAAATTTGGTGAGTTTGCTTCAAGCATTCTCAGTATATTACAAAAAAAAGTACTCCAGCATTTCTAGAATTTCTTTTGACTGACATCAGCTACTCTAATGAACAGGAGGGGACAACGGCAAGGTATTTGAGGAGCATATCCTTCCTTTTTAATCAGAATTACATAGGAACTAAGAGCTCTAAGGCCACAGTAGAGTATACTATCTTGGAAGAAGAAAACGGAGAATGTCTGACATTTTCATTGATCATTTAGGCTGATGGCTTAAACCATTTCCACCCATGTTTCTTAAAATTTAGCATTTTCAGTCAACATTACCTACTGCAATTTCTCTATAATCTTAAGGGTATTAAGGCCCCAAGTGAGGGACAGAGAGATGTAAACTAAAGGGGAGTCAGAGAAAGGAAAACTGAGTCTGATGCACATCATTTATCCTTTCTTTAACATGATTTTAAAAGTAATAATGCTTATGAAAAAAATATTAGCAGTATTAAGGGATATCAGGTGACAAGCAGAAGTGCCCCCTCCACAGATGTGCCGGTGTACTTGTAGAAATACGGTGCTAAAATTAGAAAAGATGCCAGTGTATCTGTAGAAATACGGTGCTAAAATTAGAAAAGATGCCAGTGTATCTGTAGAAATATGGTGCTAAAATTAGAAAAGACTGAACATTTATTAGGTAGAGCCACATAGTCTAAAAGGTTTCACCCGTACATTTACCAATAGTTTATGAAAGTTCCTTTTCACCTATCCTTGTCATGACAAGGCATAACAGATTTCTAAAAAATTACATTTTCATTGGTATTAATCATGAGAAGTTGTTCACCTTTTAATCTACAACTACTTATCAGATATGCACGCATTTTTTTGTATGAATTGGAGCTGTTGTATTTTTGTGAATTAATCAAATGCATCAATTCCTTTGGGTTTTCACCTTAAGACGTTTTTGTGGCATACAATTTGTATAATGTGAATTTAGAAGATAATAGCATAGGTAACTCTAATTGGCTTATTGGGGTGCTACAATGGATCCCCGCCTATTTATTAACTTTTTAACAAGTTGATTAGTCTCTAAATCACTAATTTGCAAAGTTTAGCATATATCAGTGTCACCTGGACAGCGTGATAAAATATAGATTACTCAGCCCCATCCCTAGCTTTGCTGATTCAGGAGGTCGGGGTGGGATCAGGGAATGTGCGTTTCCAACAAGTTCCCAGGTGATACCAGGTGATGCTGATGCTGAGAACCACAGCCCTAAAATATTCACTGGGCATGGTGTTTGCAATACATACTTTATACCTAATCATTTGTTTCAGGACACACAAAGGCACATGAGATTTGATACATACTCTCAAAAAGCTAACAATCAGTAAGGGGTAATTCACTGACATGTACACATCAAAGTAATGTTAGACACATGCAATAGGCCAAGATTGGGGATGGGCATTGTAGGTAGATGGAATAACATAAATAAAGACATCCAGGGCTATGGATATTCGATCAGCCTGGCTGGCAAAGTCAGACTCATGAAGGAGATTAACGGGAAAAACTATCTTTGTCTGTCTCAGGTTATTTTGAGGATCAAGTAAAACTTAGACACAACAGCAACAAAAAAGTAAAGTCTGTGATCAAGAAGAATTACTCTGTTGCAGCAATATAAACTAAGAAAAAAATACACAAAATTCTCTGCTGCCTTGGGAGGTGACCTCATGATGTGTATCATTTTTTAAAAAATTTTAATTAATTAATTAATTTATTTTTGAGATGGAGTCTTGCTCTGCTGCCCAGGCTGGAGTGCAGTGGCGCGATCTTAGCTCACTGCAACCTTTGCCTCCCGGGCTCAAGTGATTCTCCTGCCTCAGCCTCCTGAGTAGCTGGAATTATAGGCACGCGCCACCATGCCTGGCTAGTTTTTGTATTTTTAGTAGAGATGGGGTTTCTCCATGTTGGTCAGGCTGCTCTCGATCTCCTGACCTCGTGATCTGCCTGCCTCGGCCTCCTGAAGTGCTGGGATTACTGGTGTGACCGACTGCGCCCAGCCGATGTGTATGATTTAATAGCCAGCAGCAACAGGCCACTAACACGCCATCTGCTAACAGGGGCTCTAGCTATTAACATCCACAGAGCTAAACTCTGTATGTCTGATCCCCTGCAAATGGCGAAGGCCTGGCTGAGAATTATTATCTCATGCTTTCAGAGAAACCTTTGCTTGTCCTGCACTGAAAAATCTGGCTGCAATAATTACATGGAAGAAGGTATGTTTGTTGGCATGTTTCATGGGCTGGCTTATGACTTCTAAGCAGAAGATACAAAATAATATAAAAATCCTGCAACACGCACCATGTATCTGATATTCGTGTTCTCTTTAAATATCTTAACACTGACTTACATATTTAAGGGTGTGGAGCTTTGAGCTTGGGAAACATCTTAGTACTGAGTCACAAATGCTAAAAGAGGGACATTTCTTCTACATACCACATTGTCAGTGAAAAGATGCTGAAAGTGAATAAACAGCTCTGCAAACCCAGTTTTGTTTAACTTGGCAACAGCAGTAAGTAAGTATCACTGGACACAGGGACACTGGAATAGATTCAGTCTTTAGTCTTATTCACCACGTCTGACCTTGGGCATATTACATGGTTTCCCCGAGCCTATGAAATCATGTGGCTGAACGAACTGAAAACTAAGGTTCTTTCCTTCACTAATAAATTTCAGCAAACAATAGGAGTAAGAACGGTTGTCTAATGAGACTACCAAATGCTACGAGACACAGCAACCAATATCCCTTGACCTCATGGATGCAGCTTCTTTCTTGTTTATCCAAAGTCTCCCCAAGCAAATTCTAAATTAGTCTAAATTACTTGAGGAACAAAGATTGTGCCCTCATACCTGTGATGTCTCTGGCAATGGCAAAGAATATGGAACATGGGAAGCATTTAATACATATTTATTGAAGATCCTGTGTCCTTATTTCTTGAATCTCCTTGCTATTCACAATGGCAAATGATATGAATGTACGTATACATATTTATCATGGTAAAATATATGTAACATAAATCTTACTATTTTAACCATTTTAAGTGCAAGGCTCAGGGTATTAAGTATGTTCACGCTGCTGTGCAACTGTGATGGATGATGCATTATGGCCATCCATCTTCCCCGCTGAACTATTTTCAGTATTCCCAAACTGAACCTCTGTGCCCGTTAAACACTAACTCCACAGTCCCTCACCCTCTCAGCTCCTGGCAATCACCATTCTACTTTCTGTATCTATGAATTTACTACCCTAGGCACCTCATATAAGTAAAGTTCCATATAAAACACTTTACAAAATTTGCATGTCATCCTTGCACAGGGACCAGGTTAATCTTCTCTTTAATCATTCCAATTTTAGTGTATGTGCTGCTAAAGCAAGCATCATATATACACTTTTTTTTTTTTTTTGAGATGGAATCTTCCTCTGTTGCCCAGGCTGGTGTGCAGTGGCACAATCTCAGTTCACTGCAGCCTCTGCCTTCTAGGTTCAAGTGATTCTCCAACCTTAGCCTCCAGAGTAGCTGGGATTACAGGCATGTGCCACCATGCCCAGCTAATTTTTGTATTTTTAGTAGAGATGGGGTTTTGCCATGTTGGCCAGGCTGGTCTCGAACTCCTGCCTGCCTTGGCCTCCCAAAGTGCTGGGATTACAGGCATGAGCCACCGTGCCCAGTCTATCATATATGCACTTGTGAAAACCTCTAAGACTTCCTTACAAATGAAAGTGGTGACTGAGAACTAAGTCATATACCTAGTGATATCTCAATGGTGATGATAAAGTTAGTTTTTATTTGACAAAATCTATTTGCTATCAGAATACTATACTTAAAAATCATAAGCATTAACAATTAAATCACATGTACAAAAATTTTAGAGAACATGCAGCTATAGCAACTTCAATACTATACAGGAAGCTGAAGACATAGGTCCACACCTAAACATCTGTCCTCAGGGGATGGGCAGACAAATTTCAATGCCCCCGGAACCAAAAGCAAAGACAAAAGAGACACGTACAAGACAAAACAAGTTGTTGCCAAGCACTGTTTCAAAAAAGTAAGATTTAACTCATGTTTTCATGAGCATATGTAAATGCATAACTATCAAAAGACAAACACATAAAACATGCTATTTTAAATGTGCTATCTGAGGTCACTGAATCCATCGACAGGAGCTGAAATTAAGTAACACCCTGGCCTTGACCCTCTGACCACCTGTTTCATGCTCCAAGTCCAAAGCCTCTTCATAAATCGTGTTTACATTGCACACCAAGTCAACATTCCTTCGGACACGTCTCATAACTTGGAACTGGCTATTAGATGGATCCACTATTTTTGATGAGATATTATAACTAACGTTCTATGATTTGCTTTCTAAAGCAGTCCATAGTGTATATGGCAGGAAAACTGTTAACTAATAATGGAGCTTACTCAGAGAATACATGCAAAATTTGTTTCTGAGTTGAACACCAAGAAGCAAATTAACATGCCTTCCAAACTCTGTCTCACATGAAACAAATTCATGTCATTCCCAGTTAGTGTTTGTGGAAACATATTTCAAAATTAATCTCAATTTGGATTCATCTCCATACTCAGGGTGGCAACATCACTGATTTTTTCTTTCCTCCTCTTTTAAAAAAATGAACCTTGAAGGCAGATGCTTGTGAAAAACAGAATAACCAACCCTTGTTCCAGTCCAAAATCATTGGATGTTACCAAGACTCAACAAAAAAATCAGGACACATCTGCTCTAGTGTTCCATGCCAGGAAGTAGTCCCACAGCCACCACTGTGGTCTGACTTCACTCCCCAATCATTTTACTTCAGATTTCTTTTTAGATTTTGTTTCAAATTACAGGGCCATACAAACGAGCTGGTGAGTTGAGAAAATAGCTTTGGAACTGCATTGGATCATCAAAAGAAACAGCAGACTTTGGCGTGGGAGACCCTGCCTCAGGCTCCATCCATTTGGTTGAGGTGCCCACACACGCACAAAAATAAAAGAATGGCATAAAAACAGACAAAAACTACTGACATGTCACAGTCATTATGGTTTAAGGAAAAGCTCACAAATAATTTCTCTGGAATCTCACCATAATTTGGAGTAAAAGATGACAGCATACTAAATCAATTCTCTTGCTGCTTCTAAATACTAACCTTCCTGAATGGGGCTCAAGGCGGAATCATTTCATACCAGATATCAGTGTTGTTTAAAACCTCATTAACAAATTTATATACAAATATTCCCCCAAATGATCTACAGATCCAATGCAATCCTCACTTTTTTTTTTTTTTTTTTGCAGAAATGGTGGTAGGGGTAAGGAAGACCTTAAAACTCACGTTGTAATGCAAGAGACCTCGGATACTCAAAGCAATATTGAAAAAGAAGAACAAAGGTAACAGACTCACACGTGCTGATTTCAAAATTTACTACAAAGCTACAATAATCAAAACAGTTTGGTACTACAGTAAGCACAGGCACACAGATCAAAGAACATAACTAAGAATTAAGAAATAAACCCATATTATCTATGGACAATTGATTTTGTGTAATAGTACCAACACCATTCACTAGGGGAAATAAGTCTTTTTCTTTTTTTTTTTTGAGACAGGGTCTTGCTCTGTTGCCCAGGTGCCATGATCAGGGTCTTGCTCTGTTGCCCAGGGTGTGCTTTGTTAAACAAGTGCCTGCAGCCTCAACCTACCCAGGCTCAGGAGATCCTCTCACCTCAGCCTCCTGAGTAGCTGGGACTACAGAAAGATGCTATCATGCCTGGATAATTTTTTGTAGAAATGTGGTCTTGCCATGTTTCCCATTGTGGTCTTGAACTTCTGGGCTCAAGTTATCTGCCCACCTTGGCCTCCCAAAGTGCTGGAAGTACAGGCATGAGCCATTGCACCTGGCAAGAATAGTCTTTTGCAACAAATGGTGCTGGGACGCTGGATATTTATATGCAAAAGAATGAAGTCAAACCCTTACCTCACACCATATATGAAAATTAAAATGAATCAAAGATTTAATTGTAAGGGCTAAAACTACAACTCTTAGAAGATAACACAAGTATAAATTGTTGTAACCTTGTTTCAGACAATGGTTTCCTAGATACAATATCATAATAACTGCCACAAAAGAAAAAAATGATAAAATAGACTTCTAAATTGAAAACTTGTGTGTGTCAAAAGGATCCTATCAAGGAAGTGAAAATACAACCTACAGAATGGGTAAAATATTTGCAAATAATGTATTTGATAAGAATTTAATAGTATGAAGAATATATAAAAATTCTTACAAATCAATAATAAAGTCAGGCAGAGTGCAGAGTGGCTCACGCCTGTAATCCTAGCACTTTGGAAGGCCGAGGTGGGCAGGTTGCCTGAGCTCAGGAGTTTGAGGCCAGCCTGGGCAACATGGTGAAACACCATCCCTCCTATGCTAAGAATACAAAAAATTAACTGGGTGTGGTGGCATGTGCCTGTAATCCCAACTACTGGGGAGGCTGAGGCATGAGAATCGCTTGAATCTGTGAGGCGGAGGCTGCAGTGAACTGAGATCGTGCTGCTTTACTTCAGCCTGGGTGACAGAGGAAGACTCTGTCTCCAAAAATAAAAATAAAAGTAAAAATAAAAATAAAAAAAAGAAAGTAAGAAAGGTAGATAACCCAATTAAAAAATGGGCAAAGAATCTGAACATACATCATTTATTTGAACTGAACAAAATAATCCATAATAAATCATTGCAATGGCATGAAGAAAACACTGTGGTTGATGTTTAATTCATCAAATTTCTGCCAGCGTCCATTTGGAGCACAATAAACAAGATCAATATACTGCACTGGATTATACATATTAAGGTCAATAATTTGTCTGACAGAATGGTAGAGATAGTTTTTTTTTTGTTTTTTTTTTTTAAAGGAAACAGTTTTTACATTGATTATTCCTAGAAAGTGTATTTTTTTTTTAATGTAGCTAAAATGATTTACTTTTTCCTAAAATTATGGAGTAGAAATACACAAAAGAAAGTATCTGTTTGCCAAATGGGAAAACTATAAAAATCATTCAGGAAAATAGATGCTGTATTACATGTGAACTTTTAAAGGTCATTATCAATGACTTCCACAGATCATCTGGATGACATATACTATATTTACAGATTCTATAACTAAACTCCAAAGCAAGAAAAAGAGAACTTACATATTATCACAACCAAAAAAGGCATAGAGAGCTAAATGTATACAAATCACTCTACGAGCCACTACTATGGGTGAGTTCGACATCTGAGGTCTGTAACCTCAAGTCTGTAGACAGACCAGTTGGGGACCTAAAGTATGAAGTGTACCGGCATGTACACATTTGTATCTACGTGTGGAGACATTTCAACATGGCAGTCCAACTTGTGGGGAAAAGAAAGAGAGATCAGACTGTTACTGTGTCTATGCAGAAAGAAGTAGACATAAGAGACCCCATTTTGTTCTGTATTTGAGATGCTGTTAATCTGTGACCCTACCCCCAACCTTGTCCTTGCAAGAGATGTGCTGTGGTATCTCAAGGTTTAATGGATTTTGGGCTGTGCAGGGTGTGCTTTGTTAAACAAGTGCCTGAAGGCAGTATGCTTGTGAAAAGTCATCACCATTCTCTTAATCTCATTGTACCCAGGGACACATACACTGCCAAAGGTCGCAGGGACCTCTGCCTAGGAAAGCTAGGTATTGTCCAAGGTTTCTCCCCATGTGATAGTCTGAAATATGGCCTCGTGGGAAGGGAAAGACCCGATCGTCCCCCAGCCTGACACCCGTGAAGGGTCTGTGCTGAGGAGGACCAGTACAAGAGGAAAGAAGGCCTCTTGGCAGTTGAGACAAGAGAAAAGCATCTGTCTCCTGCCCATCCCTGGGCAATGGAACATCTCGGTGTAAAACCCGATTGTATGTTCTGTTTACTGAGAAAGGAGAAAACCACCTTAGGGCGAAAGGTGGGACTTGCTAGTGCAATGCTGCTCTTTATGTACTAAAAAGGTTTATGAAGATGTTTGTATATGCATGTCAAGGCACAGCACTTTTCCTTAAACTTATTCATGTCACAGAGATCTTTATTCATATGTCTTACTGCTGACCTTCTCCCTATGATGATCCTATTATCCTGCCACTTCCCTTTTTCTAAGATGGTAAAGATAATGATCAATAAATACTGAGGTAACTCAGAGACCGGTGCCGCCAGCGTCCTCTGTATGCTGAGTGCCGGTCCCCTGGGCCCACTTTTTCTTTCTCTATTCTTTGTCTCGGTGTCTCATTTCTTTTCTCAAGTCTCTCGTTCCACCTAATGAGAAACGCCCACAGGTGTGGAGGGGCAGGCCACCCCTTCACAACTGTTAGAAAACTAGGAGGCTGTTGTAATAGTATACTGTACTTTGCCATTTCGAAGCATAAAATACTTTATATGTAGGTCCATTCATTTGACAATGCATTTTCATTTATAAATGAATGGTTCTATTTTGGAATAGAAGTTGTCTTGGGTCAAAGATACACATTTAGACATAGGCAGCTAAACTTATAGGTCATGTCTGTTAGTTAATAACACTAGGGAAAATATGAATAAGGGGCTCTGAGACTATTATGAAACCAATGGGGGAACAAGGCTTTGGTTGTTGATGGTAAGTATAACTGTTCCTGGCTGGGTGCGGGGGCTCACGTCTATAATCCCAGCACTTTGGGGGGCCAAGGTGGGCAGATCACCTGAGGTCAGAAGTTCCAGACCAGCTTGGCCAATATGGTGAAACCCTGTCTCTACTAAAAATACAAAAAAAATTATCCAGGTGTGGTGGCACGTGTCCGTAGTCTCAGCTACTTGGGAGGCTAAGGCAGGAGAATCACTTGAACCCGGGAGGTGGAGGTTGCAGTGAGAGAGTTCTTATATCTGAATATTTAAGTCGGCTGTAAACTATTAAATCTATATAAATTTAAAAGTCATTTCTTATGATAAACAAAGTGACCGCTATGTTCTTATAAGAACAAAGTGACAGCTCTCTCTCACTTTATTTGCTTTTATGATTTTTTTCTTTTTGATGTTCATCCTTGACTAACAATTACACATAGGGACACTTGAAATTCTCAATAGTATTAAATTTCTATTTTGTTGGACTGAGAGGTGCTATAAATATTCTATTTTAAACCTTGTCTACTTTGGACTCACTAAACCCCCAAATCAATAGGCTTATTAGAAACAGAATATGGAAACACTGTCTTTGAAATAACCATGCTGCATTTTTCCTGAAAAGTGGAACATTTTATGAAGAGGCCACAGTAAAATTGTAATAAAAAATAAGCATTCTTTCATTATTGCGAATTTCTTGATTCCCCGCCACAACTTTCAATCTCACCCCATTCACTATGGATTTATTCAGGCAGAGATCTTTCCTGCATCTGGTTTATAATAATTCATGTTTTTATTAATTTTGAATGCTAGAAGAAAAAAAATGAATATGAAACAATTATGCCTTTGTTCCCTCTTTATTTCCTACTGCCTTTCTCATAAATTGGTTGTTACAGCATTCTGTAAAACAGCCATCTCTGAAAAGAGCTACATTTTTAGCCTTGAGGTAGCTGCAAAGAGAAGCACACTTTGATAAATAACCTCAGTGCCAATACAGAGAGTAGAATAGAATCCTTTTAGCAGAGATTTAAGGAAGATTACAAAGGACAAAAAAACACCAATCATTTTTAAATAACAATTTGACAAAGCAAAGGTTGAAGGGATAAAGGGATTCTGCCCTTTTGAAGGATTAAAAAATAATTAAAGCAGAATATGAACATTGAAGAGCAGCCATATTTTCACTGAAATAATGATTCCATCGTTTGTTGAATGAAAAAAATATTAAGAAAGTTCTACATAGTGATTTAAAACAGAGGAGATTTTATCCATATACTAACAATGCCTGAGGCCATTCTTTGCAAGAAATCTTCATAATCTGCCTGAAAATAACTTTTTTGTTTATAAAAACATTAAGTAATAAATGACTGAGCCTGGGAACTTGCACATAATAATTAAAATGGAATGAAAAAATATGAAATTATAAAATAAAACATGGGCCGGGCGTGGTGGCTCACGCCTGTAATCCCAGCACTTTGGGAGGCTGAGGTGGGCGGATCACGAGGTCAGGAGATCGAGACCATCCTGGCTAACACGGTGAAACCCCGACTCTACTGAAAATACAAAAAATTAGCTGGGCGTGGTGGCGGGCGCCTGTAGTCCCAGCTACTCGGGAGGCTAAGGCAGGAGAATGGCGTGAACCCGGGAGGCAGAGCTTGCAGTGAGTGGAGCTTGTGCCACTGCACTCCAGCTTGGGCGACAGAGCAAGACTCTGTCTCAAAAAATAAAAAATAAAAAATAAATAAAAAAATAAAACACGGGCCTTTTATAACATAACAGGAAAATTCACACTTATTTGTCACATGAATAGCTTCAGACTGTGCTTGGCGGTCAAAGAGGGCAGCATAATTAAATCAAGTGTCAAGGTATGTGAATTGGGTAGATGACCAAAGAGCAGAGGGTCATGGTACAAAAAAGGACCGTGTTGTAAAATTTTATTAATAACAGTCCTCCGAATCCTGATTTATGCTTTGTCATCTTTGCCAACCGCATCCATTTAGTTGACTTGATCAATCACAGCTTTAGAGAATGCTGTGGCCTAGGAAATAAATTTGTTTTGTGTGGCGCTTATGCTAGACGTCAAGGAAGGAGTTTTGGGCAGTTCTTTAGGGTTATGGAGGAGTCCACTTGATCAGTCCAAGTTAAGGAGCATCTGCCTTTTTATCTTGGGGACTGGCTTCAACCTTATATTTATAATTACTAATAGCTAAAAAGTACCAGGGTCCCTGCTGGATCTTGAGGAGGCAAGGATGACCAACATATATCTGGAAGAGTTCACAGGATAGAGGGTTGGTAGAGATATAAACAAATAATTTACTACAAGTTAAGAGTATGGTATTGGAGGTGGATACCCAGGGCTTTCCAACTGAGGTTAAGTAGGGGAAAATTCTATTTCAGAGAGGAAAATGGGTAGGAGAGAGAACATGGATTTTGGCCTTCTGGCAGGTCTTGGTTTCCACCCCACTTTTATCACTTTACTATCTGGGCGGGGCAAGTTGGTAACCTCTGTTAGGTTCAGTTTCTTCAGCTGTAAACCGGGGATGCTACCACTGAATTTCACGAGGTCATCACTAGCCCATATGCTGCCTTTGTGTGAAATGCAAGAAAGCCACATCTCTATATGGGGGTTCTGTACCTCAGGGGGGAACATTCATAAAGAACCTGACCATCAGCATTATCACAAACAGGCACTATTAGTTGGCTACATGGCTGTCACTCAAATGCCAGCTCTTTTCTCTGTTCTCTATGCAAATTAGAACGGGTTTATAGGACTTGGGCATTTTACTTGAATCTTGAAAGGTACAACTTTTCAAGCAAGGAAAAACCACAAGCAGTTTTTTTTTTTGGAGACGGAGTTTCACTCTTGACGCCCAGGCTGGAGTGCAATAGTGCAATCGTGGCTCACTGCAACCTCTGCCTCCCAAGCTCAAGTGATTCTCCTGACTCAGCCTCCTGAGTAGCTGGGATTACAGGCGCCTGCCACCATGCCCGGCTAATCTTTCTATTTTTAGTAGAGATGGGGTTTTACCATGTTGGCCAGGCTGGTCTTGAACTCCTGATCTCAAGTGATCCATTGCACCCAGCCTACAGTTGTTTTTTGTTTGTTTGTTTCCTGCAGGGAAGTTGCATAGTTCCGAAAAGGAGGAATTGAAGTGGGAGGGAGCCAATGCGAGACAAGAGGTAGGGTGATTGGCTAGGAGTCTAATGACACTGATGAGAGGACAGGATCTCAGGTAAGTAGTGGATGTGCAGAGATTTCACATGAACACAGGAGGCAGAATATACAGGACTTGCAACTGATAAGAAATAATGCGTGAGAGAGAGGAAGGCATCATGGATAAGTTTAGGCCAACCAAGAGAACTCAGAATAGTGTGTGTAAAACAAGTAAATTTCCAGAAGGACATGAGTCTTACACACATTGATTGCCCATTCAGAGGCACATGGGATATTTGGGGTCTGGAATATGGCACTGGGATTCAGTACGCTGGCTGTGGTTAGGCCTATGAATCTGGGATTCACTGAAGTTAGTGGGAAAGTAGCATAAACAGACAGGATGCCTCAGGGAAGCACAATGGAAGACAAAAGGACGAGGGCCGGAACTCACAAGCATGATGAACCCTACGCTCTGGTTGCAATTTACTGCTCACAAATTTGATGTCAATTTTCCCCTTCACCCACAGCACTCTTTCTTTCTAAGCATGACTCCATTCTTCCTTTCACCCATAAAAGAGAATTCTAATTGGAAGTGTAATTTACTGAAGCAGATATACTTGTCCCACTAAAGATACTGGCAGTTCCCTAGACTGGTGAAAACCTCTTATCCATAAAGCACCTGTTACCATTATTTAATTAAACCATTGTACCTCCCTACAGATGTCTGACTGCATTAAGCAACATCCTAATTGCTTGCATTTATAAGCATAAACTTTTATACAAAAGACATGCATTTTTAGGGACTTTAAAATTTTCTCCTTTTGCCAGTGTCTCTGAATTTTAGTATCCTATCTGTACTGAACTGACTGCAAATCTAAAATTTGATTATATATAGAAATGGCAAATAAATGCAACTCAGACTAATGACAAAGCATTTAATCAGCGAATATTAGAAAGAGTACAAGACATAACCCGGAAAAAATATCTATGAAGAACCTATTTAGAAAGTAAGCTAATAGTGACACTTTTTATTATGAGAAATTTCAAACACATACAAAAGTAAAAAGAGTAACATAAGGAACCTCTAATAACATTTGGCTTAAGCAATTAGCACCCGTGGCCAATCCTGAAGTTTCAACTATATTCCTACTAAAAAGTGGCGTACTGTTTTAAACGTTCCTTCAAATGAAAAAAGGACTATAGATGACGGCTAGGTTCAACCCAGAAAAGCTATTCTTCCCAGCGAACCACTTCTATAGCTTTGACACTAGGAGCTCAGATAGTGTACAGGGTTCATTACTGCAAATTTCTCTTTCTATAGAGAACAGTCATTTAAAAATGGAAGCACCCATGATTCCAAATCAAAGGTTTTTAAAAAAGGTTGTCTTTCAGAATGTGGCATTTCTAGTATATTTAGAATGACACACACACACACACACACGCACACATATATGTGTCTGTATATGTGTGTGTGTGTGTATATATATATAGTCATTAATAAAAAAACTCAGCCATTAGGTTGGATTAAGAGCATATTACATACACTCACACACAGACACACAACACACACACACACATACATTAAGAGCATATATGTAAAATGTTCTTAATCCAACCTAATGGCTCTTTTTTTTCTCTTGACAGAAAAAGATTCCACGATACGAACTATCTAAATATCCTCCCTGTTACTGAGATTTGAAGTTTATTGTGCTGTCCTATTCTTGGGTATTTCGTAATACTCAAGATATCTGAACCACCATCTGTTCTGTGGAAGTGTGACTAATTACTGGCTAATGTGTTCAGCAGTATAGTGCCAAATAAAAAGTTCTAATAATTTAATTATAAAGAGTCAACAGTAATTGCTGGGTGAGGGTGGAATACTGGTCATCAACTTTTTAGTCCTTTGTAGTGGCTTATTTCCCTATAGTTTGGTATTGCCTATGCCACTTCAACTGAAGTCACATGTGAAAATAGGCTTAAGATAGCGAGAAAAAAAAATGTTATCTAGAAGATTTTAGCTTCAGTTCATTAAGACTGATACATTATTTGATTTTGTATCTTCTACAACTTTTTGGAGAACTCTTTTACACTTATTTAATATACAGTATTTTAAATGTTCCTTACTGATGTCTATTCTCCAAGTATATCTGAAAAGTATATTCGTTTGCTAAAGAAACTTGATGCAGTGAAAAATTAATTGGAAATCTCTGTTCTCAATTCACGGTGTAGACTAAAAACTCCACCTCCACTATCGTCATGAATTCTTGCTCAACACTGAGTTGCTCCTTCTGAACAAAAGCTTGGCACACTATGAAGTTGCTTTTTTTCTTTTCTTTTTTTAATAGAGAAGGAGTTTCACCATGTTGGCCAGGTTGGTCTCAAACTCCTGGCCTCATGTGATCTGTTCGCCTTGGCCTCCCAAAGTGCTGGGACACTGTGCCTCCCTGAATAATGAGGTTTCTTTTGCAAGTTACGCAGCTCAAAGTATAATTTCCGATTCCATCGATTAATGTGCAGTACTAAACAGAACATCATCACC
The DNA here is from genome assembly GCF_003255815.1 of Theropithecus gelada. NCBI lineage: Eukaryota > Metazoa > Chordata > Mammalia > Primates > Cercopithecidae > Theropithecus > Theropithecus gelada. Next base: position 37,021,727 of record NC_037670.1, on the reverse strand, counting down.
TGACACATGCCAACTATTTCACAGCAATACAAACAACATTTACAAGGCCGTGTAAGTCAGGAAAGTAGGAGCAGAATAACACTGGCACAAAATGGAAGAAGTGAGGGCCAGCTGTTCTCTTGAGTGGTGTTTCAGGCACTTCAAAGTTGGACTTACTGTAATGGGTACATCCATCAACAACATGCTGGGAGTTCTGATTCCAGATGATAACCTGTATCTATTTCCAACCCAATTAACAAAGGGCACGATTCTTTATGGGGAAGGATATGCCAGATACATACTGCTTATATGTTGGTAGACTACACGCTAAATCTCCAGGATAGGTACATATGCTTACGTTGAAAGATGTACCAACATAATTGTTATCTATGTACCTTTGTGAAGTAAAGTTAAATAGTTATGGGCATTTTGGCAGTTGACAGAGACTCATGTGATATTTTATTCCCTTTCCCAGAAAAACAGAAATGGGAGACCTTAAATGAAATCATTAGTTATTAGGAAAGTCATTCGGAAAAGTAGGGACATAAAAGGCAGTGGGCACACAATGTCAGTTTCCTGGTTTTGATAATGGACTATAGTTATGTAAGACGTCACTGGTGAGGCAAGTGGGTGATGGACGCATGGGCCCTCTCTGTACTATTTTTCCAGGTTCTTGTGAGAGTATAATTATTTCAGAATACAAGTTTAATAGCCTACTATCTTTTCAGTTTAAACAACGATGTGGTTCAAAGAACCACATGGCTTCCCCGCTCCGCCATCAAAGAGAGCTGTGACTTACTGAATATAACAATAACCTCAAAGTCAGAAGTCACAGTTATGTGTTTTGGCTGTGCTACTCAGAATGCATGTGACACAGGCCAGTAAATTACTTAAATTTTCAGTTTGAGCTTTTCCATTTGTAAGATGGAACAATCATGACCCTCAAAAGATGAAAAATGAGTTTTTCCCCCCCATTAATTATAAAGAACCAAAGCATCATAATTTGAGAGCCATAACAAGACTGGGCAAATTAGAAAATAATGCTGCCATGTACAATTCAATAACAAGTGTCCAATTATTATAAAACTATACCCTAAATCAGGTGACATTCCTCCAGCCTTACAAGTATGGAGAGGTTCTAAGAACTGATTCAATTGCTAAGGCTAGAAAGCTAGTTCCATCCTGACAGTTTCATCATAAAAGACAACCTGTTCTATTAACTTTCATATTCCTCAAACAGATAACTTTTTCCTCTGGGGGAAAATATATTTCCAAGTGCAGCATCAAGAGAACAGCTTACTTACCAACTTCATCCTGAATCTCCTCGGCCACTGCAGGCACGTTGTAGAGCAGGGAGAGAGACTGATTCATGCGCTCGTAAATCACACGGAGGTGTGTCATAACCTGCATTAAAGGATGACAACTCCAGGTCAACTATGTCTGGGGTAGGAATGGTTAGTTTTCTTACCAAGCACTGCAGGTAGATACAAGCTTCCAAAATAAAACTGGCAAACACTGCTATTGCTAAAAGGTTTAATGGAAAGGACAACTTTATTTTTCTTGTTCTCTATTTCTGTTCTCTAACTTTTAAGCTCAGGTTTAAGGCTTATCTTTAAACTGACCATTATCTTGCATGCTTATAACAGCCAATTAAAAAGGCCACCTCTGCCAAGTCTGATTCCTAATACTGAGGCTCTCTCAACAGACCCTGATGCCCTCAATACATTTCTTTGCAAATTTCCCCATAGAAAACAACATACCTCAATTTGATTGGCTATTTCATGCTAACTATATATATATTTTTAACTCTTCCATTCAAGAAAATTTAAAATTTCAGAGTTCCTAAGGTGGATCCCAGTTTTCAGCCTCTGGGAAGTGGGGAGTATAAAATACATTATTACTGGGCTTCATTTAGGCTCACATTAAATCTAAACATTGCGGTAGGTTTATGATTGCAAGCCATACTTATGAACCAGTTTTCAAGATTTTAGTTCACACAACTTTTGTTTTCCTCATTTTAGTCATTGGTTTTAATCAGTTCCTTAGCAATCAGCAGTAGACTATTAAGATTTTTATATTTCTTGTTATTTTCACAAGTCAAGAAAATTGCCAAACCACATATTGCTTTAAGAGAAGAATTTAGAATTTACCAGAAGTTTACCCTGTGGCTCTTGCCACAGGGAAAACACCTATAGGTGCTCGGAGAACGCCTAGGATCCTGTCTTCAACCCAAGAAGCAAGAATCCTGGATTGTCAAACTGCAGAAGATGATTATACCCCGCGTGTACCTGGGACCGGATCTGAGCAGCTTTCTTGGGATCCACCATGCGTACATGCTCGAAATGCTTTAGGGTGTGCTGTCTGTCCTTCTGTTCTGCGCGAACGTACTTCTTCAGCATATTGAACACGTGACGAGGCTGTGGGAGGAAAATGAAAAACTCTTTTTCAAGTTTGTGCAAAATACTGCTTCTTCCACTGGCGTTGGGTTAGAGGTTCCACTAATGCATTTGGTGATGTGAACACGCTGTGAATCATCTTTCTGCAGGTCTCCCTTCTAAACATTTCTCCTACTCCTTTCTTAATGGGTAATTACTTAGATCGGCTGCTTTTCATTTCCACAAGAGCATTTAGCATTCTCGACATATACGATGATTGTCCTCCTTACTCAATATTTTCTTTCTAAATAGGAGTATTCTGCTATAGAAAGAGAATAGATTTGAGGTCTTTCAGGTTAAGTTAGGTCCTTCTCTTTTCCCACCCAAGTATACAGAGGTATATGTGAGACTACATTGCCACGTGCGTATTCTGAAGACCAGAGTAATGTCGCACAGATAATCCCATCACCAGTAACATGTAATATACAATAATCAAAATGAGAAAACCAGGAAATTTAACCACTATTTTGTAAGCCAAGGAGTAAGTGAGCTGTAAGAGACATTATATTTTTCTAGGAGAAAGGTCATTGCTAAACTGTATTTATTTTACTTTGAAATTTAATTAAGTTCTTTCTGAGCTATCAGATTCTACTTCTTTCAGCAACAATTACATTGTCTTAAGTGCTCCTATTTTCTTTCTGATTGGTTCCATTTCATTTTTAGTTTAGTTTTACCTGAAAACATCCATCCTAATAAAAAGTAAGGACAAAGGTTCCCTGGTCTTCAACAATTTCATCACTATATCCTTTCCACTATATGATTTTGTAGGATGATTTCCAAAGACACACATTTCTTCTTCATTAAAACAAACAAACAAAAAACCAGCTGTGAAAATTCATGTCAGGAATAGAATTTTGGTCATTTGGGCAAACCTAGTTATTATTAACCCATGTGTCATGAGTACCCTGAAAACCAGTTGGAAGCTACAAAATTTATTCCAGAGATGGTGTGTGTGGCGGTGGGGCGGAGGGTAATGGGGCTTCTGTTGTGTTACCCATGTTCTGTGGGATGTGCCTCTCCTTCCCCTTTTGCTTAGTTAACTTAGGAGCCATCTCCCTGCCATTTCAGGTGGAACGAGGTCCCCTTTTTCTGTGCTCCCATGAAATATGGTGCAAATCCCCATTAACGTACCTAACTCAACTTATTAAATTATGTATGATTCCTACTCCCCTCTTTAATGTGAGATCCATAGGGCTGGATTTGTTCTTTTTTTTTTTTATTTGGAACCCCAAAAACATAGTGCCTGACCCAGAGGGTGCCCTGTATTTGCTTGGTGAATGCCTGCCACAGAGGCCATGCTCCTATACTCGAGAAAACAAATACATATACACAATAAAAATAAAACAAACTTGCACTCATCTGCCTTATTTATTCTTTTTTCCTAAAAGAAATGTGCTGCTCCATAATCCCCAGACAGACATCACAGCTTGCAACAGTTCTTGGCAACATATCATTACAACTCTCATCTGTACTGTGAAATCTGGTCGAATTTACAAATCAGAATATGACCTTTTAAATCTTAGAAGAAAAGCAGTAAAAGAGGTAATGACAGACAAGCTAGATCTCTATATTGAAAAGAGGACAGGTTATACATGTGAATTAAAAAAAAAAAAGCACATCTGAAAACATCAGAGATTAAAGGCTGACTCTTGTTGATTGTTAAGGGTATTTGATATGCAGAGTTGTGTGATCAGGATCTTACCCAACCACCCTCAATGCTTGCTTGTTATTAAGCACCAAGGTCTTAGAAATCTCTAGTTCTATTAACATCCCCCTTATACATCCAAGGTTGGAGACAGAAGGGGTTGCAACTAATTGCATTTAATCATGATGTTCCTTCCTGGCCCTCATGGATGCTTTCTTAGTTGCTCTATTTCATTTTTCTCCCTTGTAAAGGATTTATTGTTTTGAAGAAAATGGGATGAATTTTTCTTTAAAGAGTTTAAATAAGAAAAAAAAAAGCACTTCAAGTAAAAAAGTAAGGATTGCTTTGGGAGTCTGAGGCAGGAGGATCACTTGCAGCCAAGAGTTTGAGATCAGCCTGGACAACATTACAAGAACCTGTCTCTACAATAAAAATTTAAAAATTAGCTAGGTGCAGTGACACATGCCTGCAGTCCCAGCTACTTGGGAAGTTGAGTCAGGAGGATTGTTTGAACCCAGGAGGTTAAGGCTGCAGTGAGCCCTGATTGCACAACTGTACTCAAGCCTGGGAAACAGAGTAACAGCCTGTCTTTTAATTAAAAAAAAAAAAAAAAAGGAAGAACTGCTTTTCATCATAACTTCTTTTTTTCCAGTTAGTTACCTATGAATGTTTCTGTACGATATTTTGTCCTAAAAGGACTGTCACCAACAAGCAGGTGTACCAGGATGCTATGGCCCCAGGCTGGCCTTGGCATTACTACTTCAAGCTAAATTTCAATTTAGAGAACGTGGAGGTCATTTCAGATAACCAACATCTGGATCTCCCTTTTTCTTCTACTATCACCACAAACAGCATATGTTACCACTTATTATTATTATTATTATTATTACTATTCTTTGAGACGGAATCTCGCTCTGTCTCCCAGGCTGGAGGGCAGTGGCGCGATCTCGGCTCACTGCAAGCTCCGCCTCTCAGGTTCAAGCGATTCTCCTGCCTCAGTCTCCTGAGTAGCTGGGACTACAGGCATGTGCCACCACGCTCAGCTAATTCTTTTGTATTTTTAGTTGAGACAGGGTTTCACCGTGTTAGCCAGGATGGTCTCCATCTCCTGACCTCGTAATCCGCCCGCCTCGGCCCCCTAAAGTGCTGGGATTACAGGTGTGAGCCACTGCACTCAGCCAATTAATTATTAATGTTAACATACATTTAAAAATAAACACGAAAGCCTTGACTTTTCCCATCTATGCAATTCAGATGGCAGTATCTTTCAGATAGTATTTTCAGATTAAACGTGTTCTGTGATAGTTACCCAGCATGGCGTGTAGTCCATTGCTCATACTCAATACACATTTATTTCTTTCATTCAGGCCTTATCTATAAATCATCGACCCCTTTCTTTCCTCTAGGTAATAAGAGTTCAATGTGTATTGACTGCTTCTGAATGAGACAGTATATTAAATGCTTTTTGCTGGTAACTCATCAAATCTTCATCTCAGCCCTACGACAGAGTCATAGCAGCTCTCCCCACCTTATTGGTGAGGCATGAAGCACAAAGGAGATTGTGGTTACATAGGCTACATCCCTGGCCCACAGTTACACAGCTAGTTAGTATTAGAGTGAGAACGGGTTAGTCTCACTGCCTGGCTCCAGAGCCTCTTCTCCTAATTACTTTGTGATCTGGTCCTTCAAGGAGAATCTAAAATGCACCCAGTTTAAGATAGTTCTATAAAGCAATTTACAAAGTTAAAAACTGGCCAGACGCGGTGGCTCATGCCTATAATCCCAGCACTTTGGGAGGCCAAGGCGGGCAGGTCACGAAGTCAGGAGTTCCAGACCAGCCTGGCCAACAAGGTGAAACCCGGTCTCTATTAAAAATACAAAAATTAGCTGGGCGTGGTGGCGGGTGCCTGTAGTCCCAGCTACTTGGGAGGCTGAGGCAGGAGAATTGTTTGAAGCCAGGAGGCAGACACTGCAGTGAGCTGAGATTGCACCATTGCACTACAGCCTGGGCGACAGGATGAGACTCCGTCTCAAAAACAAACAAATAAACAAACAAAGGAAAACAAAGTTAAAAACAAAGAAATAACTGCATGGTTAGAAAAGACAGTCTGTTCCAGGAGTACTTGCCTGACTTTCTAGTTCTTATAAGTGCAGGTAATATTCTGTGGGCCATGCTAACATCAGCTCCTTTAATTGTGCAGAAGGTTCAGATTTAGCTTGTTCAGTCTCTCAATTACTGTCCTAGGTTTCTGGAGTTCCATTATTCTTTAGCTAATGCATAAAATTATTTAGCTAATTACTAAGCTAATGTGTGGGGAGAAGAAATAGCAAGATAGGAATGTCCTCTGTCAATCTGGATAAAGGATTAGGATTACTGGAAAGTGATTCAAGGTATTAAAGTTAGGCTTTTGTGACATTCATGGTTTCTAGTGCTAAATTCATCCTTATCTTCTATTGAGACGGATAATTAAATGGTGAATGTCTTCGCATGTTTTCAATTGCTGATCTCATTTACTACTGCCATTCTGCTTCAAAATATATTCCTAACTTACCCTGAAAATCCCCAGAGTTTGATGATAATGTTCCCGGACTGAACTGAGGGTCGGGCTACTATATCTCATGGCCCAATAAAGAGATGCAGATGAACTGGGGAGGAAGAGAGTTTTTATTTCTGTAACCTGTTACAGGGAGACGGCCTGGAAATTAGTGCCAGACCAACTCAAAATTACAAAGTTTTCCAGAGCTTATATGCCTTCTAAGTTATATGTCTACGCATACGTGTACATCCATCTCAAGACATAAGTGATTAACTTCTTTTAATCTGTAACTAAGCTCTGAGTCCTGAAGACCTTCCTCTGGAGCCTCAGTAAATTTACTTAATCTAAATGGGTCCAGGTGCTATGGTGATCACCCTTATCTTGTCTCCTGCTAAATCAGGGAGGTTTGGGGAGTTTCTTTAGAACCCCAGTAAACTTGTTTGTGGAGGCCTGGAGAGTTTCTTCAGACCCTCAATAAAACTTGTTAATCCTAAATGGGTCCCAGTAAGAATTCCTTTGTTTTGCCAGGAAAGGCCTAGGCAAAACTCTTGGTAGGCTTTTGTTACATTCCGGCCTTTGTATAAGGGCACCGGCTTTTTTTAGCTTTTAGTATTTAACTTAACCACTGGGTCAGTGCTGAAACAGTTGTTACGGAGGCCTGGCATTAGTGAGATTTGGCCTGCCACAATAACAGAGTAGCAAAGCAGGCTCTCAAGATTCCCCAGGCCTCAGCTCCTCCAGGGATAATGAGACCTGGGAAACCCCTTCACTGTTTATCTGAGCTGAGATGAGCATTGTGTGAGAATCTACATAAACTGAAGCCCTTTCTTCCTAATGCCTATTGGATAAGCAAAGCCTGGGAACATCAGATAATTCAGGAAGACCTTAGGGTATCTCCCAATAAATGAATGACATACAGGGTTCTGCTTCATTGATTTGGCCACCTAAACACATTTCTAGGAATCATGCTTGGAAATGAAAACAAAATCAGATTAGCTTCTTTGTTGGACAGTAGGCAAATAAATCATACCAAATAAAATGGTAGTTATGTCTATCCCTCAGAAACAAATACTACTTTGAGTTAAGACAGAAAAAAAACAGGTGTAAAAAGAAAAGAAGTCTTGGGGCCCCCAAATCACTAAGCTAAAGGGAAAAGTCTAGCTGGGAACTGCTTAGGGCCAACCGCTCTGCTCACTGACATAGACGCATATCTGACTGTCTCCTTTGGAGAGGCTAATCAGAAACTCAAAAAATGCAACTGTTCATCTCACCTATCTCTGACCTAGGAGCCTCCTCCCCACTTCAGGTCTTCCTGCTTTTTGTTTCAAGCAGTCTCTCCTTTCCAGACCAAACCAATGTACTTCTTACATACATTGACTGATGCCTCATGTCTCCCTAAAATGTGTAACACTAAGCTGTGCCCCAACCACCTTGGGCACACGTCGTCAGGACTTCCCGAGGCCGTGACACAGGTGCACCCTCAACCTTGGCAAGATAAACTTTCTAAATTAACTGAGACCTGTCTCAGATTTGTGGGGTTCACACAGGTAACAGTTCCCTATACTTTTATATTTTTGTTTAGGTTAAAAAAAAGACCTCCCTCCTTTTGATATGATTCATGCATATTTCATTCAAATAAACAAATAATTGCCCTTACAACTTTTGGCCAAAATACAAATCCTCCAGGCTTAACATTTGTTATTTCTAGAGCTATAATAATGAATCTAAGAATAACACGGTCTCTTGATTGTCTAGTGAGGTTTATTTTATTACGCTAGGACATAGATGAATTTCTTAAAATTTTGATTGAAAATGCAGAAACCTTCATACAGGAATGGTAGGGAATAAAACCCCCTCTGTTATCTCTATAGAAACATATTCTCTGAAAGTAATTGCTATTACTATTGTCACAATATTCATATAAGATGGGTTATTCATATGATCAGAAAAACGTAAGAATTTAGTGGCTCACGAAAAGGATATTGATAAGGAGAGTTTAAGAGACACTTTTTTTTTCTTTTAAACTGCAGGCATGTAATCCGGATCACCCTCACGTCTTTAAATCTTCTGTTACTAGCAATAATTTTTCTGTGTATTAATACTACAGTCTGCTTATACTGGCATTAGATGGCTAATCTTATTATTAACATATATGGCAAAGAACAGAGGAAGAGATGTGTCGCAGGGGGACTAATTATACCGAATCCTATTTATTGTCACTACTGTTTCTGAAAGAGTGTTCAGCTCACAATTATGTGCTGTTTGCAACTGATGTGGCACTTTTAAATTTGTACTAAACTCACCTCACAATCACACTGTCTTTTACAAAAATCATTCAAAATAATTTATTAAAGGATTCAGAATAGGCACTACCAAAATGGCTTAGACATCATTTACAGCAAGAGGAAAGAGAAACATAAGATTTACATTTTAGAACATTACTCATTTTCCTCTCTGGAAACAACAGTGTAACGTATTTCTACCTCTAGGCACAGTTCCTGCCACAATTTGGTTGCTTACAAATATTTGTTAGTTAAATTAATGGGTAAACTACAGCTAGATACAATTTCAGAAATAGGCCCAGTAGTGTAGAATATCCTTCGTGGTCTTCAAGTAGAAAACAAGCACCTCGTTCCTCAGAACAGTGGCCTCCCCAATTTTCACAGAAATATTGATATTAATAAACCCACTTGATTTATCTATATAGTGTGCTTGGGTGCTTTGGAAAGTAGTTTTAACTGGGAACTCTTCCCAGAAAATATTTAATGGACTTCACAGCATGTACAAACTCATCTCAAAAAGATTTGTTTCATTAATTTCAAAACATCTCACATATTGTGTTCTTCTAGTTTGATGGCAAATTGATGTGGGTAACATTGAAGAAAATTTAACGGCCTTTCCTGATAAAAGCTAATACTTTTTTTTTTTTTGGAGATGGAGTCTCACTCTGTAGCCCAGGTTGGAGTGCAGTGGCGTGATCTCGGCTCCCTGCAACCTCCACCTCCTGTGTTCAAGCAATTCTCTTGCCCCAGCTCCCTGAGTAGCTGGGATGACAGGCATATGCCCTCACACCGACTTAATTTTTGTATTTTTAGTAGAGATGGTGTTTCACTATGTTGGCTAGGCTGGTTTCAAACCCCTGACCTCAGGTGATCCACCTGCCTCGGCCTCCCTAAGAGCTGGGATTACAGGTGTGAGCCACCGCCCCCAGTGCTAGTACATTTTTTAAATTATTTTCCCCATTTTTCAGATGCATTTACTTTTTCATTTTTCTTTTATACAATTTCTCAAATTTGGCGTTGCTGGGACTTGGGAAAAGTCTCATACATTTGACTAATGGCAGGATGACTCGATGCCAGTCATGGTCTGAATATGTAGCTTATTACTTGACAGTTCACGTGGGAAGTGTACTAAAATTATTCAGTCCTATTGTCCCACTCCATAGCTTTATGCTTGATCTAGAAATCTGGCATCTTATCATAATAGACACTTGTGCCATGAACCCGTTTCTTATGGAAGGGAGTGAACTGTCAAGAGCCTTTAAAAGCCCTGGGCGTAATCCTGCCAAGAAAGAAGTAAATGACTCACTGTAGGGGAATCACCCTAACCTTTCCAGGTCACAGAAAGCCCTCTCCTGGAGCATTAAATTGCATCCTGGTGGTTTCCAAAACTGAACAAAGGAATTCTCTCTTGCTTTCATAAACAGGTTCACAGCTATTATTTTCACAGTTTTACACCTTGGATTTCAAGAAATCTTGAGCATATAAAATGTAGTAAATTGTGTGCAGGTTTAAAAAATCACACTTTAGAGAGTTAAATCTCTCTGTGCTTGACATGATCTTAGTTAAACATAACATTTGGGAAAACTGCCACGGGAACCTCCGAATCACAACCTTTATTGTCTTTAATGCCAGGAGTTGAGCTAAATTTTTAAAGTCTACTGCAAAATTTACCTACCTTCTTTTCTTCAGAAAGGCAAACAAATGATTTTTGTAGTTTAAGGTGAGTATAAAAGGGCAAATGATAATCCCATGCCAAGTTGGACACAGAAGTCTTGAATGAAGCAATGGAGAAAATGGCAGTGGATTCTCACACTCTCCCCCTTTGGTGTTTTCTTAAGTTTTGACAATATGGATGCATTAGATGGAAGGACATTGAACAACTAATCTCTATTAACCCCCTTAGTTCATAAGGCCAGAGCAAAACTTTTGCTTATGGCCAACGAGTTATCCCAATGTCCCTTCCCAGGGTATCCGGTTTGCTGATACGGCTCTGATTTTGTACTGAACATAACACAGGCGCATCCAGGAGTCATCTATCATCTGTTCTCTCCTTCCCGTGGAAGCAGATCACTTCCTAATAGGGATGTGTCACCAAAGCCTCCACGTTACTTCCCCTAACAATCTTTCTCCTCTTAGGGAGGAAGACATCTTCCTACTTTACAATTTTGTCTCAACTTTCGATTAATCCTTTTGCTTTTCTAATTATGAATAACAAAAGCTAGAACAACATTAACTGCAGAAAGAGCAGAAAAATTAACTCCAATTTGCAGACGGAGGAGGAGGAATCCCTTTATTAAATCACTTGCTCCTAGTTAGAGGTTATAAAGATGGCAAACCTGGGAATTAAAGACAGGAGTTTATGTAAAAGGCAGAAAATAGGAGTGTTTTTAATTCTCTCATCATTTAGTGACCTTTTTTCTTTTTTTTTTTTCTGAGAAGGAGTTTCACTCTTGTTACCCAGAGGGGAGTACAATGGCGTGACCTCCCCTCACTGCAACCTGGGTTCAAGTCATTCTCCTGCCTCAGCCTCCCGAGTAGCTGGGATTACTGGCATGCGACACCATGCCCAGCTAATTTTGTATTTTTAGTAGAGACAGGGTTTCTCCATGTTGGTCAGTCTGGTCTGGAACTCCTGACCTCAGGTGACCAGCCCGCCTTGGCCTCCCAAAGTGCTGGGATTACAGATGTGAGCCACTGGACCCGGCTGAGCTTTTTTTCAAATCCGGTAGGTTTCATAAATTTTTTCCAGAGCATTTTGCTAGTTCTCAGAAATAATTTATTTTGGTTGTACAGACCACAGTCATAAATTAGTGAAGACAGCATACAGAACTGAAATTTAGCACCCAACACAACTCCATGATTCATGCTTTCAGACAAACTCTAGCATAGAATGGATAAAGAGCTAAGATCTTCTGACCTAGGAGTACAGAAAGGACAGAAAATGTTTGGACTTGTATGTCTTCGAGCTTTGTTTAGTCAAACAGTGAAACGTGTAAGCCCTTAATGATGAACAGAACTATTATTACAACCCAGACGGCGAAGCCCACAGTGCTGCTGACATCATAAACAAAAGATATTTTCAACTAACTCAGACCCTCGCAAAGATTTGTCAAACGGTCTGATCATCCGAAAAATGTCAACTGTGACATATTCTTGACTTTTAGAGAGATTTACAGCAATCTACTTTAATTTTGGACATATTCATACTTGGACTATGGCGGTCCTGCTTCATACATTCTCTAACTGGTTAGCCTATTCAAAGAAAAGTACATTTGCGCTTCTTTTAATTTTACCCTCTCCTTTTCCCACACCTAGTCAGTGTTATGACCTATTAGAAATTGAGTATTTTTGTTGATTTTAAAACATTTATATAAGGAAACTCAAGGTAATGATGCTTAAAATCCAAACACCACCTAGCATCTTTAAACTGGGATCCATGGTCAGCTTTCACACAATGAATAAACCCCTTACAGCTTATGTGAGACTGTGTTTGCGTGTGTGTGCACACGTGTTTCCGGGGTGAGGATACTCTGCTGCCCATCTGTTCTTTAGGGCAAATATCAGTCATACCAGGCAGGTGAATAACTACTGGATCTTTAAATAATGTGCTATTTGTCTACAAAAACTAAATATTTATATTTTCATAATACATTTTCGTTCTCAAGGATAAAATGAACATATATATTAACATTACAATACGTATGTTTGCTGGAAGAAAGCAGAGCTTCAAACCATACGGTGCTATGGGTTTTAATGGCATCCTATGAAGACCTGTTTGCATTCTGAAGGCAGTGACTGAGCAGGGCTCCACTGTGGAGGGAATCTGGATGATGAATATGGCCTCAGTGGCACAAGACAGCTCTTAAGCTAATGCCTTTCCAACATCCTTCTTAATGTTCTATGTAACTTAATGAAAACCAGAAACCACTAGTATCTCTTGTTACATACTTCCCATTTGCATGTAGCAAGATCTGTTTGTTGAACTTGGTAAACATTCAGAAGGTAGGGAAGTAACAGCACTCAGTGGTTTTACTGAAAGAGCATGTATACCATTCAGCATAGTTTATAAGATGTTGTTCAATAAATGCTAATTCTCTCATCTGCCTTCCCATCCATTATTTGTTATTGAGTTTACCCTTAGAAGTGCTCAAGCTAATGAGTCCCCCTTTGCTCACCACTGTATGCAGAACTCATCTAAAAATAAATGAATGGTGAACAAATAAAGATTAAATATGTAGGTATAGAACAATTATTTACTTTTCTGAAAGATGATTTTTTTTTTGCCTGGCAGTCTTTTAACTTTTAATTCCATTCTGATTAGCTTTATAAAATTTTGATTATAATCAAAACCTGCTGGTGGAATGCCTTAAACATCGCAATATTCATCTCTCCACATACCAAGAACTCAGTGAATAATTTTTAACTTATTTATTATCAGTTACATGGAGGCACAGATGTCCCATATTTGCTTTGGAGATATATGCTATATACATATATTTTAAAAGATAATTTCTTTTGCAACGAAAACAGATGAGTAGAAATAATTGGTTTGTTTCGGTGAAGGGTAATTAGCAGTATCATATAAAAGCTCAAATTTAGTAACTCAATTTCTTTTTTGCTTTAGAAAACAAAGTTACACCAATACCCACATTGATTAAAGTTTGGTTGAGTTGCAATCCACATCATATCATGGCTAAGAATTTATTTATGAGGTGGTTAAAACCTCCTCATGCCATCACCTGTTTACCTGTGGCAAAGCTCCCATTAATTCCTACACTTATCTCCAATGACTGCTGCTTTTTGTTGAACATTTATTGCTCTGCCGCTGAAATTTACCAAATAGCTTTGAGCAAAATCTCAACTTAGAGATGAAACCATGCTCTTTAATGAAGAGTCTCACACAATTCATGTTCTATCAAAGAATTCTATGAAGAAATTTTCAGAGATCTCAGCAAAATTTAACATTTGGCTGAACCATTCAAAAATGAGAAAGGAAAGAAGGGTGCCGATGCTATAGAAACTGCCAACGTTCTTTTTTGCTCAATTAAACTGAGAGCCTGAGTGTGAAGCAGCAGATACAAGCATGAAATGAATTTTAGTATGGATAAAATGGCTTCAATCGTAAGACACTGGGAAAATCAAAACAACACAACTGGCATAGATAAGTAGACAGATGTGCAGGAAAATGTTTTCTAATTCTCATTTCCCTCTAGAATGCAAAAGTTGTTGAAGTCAGAATAATAATCATGATACTGTCTAATGAAAGATTTATGCTAAGTATCTGTAAAAACACCAAAAATCTCAGAATTACAAAGAAGGGTTTGGCTGTGTATCCCTTATCTTTAAAACACTTCAATTCTTTTTTTTTTTTTAAATTTTTTTATTATTATTATTATTATACTTTAAGTTCTAGGGTACATGTGCATAACATGCAGGTTTGTTACATATGTATACTTGTGCCATGTTGCTGTGCTGCACCCATCAACTCGTCAGCACCCATCAACTCGTCATTTACATCAGGTATAACTCCCAGTGCAATCCCTCCCCCCTCCCCCCTCCCCCCTAAAACACTTCAATTCTTACTAATTAGGGGGTGCTAAGGTTTTCCAGACCTAGGCCTACAACAGAAAGTTGATTTAAATGAAAAATCCCTATCCAGCCTTTGGTTTAACTGTACAGGATCACATTAAGTCTAATTTCTCTTTAACAGTCAGGACATACCATCTTCTGTCTATGAAGGATAAGTAGAATCCTGAGAGTTACAAGAGGAAAGGCTCAGACAGCATTTAGTTCCTGTTTCATGAAGCTATGAATAGCTTGAGTACCAGCCCTAACAAAGCAAAAAGCAGGAAGTGCATGACTGTAGAGGGCAGGTCAAGAAATGATGAATGCTTAGCTCTAAGTATTTAATTTGGTAGCCTGGAGGCCTACAAAGGTGATGGAAATTTACCACGTGTGCTGCAACTCCGGAGAGGCGTTTAATTTTTCCAGGGGGAAAAAGTGCTAACTCCTTGATTTTCCAAAGAAAGTCTTAGGAAAGTAAAAAGGTTAAGGGGTTGGTACTTAGAAGAGTCACTAGCCTTCAACAGATAAGAGTTTTTTCTGAGTGCAAAGACACAGCTCTGCTCAACTTTTTTTCCCATGGGGAAAACAACTGTTTTAATAATTGTAGTATTTCAAGTATTTATTTCATTTTTTAATTTTTAATTTTGGAACAGGGTCTTGCTTTGTTGTCCAGGCTGGAGTGCAGTGGCACCATCAGAGCTCACTGCAGCCTTGACTTCCCCGGCTCACGCTCCCACCTCAGCCTCCCGAGCAGCTGCGACTACAGGTATGCACCATCATGCCTGGCTAATTAAAACAATCTTTTTTTTTTTTTTTTGGTAGAGATAGGGTCTTTCTATGTTGCCTAGGGTGGTCTCAAATTCCTGGGCTCAAGGGATCCTCCCACCTCAGCCTCCCAAAGTGCTGGGATTACAGCTGTGAGCCACTACATCCAGCCCAAAGTACTTATTTTAAATACATGTGCATATATACATATGACTCTATGAGTTGAATAATGCATTTTTAGGTTGACCATTCAATGTATTTGCCTATAGGTATATAATTAAATCAGAAATTTGAAACATACAGTACACTCAGACACAGGGACTCACAAAATGATACTCATTAGTAGAACAAAGAATTCTAGCTGCACAAAAACAACATCTCATACCACTTCCACGTTTAGACTGAAAAACTGTGTAAAAGTATGATTTAAATCCGAGCTTCAAAGAGACTGAAAACAATCCACACTGTTTTGGAATCCCATGTTTGCACAATCTGAGAATATACAGTAGAATTTGGTGAGGGTTAGAGAGAGAATTATTTTAAGAGATAACATCTACAGAATCTATAGAAAGAACACTTTTGACTTACTTATATTCAAATAACATTTACTGAATACAGCTGTCTGCATTTTCCAGGCACGGTGGTAAGTAAGAGAGAGATCTCAGAAATATTTATGTATGACTCCTATTACAAGATGTGACCTTTTTCAGACAGCCACCAGCAAGCTCTGGATTTATGTCTTCAAGAGGAATGTATATAAGTGCTCAAGAAGGGATTTAATTGTGCCTGTAATCCCAGCACTTTGGGAGGCTGAGGTGGGCAGATCACAAGGTCAGGAGATCGAGACCATCCTGGCTAACACGGTGAAGTCCCGTCTCTGCTAAAAAAAAATACAAAAAATTTGCCAGGCATGGTGGCGGGCACCTGTAGTCTCAGCTACTCGGGAGGCTGAGGCAGGAGAATGGTGTGAATCTGGGAGGCGGAGCTTGCAGTGAGCCAAGATCGCACCACCACACTCCACACTCCAGCCTGGGCGACAGAGCAAGACTGTCCCCACCAAAAAAGAAGGGATTTACAATTTTCTTCTGCCTGCCAAAGTGCAGACCTAAATGCCAGGTCAAGCCATACAACATTAAAACTTAAATGAACACTTAAAGATGGTAACTTAACAAAAATGGCAGGTAATGCCCCCTAGACTCCAGGCCTGTGACCACCCAGCCACATTTTATTACAAAGGAAAGATATAAAGGTGAGTCATGGTGGCTCATGCCTGTAATATCAGCACTTTAAAAAGCCGAGGTGAAAGGATCAGTTGAGGTCAGAAGTTCAAGACTAGCCTGGGTAACACAACGAGATCTTGTCTTTACAAAAAAATTTTAAAAATTAGCCACACATGGTGGAACGTCTGTAGACCCAACACTCAGGAGGCTGAGGCAAAAGGATTGCTTGAGCCCAGGAAGTTGGGGCTACAGTGAACTATGGCTGGGACACTGCATGCCAGTCTGGGTGAAAGAGCAAGACGCTGAAAGGCAAGAAAGGAAAGGAAAGGGAAGGGAAGGAAGGCGACAGGAGGGGAGGGGAGGACAAGGGAGGGGAGGAGAGGGAAGGGGAGGAGAGGGGAGGAGAGGGGAGGAGAGGAGAGGGAAGGGGAGGGGAGGAGAGGAGAGGGAAGGGGAGGAGAGGGGAGGGGAGGGGAGGAGAGGGGAGGAGAGGGGAGGGGAGGAGAGGGGAGGGGAGGGGAGGGAAGGAGAGGAAAGAAGAGAGAAAGAGAGGGAGAGAGACAGATGGAAAGAGAGAGAAAGAAAGAGAGAGAGGGAGAGAAAGAGGAAGGAAGGAAGGAAGGGAGGGAGGAAGGGAGGGAGGGAGGGAGGAAGGGAGGGAGGGAGGGAAGAATTCCGACGTAAGAATTTAACAGGAATCGTTAGATGAATCAACAACAGTGATCTGATTTTTGACAGTAAAATATTTCTTCCTAATCCAGTTTTTAATTTTTATTTCAAATGAACATGTTGTCTAATTCCATATGAAGTGATGCGGAGGCCCACAACAAGCATGATTACAAGCACTCTAAAATTATCCCCTTTGATAAAAGATGACACTTTGGCAAACGTTCTTGCCACTGCCTTTCCTGTGATGGCTGAGGAGACTAAACTGAGAATTTAAATGTACATTTGTTAAAGCCTCCATTCAGTCCTCATCTTATTTTTAGTCCCATCAATGTCCATTTAGCAAAGATCTGACTTCGGAGATTGGACTTTCAGCTGGAACGCTTCACAAGTGTCTGCTATGAAGATTCTGGTCTCAGCACCCACCACCCCCTCCTGCTCTGGCAAATGATCACACAGCTCCTCTCCTGAAAGCGTGTTCTCCAAAAAAGAGAAGAACCAAGGAGCTTTTGTTCTGCACAGACATAAAAAACTTCCTGACAAGTGCCTTGCTAAGATGAAAATGAAAACGCTAATATGAATATTCTTTTTCAAAAGCTCTTTGTTCAGAGAGGAAGCTTGTTCTAGTGAGAAGGCACCGCGGTGACTCGCGGCTCTACCCTGCCGCTTCCTAGCAGTGTCACCCTGAGCCAGCCACTCCATCTCCCGAGGTTGCAGTGATATCATCGGTAGAGCAGGGTCAACAGTATCTTACTTCTTGGAAGAATGCCACGAGCTCTTTAACGGCTCCTCATGGCTTTCTGTGCACTGTCACTTTATCCATAGAAAAATCAAAATGGCGAGGAAGATCGGTGCAAATGGGTGACCTTTTGGTTAAGTTGCATAAAATGCACAAAGAATTCCAGCCAAGATTGAGTGAGAAGAACTGGATTTACCCTCCCGCCTGAACAACCAACAAATGGCCAATATATTCATATATAACAATGTTTCTTTCTCCACGCTCCCCCTCAACCGCCCAGATGGAGTCTGCTCTGTGGCCAGACTGGAGTGCAGAATAAATGGACAATATATTCATATATAAACAATGTTTCTTCTTTTTTTTTTGAAATGGAGTCTGCTCTGTTGCCCAGGCTGCAGTGCAGTGGCACAATCTCGGCTCACTGCAACCTCTACCTCCCAGGTTCAAGCAATTATCCTGCCTCAGCCTCCTGAGTAGCTGGGACTACAGGCGTGCGCCACCACGCCCGGCTAGCTTTTTGTATTTTTAGTAGAGACAGGGTTTCACCATGTTGGCCAGGATGGTCGTGATCTCTTGATCTCGTGATCTGCCCACCTTGGCCTCCCAAAGTGCTGGGATTACAGGCGTACGCCACCGCACCTGGCATAAATAACGTTTCTGCAAGATACTAGACATCAAGCGAAGGACACTGATTCCTGAAAAGGGGAAACAAATGAGGACTTACAGCTGCCAAACTCATGGCCCTGAATTTCCAGGTCATGACTTCAGGTGGGGAAACCCACACAGAGCCTAGAGGACTCACAGAGTGGAGGACATGAAGTGTATGGAGAGACCAAGGTCATAGGATAGGCTGGTGAGGAAAGAGTTGCTCCAAAAGAGAATCCAGAGATGTGCAGAGTGATCCTTGAGAACACAGCTGAGTAATGATGGGTACATGAATGTGAAAGAAACTGAGGCCAGGGGGAAAATCACCTAGCATTAACAGTGCTTGGTGTTCACACAGGGACAGGAATAATGCCTCTTTCCACTAGTCAGATGAGAAAACTTAACATTCACGGTAGATGACTGAGAAGGGTCTTGCCTCACTAGTAAGGAATAACTAGTTCTAGGCTGACAACTGCTCCGATTCCACCTAACAAATCTAAAAATGCAAAGCTCAAAAGGATCAAACTGTTTCCAAGTAACTCAACTACATGACAGAAAAAAGCTCAAGAATATTACAAAAACACCTAGCATTCAACAAGCTTAATTTCAGGGTCTGACATTTAATAAAAAATTATGAAGCATGAAATGATACAGGGAAATGCCACATGCAATCATAAGCAATCAAAATTGATTCAAAGTTGACAGACGTGTTAGAATTAGCAAACATGGATATTTAAACAGTTTTCATGTAATAACTGTATTCCATAAGTTCAAAAGTTAAGTAAAGATATAGACAGTATATAAAAGTTAAGTAAAAATATAGACAATATTAAGGGGGTTGAGCGGAGCCTAGGTCAAATTTCTATATATAACAACTACAGTATGTGAAGTGATAAGATGAAAAATGGCCAGATGGAATTAAGGGCAGGTTGAACTATACCATGGCATATCAAAATTAAATTGTTAAAAACCAGTGAAATAGAGAAAACTGTAAAAACAGAGGAAAAAAAAGGCATGTTATTTATAGAGAAATAAAGATAAAGATATCAACACAAATAAGACAGCAGAGTATCATCTTCCAAGCATTTTATACCCAGCAAAAATATCTTTCAAAAACCAAAGATATAAAAAAGACATTTTCCGTCAAAGCCAAGCAAAAGATTCCATCACCAATTACATGCACTCAAACTTGTTTTTTTTTTTTTTTTTAAAGAGACAGGAATGCCCTTTGTCACCAAGGTTGGAGTGCAGTCAGGCAATCATAGCTTAATGCAGTCTTGAACCCCTGAGTTCAAGGGATCTTCCTATCTCAACCTCCTGAGTTGCTGGGATTGCAAGCACAAGCCACCAAGCTCAGTGTAAGACATTTGAAAGGAAATCTTTCAGGCAGAAGGAAAATGATACCAGTTGGATCTGCACAAAGAATTTAGAGCATCCAAAATGGTGACTTCATAGGTAAACATATGTTTTTTTTTTTTTTTTAAATTTATAACTCATTAAAAGATAACTGACTGTCTAAAGAAAAACATCAACAATGTAGTAAGGAAAAAGTACGACAACAACCGCTTACAGAATAAGAGAGGGGAAATGGAAGTACTTTTTGTAAGGTTCTTATACTATCTGAGAAGTGGTATAATATCTCTTGAACTGACATAATATCATCGTGACAAGTTTAGAATGTTTTCTATAAGCCTAAAGCAACCAGTAAAATAACAAACTAGTTATAACTTACAAACCAACAAAAGAGATAAACCAGTAAAATAACAGTTGTAACTTATAAACCAATAAAAGGGATAAAATAGAATCATAAAAAATTTCCAATTAATTAAAAAAAAAAAAGAGGAAAAAGGAAGAACAAAGAACAGACTGGACAAATAGAAAACAAATAGCAAGATGACAGATTCCGTCACACCATTTCCATAAACTCACTCAGTGTACACAGTCTTCTCAATCCAAAGGAAAACATAAGACCCAATTATATGCTGCCTAAAAAAAATACACTCCAAATATAAAGACAAATAAGTTCAATAAGAGTGCAAGGATGGAAAAATGCCCCACATTAATATTAATCAAAAGAAAGCTGGAATAGCTTTATTAATTTTTTTTTTTTTTTTTGAGGCGGAGTCTCGCTCTGTCACCCAGGCTGGAGTGCAGTGGCCGGATCTCAGCTCACTGCAAGCTCCGCCTCCCGGGTTCACGCCATTCTCCTGCCTCAGCCTCCTGAGTAGCTGGGACTACAGGCGTCTGCCACTTTGCCCGGCTAGTTTTTTGTATTTTTTAGTAGAGACGGGGTTTCACCATGTTAACCAGGATGGTCTCGATGTCCTGACCTCGTGATCCGCCCGTCTCGGCCTCCCAAAGTACTGGGATTACAGGCTTGAGCCACCACACCCGGCCAGCTTTATTAATATTAAAGTAGATTTCGGAGCAAAGCATTACAAAGGATAAAAAGATCACTTCATAAGAAGAGGCTCAAAGAGGGCCTAATAGCCCGGAATGTTTACACAACTAAAAACACAGCCTCAAAGTACACAATGTAAAAACTGATAGCACTGTTTAGAAAAATGGACCACTGCACAATCACAGGTATAGCTTTCCATATCCCTCGCTCAATGACAGACAGAAAGAACAAGTGGCCGGGCATGGTGGTTCACGCCTGCAATCCCAGTACTCTGGGAGGCCGAGGCGGGTGGATCACCTGAGGTCAGGAGTTCGAGACCAGCCTGGCCAACATGAAGAAACCCCGTCTCTACTAAAAATACAAAAATGAGCTGGGCGTGGTGGCACACCTGTAATCCTAGGTACTTGGGAGGCTATGGCAGGAGGATTGCTTGAACCCAGGAGACAGAGGTTGCAGTGAGCAGAGATCACACCACTGCACTCCAGCCTGGGCGACAGGGTGAGACTCTGTCTCATAAAAAAAAAAGAAAGAAAGAAAAAAAAGAACAAGTGGACATAAACCAAACACTCATGCGCAGAATGTTCCTTCCATTCCAAGTAAGCTCTCCCACAGAATGCCGGTGAAGACATCTCTGCCTGCAGCACTCAACAAGCCTTTTCGGACAATGATCACTGAAAACCACGACTAAGTCTCATCGTTGCTGATTTCATGACTGACAAACGCTTCCCCACAGAGAATATGGCCACTGCTCTGAGACGGACATTTGAATTCTAATTCCTTCTGGTCCACTAAAAATTCTTACAACTCAGCCAAATCTCAACTTTCCTTGACCTTAGTTATATTATTATACTTACACGATGAGGGGGCTGGGCAAGGTTACTTCTAAAATCCTTTGCTATGGTCTGAGTGTTTGTGTCTCTCCCACCCCCGATTCATATGCTGCAAACTAAGCCACAATGTGATGCTTTTTGAGGGTGAAACCTTTGGGAAACCATTAGGCATGAGGGCAGAGCCTTCAAGATTGACATTGTACCCTTATAAATGGCCCGAGAGCTCCCTTGCCCATTCCACCATATGAGGATACAGCAAAATACAAACAAAAACAAAAATAAAAGATTAAAAAAACAATTTAAGTTCTATGAACCAGGAAGCCAGCTTTCACCAGACAATCAAGTCTGCTGATGTCTTGATCTTGGACTTCTCAGCCTCCGCAACTGTGAAAAATAAACTTCTGTTGCTGATAAGGTACCCAGTCTATGGTATTCTGTTATAGCAGTCTGAAGGGATTGGAAGACATCCTTCCAGCTTTCGTGTTCGAACCTGAACTATGCCATCAATTGTCACCACCTCAGGAATATTAAATCAAGCCAGGGCTTGCACTGTGAGTCCCTGGGAACACTGTCTGGCTGCTCTGGAGAAGTGTGAGTGTCCCTGTGCAGAGATGGCCCTGTGGAGGCAGCTGCCCTGTGACCCTTTGACTTTCAAGATGGAATGGACAAGGGTTGAACCTGTGAGTAACAGTGCTCAACGCATTTCTCCTCATTCTTTTTGTATGGCTTCCAGTTCCCAGTCCCCACCCTTACTGTCTGTGCTGTGACCTGAAGTGGGAACTCGACCGCAGGGAGACCTACCCGAGGAGGAACGGCCTGCAGAGCAGTGATGTAGTTCTCCAGGGCCAGGCGGCGGCGGTCATTGAGCATGGCTTCCACTCTGGCCATGTGTGTCTCCACCAGCTGCTGTCTCTCGTTGGCTGCTTCCTGTTCCAAAGATTCCACTTTCTCCTGGAAATGCTGCCATCATAAACACATATGTCCATGGGGACTGAACAAGTAGGATGAAGCAGCAATTTCAAGTCTTCTAAAAAAGACATCCTATTCCATTTTCTTCTAGTGCTAAAAAGTATCCTAAAGACTGCATAGTCATTCCACATTTTGACTAACTCTGCATGTTTTATAGGTTACGTCACTTTTCTGCACTCTCCAATCCACATCAAACCTACTTTTTCATTGAAAATTAGTATTTCATAGGCTCTCTGAAGACTGATTTGACTAATAATAACATTGGATGCACTCTTGAAACTCTTATATTAAAAAAAATTCCTCTCTTACTAAAAGTACCTCAAGTAATTGATCATAATAAACTCTTGGTTTACTTAAGGTAATTTTGAGACTGGTTTAAGTCAAAAATTCAAATTCTCATAATTTTTGTAGGAGGGAGAAGCAGTAGAAGATTGTGGTGACTTAAAAGATGTATTGTTAATAAAAAGTAGATTGCAAGTTACAATGTGAGTTTTATGGCAATGAATTATAACTTGAAATAATTGGGAGCAGATATAAGGCAGGATTTAAGCAACTCAATTACTAGACAATGATTAAGAACAGTTCAAGTTCATGGGACTATGAACAATCACGTTTGAGGTGCTGGCAGATGCAGGTAAACCTGCAGACACTCATTAAACAGACTGCTGGCATGTGATGTTTGGTAGGAAATGGGTTCAGATTTTACCTGGATAACTGCCTTCTTATCAGCTTTAGGCAAGTTCTTTGCCTGACGTTCTGCCTCTTCCCATTCTCTCATGACCTATAAATTAAGAAAACATTTGAGTTTAAAATCATCAGTTCATCCTTTGAATACAGACTTAATAGGACGGATGATTATGTCTTTCTTCTATTTTTGTCATTTTAGATATTTAAAAAATGTATTACATACTCATTCCTATCTGAATAATATGTGACCTCCCACTAGGATATATACATAATTAATCACAGCAGTGTATTAAACATAAATGTTCACATTTACTGCAGGAATATAGCCTTTTGAGTCAAGGTTGGTCTTTTTTTCCCTAGAACTGAGTGACAGTCATTTTATTTGATGTGAACAAACACCAACTATTCATAGAAGGCATACACTAACTGAACAAGGTCTTCCAATATTTAACTGAAACATGTAAGTTTTACTCTCTTATGAAAGTGACTGAAACCATTTTAAACTATATATTTTGACTTTAAAAGAAAATATGACATTTTATGTGTGTGTGTGTGTGTGTGTGTGTGTGTGTATGTGTGTGTGTGTGTGATGAATACAATGCCAAAGAGAAGTATATAATGGGGGAGAAAAAGAAGACTTCTGCTGTCTGATATCCTAAGACCTATCCCTCTTTAAAGAACTGATGGGGAATTAAGGCCCTTTAAGCTTGCCGACCTAAGTCATGAACAGCAAGGATTACTCTAAGTCCTTCCAAAAACTCCAAGAAAACATATAATATTCTGAATGCAGAAAAAATGTATTTTTTAACAAATAGCACTAATTTAGTAACCAATTGCTATGGTTTGAATGTGTCCCCTAAAAAGCATGTGTTGGAAACTTAATCCCCAATGCAACAATGTTGAGAGGTGATTCAGTCTCTGTCCTCATGAGTAAATTAGTTTCATTATGGGGAGAGTAGGTTTGTTATTGTGAGAAGTGGGTTGTTATAAAACTGAGTTTTGCCCTCCTCTCGCCCTTCTTCCTTCCACCATAAATGATATAGCATGAAGGTCCTGAACAGATGCCAGCACCATGCTCTTGGACTTCCCCATTTGCAGAACTGAAAGCCGAATTTTAAACTTCTTTTTCTTTACAGATTATCCAAGCTGGGGTATTCTATTATAGCAACACAAACTGACTAAGATATCAGGTGAATGTGTTTTGTAGGAAATCAATGCTTCCTGCATGGATTTCCCTGAATGAAGTGCACTCATTAACCTGATAAAAAAAGTAAAAGACTGTACCTCTGTATGTTGTTCAAGGAAAATATTAACTTCCTACCACCTAGAGCTGCCTTTTCAAGTGTATGACAAGTAGAATTTGTTTAAAGTGCAACTCATAACTGAGCTAGGTAAAATGAAGAAAGAAAGATCACGGAAAAAAAATATTGGCTTGGTGCCAGATGTGTACTTGCATACTCTGTGTACTCCCAAAGTATGAGGAAACTTGATTACTGTATTATAAGAGCCTGTTATTTGTAGGTATTTAGCCCTAAGGAATAGACTCTTCTGACATACTTCAAGACAGGAAAGAAAAAGAGGCTTGGAATAAATAACTACAGATAGAAGACTTCTATGAGACAATACCACATCAAATCACCATGTGGGTTCCTAATTACAGATTTTATTGTCTATTGATATTAATTCTTTGTATATGATAGGCAATTAGCTTCTTCTTGTTGTTTTAGTAAAACTATGGAGAAAACAAGATGGAATAAATATTCCATTATACTTAAAAAGCATATAAAAAATAATCTCAAGGTTCACAGCAAAATTGGGACAAATGCCCTGCTGCAATGAACAAGAATAGAACATGGAAGAAAAGAAACATACTGTCCCATCTGCTTTGGTGCTTCTACCAAGTTAATAAAGGGAACCTGTGGGCAAGGGGGACATGGAAGACCATCTTTGCTTTATAGATGAGATAAGCCTTGCAATATAAATATTTCAATTTCCTGCTTTGGGAATGTTCACAGTGGTGGTACTCTACCAACAAGTCTTTAAGCAAGGATCTCAAAATTAGTTTGAGATAGTTGTTCAATGCTCTACTGCAATGTGAAAACTGATTTCCCATATTACATTTACATTTTTTCCATTTTTACCTTGTACACTCAGAACCTGGACTTTAAGCTTTAAGCTGGAGGAATCCATGAAATAATTAAAGAGATTTATTTAGCTAATGAGTTGCAAATAAGCATTACTATAAAAATTAACTCAAATTTTGATTTTCAGAACAATTTAAAAATATCCTATACCCCCACAAATAAATAAATCACCTGCACCATCCTACTAAGACTCTACTGCAAATGAATACTCACTATATGTAGGCTGAGCATCTCCCTATCAACAGTGAATTTCACTGTGGAACTGATAGCAAATAGCATTACTGCTGACCCTGTGTTAAGTGCTTTACAACATCTATCTAATTTAATTGATTCCTCACAACAGCTTGTGACTAGCCAGGGCAGTCCCATTTTATGAACCAGGTTAAGGTACCAGCTCAAGACTACGCAGGTAAAAAAGGGAGAGGAAAGAATATAAACCAAGATCTATGTGGTTCTAAAGATCATGTATTTGTACCCTATGGTACCCAATTTTCCATTATAAAATAAAAAATTCACTAGGTGAGCTAAGTTTATTTACATTTAGTGACAGGAGAAAGGGGCGCTCTTAAAATGTTGCTGCTTATCTTAAAAATAAAAACCTAGGCTGGGCACAGTGACTCATGCCTGTAATCCCAGCATTTTGGGAGGCTGAGGTGGGCGAATCACAAGGTCAGGAGATCGAGACCATCCTGGCCAACAATGGTGAAACCATGTCTCTACTAAAAATACAAAAATTAGCTGGGCATGGTGGCATGTGCCTGTAATCCCAGCTACTGGGGAGGCTGAGGCAGGAGAATCGCTCGAACCAGGGAGTTGGAGGTTGCAGTGAGTCTAGATTGTACCAATGCACTCCAGCCCGGCGACAGAGCAAGACTCCATTAAGGAAAGAAGGGAGGGAGGGAGGGAGGGAGGGAGGAAGGAAGGAAGGAGGGAAGGAAGGAAGGAAGGAAGGAAGGAAGGAAGGAACGAACTATGAGTTGGGTCAGCTTTCAATTTGAAGGACTTCATTTTAAGCATATACTAAAAGTAGTAAGTTTATAAGTAATAAAAGTGCTCACACATGGTTCAGTTGCTGATTTCTATTGACTAGATGCTAGTCACGACATAGAGCAACAAAAATCTACAGGTTAGATTTAAATATGAAAAACTGAAATTTGAAAAATATGAAAATATGAAAAATTCCAAAATCCTCTGTATTTATAAGAAAACATATAACAAAAACTACAATAAAACTTATTTAAAAAACTGCACAATTTTTAAAATTTAAAATTCTCAGGACCTGGCCCTTGCAGTGCCTCTATAGATTCTTACAAAGCAATTTTCCACTGCAGGCACAAAGGTATCAATTTCATTTGGAATGATGGATCTTCAAAGACTTGGCTGTTCCATGCAGAGAAAATGACTACTACCTAGTAGAGATTTAAGAGACAGGCAAGTTTGAAGTCGAAAAGTCCCTAGATTTCAGCACCACAGATTATCAGATACATACTAATTTCAGGTGTCTCATATGCCTGTGACCACTGGAATCTAGTAGACAACATTCTCTGCTCTGGCATAACATCTCTTAGGTTATATCAGATATATCTGATGACTAAAAGATGAACAAAATCTATCAAAACTCATATGAACTAAGTCACAAGTTAAATAGATGTGCTAAAAGAAAAGTTGAATTATTATTTTATCAAAGACCTGTCATATCTAAAACTAATAGAGAATTTGAAATACGTTTTCTTAATAAGATCAAAAATGACCAAGTTATACTAAGATAAATAAACCAGGATTAAAAAACCACAAATTTTTTAAAAAAATAACTAAGTGGGTCCAAGATAAATGCAAGGTTAGTAAGACTTACATGAACTTAGAGGTACTAAAAGGAGTTTACAATCCAGCTGGAAAGATAACGCAGGTGTGTCGAAAAATCACTAATAAAACCGGAGAGCAAATATTTAGAATTAAATGAAAGGTAAGGGCAATGACTGTCTGTCTCATTCTGAGTATGAAGTGGGGTGTAAGGAATGGGTGAGATGTGCCAATGTGAAGAAGGGTGGGGGGGCATTTCCAGGAGAAGTCAATGCCGAGGACAAAGGGAAGTCCAAGATGAGATGAGCAGATGGTGAGCAGAGTGGCGTGATCAGAACAGCAGTTTAACATTGTACAGAAGGCAAGGGTAGCAGTTGAGAAGGAAGAGGTGGTAGGAAGACCAGAGTCAGGGTACAGCGGTAGGCGCTGAAAATGACAAGCTGAGCATTCGGTGTTTATTTTTGTCATTGTTCTTTTTTTTAAGACTTCATGTGCCCAGAAGTGGATTTGTGAGGGCACAGGAAGCCTCTGAAAGCTTCATAAAGAAGGGAGATAGGAGGACATTTCAGTGGCAATAAGTATGATTCATAGTCCTCCAATGCTTTCGGGACAGTGCCTATGTCTTTCCTAATGAAAAATCTGATTTTTTTGGCATCAGCTGAAAACTCACTAATTCCCTGTGGTTAGCTTTCTAGTTCAATTCGCTGCTAGGTTTTCATCACGGGCAACCACTAGAACTGCACATTATATTCCAGAGCCAAAAGTATAGTGATTATAAGGCGTTTTCCCTCTTTATGTTATTATACCAAAGTAGATCCAAGTATTGTTACTCATCTGAAGGCAAAACAAACCAACAAAAAAACAAAACAAACCAAAAAACAGTATCTGTGTTGTACCTTTCTAGATACATTATTAGTTATATGTTTTCAAGTGTAGGTTTTCTTATTATTCAGGTGAGGCCAAGAGATCAGGAGATGATTATCATGGAAAAGACAGTTTGTTACTCATAGCTCCCAAGAAGCCAGTATATGCCACTACGGGAAGCATCAGGGTTGGTCAGGAGGGGAACACATGAACAAGAGCTCTCTGTGGTTTTCATGGAAAGAATGCACGAAGCAGGGTAGGCACGTTTAGGACTGACTAGTTCAAATAATGGTGATGGGGCATGAGGTTGTCCCTAGTGGCCTGGTACCTGGCCCTGGGGTGATTACAGTAGGTGTATAGTGGCCCAGAGTATAAGAGGTAAGTAAAGAATATGGTTGGGAGTTAGGAGCGTTTGACTGATTGGTTTGCATGTGCAAGACATGCTCAGAGGCCATTCATTTGGCCCTGGCAGGGAGGAATCTTCTGGGGTCAACAGGGACCCAGATCAGAAATTACAGGAAAGCAAGATTAATTGTCTACTAAAGACTGACTATGGTCTTAGAAAATATGCAGCAGTCTCATTCATAAATTGCATTTAATGTCTCTCAACAGACTTTTTAAGTATCTAAGTATGACAAAAATTTCTCCTATCTTCTGATATTTGCCACAGAATATTAACACTAAAAATGAATGGCTTACTTTAACCTGAGATCTTTATTCATTCACTTATATGTCCTACTTTTTTTTTTTTTTTTTTTTTCCCCACATTCACTCCTAGGTTTGTAGACTACAAATCGAAAAAGTGACTGGAAAATAATATGCCCATATTTGTTGATTGAATGAATGAATGAATGAATGAATGAATGAGGAATCTGAGCAAGGGCTAAAATTCTCTGTATTATCAAACTCCAATACAACATCCAGTGCCTGGTAGTAGACATAGCTTAAATTGTAGTTGATAGTATAGATAGTATATATGGATTAGCCATGTTTTAGACACAAGTTATTTTTCAATTTGCTTAATTAAGGATCTGCTAAAAAAAAAATACCAAACCAAACCACGTTTTTTTTTTTTTTTTTTTTTTTTTTCCAGCAAAGTATAGTGAAAGCAGTACCGTACTACGAGCAAGAAAGGCCTGGATTCTAAATGTTGTCTCTGGCTCACTGATTTTGCCTTGTGCTAAAATGGGAAGCCACTCTTTGAACCTCTATTCCGTTATGTATCACTTAGGAGACTAGATGAAATAATCACTATGGTTCAGCTCAGTTTTAAGTCTCTATGATTCTGTAGACTGTAAACAATGGTAGGTTCACAATTATAACAGTCTGGGATTTAATACAGAAACTCATCTTTACTAAAGAGAAAAATGCTCTTAGATGGATTTTAATTTACAATATGTTGATTACAGGTACTACATATATACAGAATAATAATGCCAAGTACCTTTCTTCACCAGAGAGAACGTTATGGACATCATTTAATTTGTGCTTACAAAATCCAACTATACTTGGATCCTTCTTAGGCAGCATGTTCATGGAGGATGCAAAAACCTCACAAACTGTGCCCACACAGTAAACATTTAAAATTAGAACTCTGCATCTTTAAAGATCTTGATAAAGCCAGCAGGCCTGTGGGGGAGACTGAGGTTTCCTGATATCGTAGGGCTGAATGATGGAAGTGCCAGACTTACCTGGGACATTCTCTCTCGGTGCTTGGCCTCAAGTCTCTCTTTGGCTTTCTGGAAATGGGCGTGTTCATTCTCATCCCCAGGTGTCTCAAGGTACTTGTCAACGGCATCAGGGGTACTGGCTGCTGTTGTAGGAACTATAAAGTAGAAGAGAAGGAGGTTTGAGGAAAAAAACAAACAAACAAAAAAACACCAACAACAGAATATCCACTCGTTTAAAAGAAAGCCATATTTTCAGTTATTTCTCGGAACAGAGCATTTAGTAAAGCAGCGCATACAAGACGTTAATGCTGTTTAAGAGAACACCATGAGACACTGTGCAGCACAGTAAGGATGTGTTTCATCATTCCCAAGTACAGAATGAAGGAAAAATCTTTAAAATGGTCCACTTTGCAATATAGTATTAGAGTTCTTTACAAAACAAGCATGCAAAGAGCAAAAACAGTTGGTGCTGGATAGACATGTTTTTCCAAATCCCCATGCTTTCCTGAATTCATATTTGGCAACTCTGAAAGTAAATGATGATATCATCAATATCATACATTCAGACTCCTGCAGAAACCAAAGATAACTATAATTAGCCTGTTGTAGAATAACTGCACCCCAGAGAAAAGGTAAATTGTATGATGTATTTTAGATAACTTAACTACAAAGACAACCTTCATGAGACAGTATGTGAAACTCCACACACACAAAAAATCAATAAACACATTTTTGAATCACAAAAGGACCTTTCTGCCTTCACAAATTTGACACTAGTCAATGAATTCATTATGCCAGTTGTCAAAAAGTGATTTCTATTTTGAATTCAACCAATACTGCTAAGCAATATTTGAATTGCAACATACACTGCTATATTATGTGAAAACATAAATACCTATAAAATTCAAGAGTACACTATAAAACAAAAATGTCTTAACTCATGAGCCAAGTGAATTATAATACCTATAGAAGCAATTTTCCAAAAGATTAGTAATGACTAGTGAGAATTCAGAGTATTTATGAGCTTAAAAGAAAAAAGGATTTTGACTTAAGAAGACGCATATTTAACATAAAAAATGAAATGAGATGTTTTCACTATCTTTTTAGGTCAAATCCATTGTTTCATTCAAAAGGTTATTCAAATATCACGAATGTTCCAAGTATTCCTATCAAATTATTAATACTTGTGTATTACATTTGGGATATAATACCTCAAAGGGGACTTGAATGAGAAGAATTTATAGCTAAGTCATTTTGAAACTAAACTTGAAGTTAAATACGTTTTCTACATCCTTCAAGAAAATGTCTGGAATCTTAATCCAAAGTCTTCAAAGATATTAACTAAAACCGGAAGGCTGTTCAACATTCGTTTTGATTTTTTCCCTCCACTTCAATCCTGATTAATAATCATTTTTCAAAAAATATAAGCAGTTGAGTGTCTATCCAGATGTTGCTTTCAAGTGGAAGGAAGGAGGCAGAGCATATTCCTGGTGCCTTTACACAGCTGCCCCTATCTTCTCTGTAGCAAATGAGGGAGTGGTGTTCCTTCTCACATTGGCAGCAACAGGGAGAAGGAAGGAAGGAAAGAGCCATGTGGGGGCTTTGCAATTAAGCACATTTGGATTTGAATTCCATTTCTTTTTCAGATCGGCTGTGACCTGGGGCAGGAAACTTAAGCACTCCATGTTCCAGTTTCTTTATCAAGTGGTGATAACATGCCACACGATATGATAGGAGTGCTGGGAAAATGAGATACCATACCACATGTAAGTCATCTGGCAGAGAGGGTGACACGCGGCAGAGCTCATACATATTAGCGGCCTTGCCTCCTCCTCTGCTTATTACATCCTGCTCAAATCTTAGAGCTAATGCTAACCATGGGAAAGTTCTGCTACTTTTATTCAAAGCCACTGAAAATGTTTTGGTAGGAGGGCGCAATAATAAAGAAAGAAAGAAAAAAGAAAAGGACAAATTTAAAAATTGAGAAAAAAAACCCAAAAGAAAATATAAACATTAACCAAAAACAAAATAGAACCACTGAAAATGAATTACACACAGGATCACAGAGTGCAACCTACAGGAAAAGTAATATGTATTTTTCAAAAAATGTTAGAGGTAGCCCACATAAAAAAGGTTGAAAGTATCAAAAATAAGTACATTGTTAATTTGTAAGATCGAAACAATAATTTTGAATATTACATCCTTTTCGAAAAAAAGGGAAATGTTTTTCTCCATTGCTTTAAGCAAACCAGTATGCAAGTAGTTTTTTAACTTAATCATTAAGTCAATGAATCCCAACTTGGAATGAACGTGGTATTTAGCATTCAAAATGTTTCCCCCGCTTCAGTCATTTTCTCATCTTAACTGGTAGAGCTCAAAAGAGAACAAGTTAAAGTAAAAGCAGAAAACAAAACAATAACATTATTTTGCATAGCCCAATCTGGCAGAATGACATGTTTAGGCAAACCATATTTTATGTTTGAAACAAATGAAAATGTATAAATATTTGGGGTTATATTCCCTGATGAAGATAGTCATCTGGCTGTAACTGTTATAACCATAACATAAGCACCCCTTTGGAAAACTAGAATCATAAAACTTACTATGTAAGAAGGAAGTTTTTTCAGCTCCTATGGTTTGCAAACACTGTTTACTGTATAAAGGAAAGAAGATAAACACTATAATCTGAATCACTATAATCACACTGGCCTAAGTAGAAATGCACGTAGCAATATAATAAGAGAATAACCATGGAACGTGAATGTGAGGTATGTTTAATAGGACTGAGGATATTTAAAAGGATAAAAACCTTCTTTTTAGGCACATGGAAATAAACACGAATACTATATTACCAATTTATTCCATTGAATCCAGAAATACTTCTGTGGTAATTAATTTTCCCTGCCAACTTGATTGGGCCACAGGGTGCCCAGATTAAGCACTGTTTCTGAGTGTGTTTGTGAGGGTGCTTCTGGATGAGATTAGCATTGGAACTGGTGCACTCAGTAAAGTAAATCACCCTCTTCAACATGGGCAGGCATCACCCAATCTGCTGAGGGTCTGAAATCAAAAGGGCAGAGGATGGAGCAGTTCATCCTTTTTATTTCCTGGCTGCCTGAGCCAGGATATCGGTCTTCTCTTGCCCCTGGACTGAAATGTACACCATTGTCTTCTCTGCTTCTCAGGCCTTTAGATTTGGACTAAGTCATACCACCAGCTCTCCTGGGTCTCCAACTTGCAGATAACAGATCATGGAACTTAGCCTCCATAATCGTTGTGTGAGCCAATTCTGCATAATCAATCTCTTCCTATACGTATATACCCTATTGGTCCTGTTTCTCTGGAGAATCCTGAGCAATACAATTTCTCTTCAAGTTAAATGTTTGTTAACGGTCCAGTTACTTCCCATAGTTGAGGAAGTTGTGTCTCTTTTAATCTGTAACTCAAATTTTCAGCCATTCATATAATCCCCCATCTCAATTAGTGTGAAATTATCCTATATTCATACCAACCAGCAAACCAGATTACTGTCTAGTCAAGCGGAGAAGGATAACATATGCTGATATTGTTAAACGAATTTAATAGTTTATGACCTACTGCTCTGCAGCTGCTGAGGAGGAAGGAGAGAGCAATTTTACGGTGGAGTATGTCCAGAGAGCTCACCTTCTATTTCGTGAATATCCTTATGTCCTAAAGAGATTAAATTCATAGGACTGACTACCATTTTGTGATTACGTCCACAGAAGGCCAGAGACACGTGTGCCCTGTGTCCTCACCCATCAAGGTACTTCCTTTTGGGAAGGGAGTGGGGCTCAAGGAATGTCAGGATGTCACAGGACATCACAGGACACAGAGGGAACAGGAAGCTGTGTATTAGCAGGTCACTGACATATTTAAGGTACTTAAAATACAGGTCACTGTCACCACTTAGAAAGTGGAAACAAACTGGCTTTAGGAGGGTTTATTTCTGTTCTGCATTTTAAACTACCATAGAGCAGTTCATCCTGCTCACAGACCTCTGAGGTTCCACAGAACCTCTGATAAAGGCTAGGATTTTGGCCCGGTGCGGTGGCTCATGCCTGTAATCCCAGCACTTTGGGAGGCCAAGGTGGGCGGATCACCTGAGGTTGGAAGTTTGAGACCTGCCTGATTAACACAGAGAAACCCTGTCTCTACTTAAAAAAAAAAAAAAAAAATTAGCCAGGCTTGGTGGCGCACGCCTGTAATCCCAGCTACTCGGGAGGCTGAGGCAGGAGAATCACTTGAACCTGGGAGGTGGAGGTTGTGGTGAGCTGAGATCGCACCACTGCACTCTAGCCTGGGCAACAAGAGCAGAACTCCGTCTCAAAAAACCAACAAACTAACTAACTACAGGCTAGGATTTCCATGTTGGTCAAATGATAACAGCCTCTTTTCATCAGAGTCCTCCATGCTAGGCATCTTCTATGTGTTCTCGTTTAATACATGGGAAGAAAAAATTACCCTATTTTATTGTGTAGTTACTTATTCGCATCCCTAAACACACACAAATAAAGTTTCTTAAGATTGGGTAAACCATAAAAAGGCTGTAAAGCTAATTTTTAGGGCAGTAAAGGGCTAATCCATCCACATGCTGGGGCACTGGAAAGGGTTTTTGTTGTTTTGTTTTGTTAATGAGCAACACAACTTGGCTAAACAACATATGCTTTGTTACGATGTTGGTTGGCTTGTTTTCTATGAAACAGCTGTTCCTGCCCTGAACACTATCTGGCAAATGATCTTCAACAGAAGTTGGGTCATAAAGCAGGGATCAAGTGAAAAGAGCCCACAGTGCTGGAATATGGAGGATGGAATACGAAGGACGTTCTGGCCTTAGGCCCCTCCGCCAACCTGGTCACTCATGCCTTCTGCAAGCAAGCTGGCTGGGCATGTTCCCCTTTCCGCGGAAAACTAGACTTAAAATGAGACAAAACTCAGGGTTCAATATCGATGCTCGTTGTTAGCAGCACTACCAACATCACATGCAAAAGCTTTTAACTTTTTAAATGACCTTTGTATTTATTTTATTTTAGTCTCCTAAAGAGCCTTGTAGGCCATGGTAGGCTATTACCTCCCTTCCTTTTAATAGTGATCATGTGTATCTAAA
Source organism: Theropithecus gelada (assembly GCF_003255815.1). Lineage (NCBI taxonomy): Eukaryota > Metazoa > Chordata > Mammalia > Primates > Cercopithecidae > Theropithecus > Theropithecus gelada. The sequence goes on along the minus strand of NC_037670.1, from coordinate 36,986,759 downwards.
CACTCATAACAAATGAAAAAATCTAACGCACAAGCAGTTCCAATTCCCAGTGCATTACTGCTTCAAGGTGAACATTTGCTTCCAAATATACAGTGGTATTCTGGATGACTTACGCCTTCTACATAAGCCACATCCTTATTCTATGCCACAGTGTGAAGTCAGAGGTATCAAAGCGGCTGAGACAGCAGCTCTGACGTGGACAAACTATCCTGCCTTTAGTGAGCCTGTTCATTCTTTTATTTCTCCAGCCCGCCAACATTATAGCCCTTACTATATGTGAGGCACATGGCAGAAACCATTGAGAAAACATGAAGGCCCTGGTCCTGGTGACATTATATTCTCGGGACAGAAACAATTACTGCAAGACTTTTTAAAAAGCCAGTAAGTCATATTGTTAATATGTGATTTGTATTATGGAGAAAAAGAGGAAAAAGAAAAATAGAGCAGAGTTCAGAAGGACTGGGAGAGCTGAGGGGAGAGGGGAAAGGTAGACCGCAGTAAGTAAACAACCAGGTAGAGTCTGAAGTGAGGAGGTGACATTCAGATCTTCCCAGCTGGCTGCCGGAAGAACTTGGCAGGCAGATGACAAAACTAGCCTGGAAGCCCTAATAGCTGAGGCTGGCTGGCAAATTCCACAAGACCCGCATGGCCAGAGCTGAAGAAGCAACAGAGGAAGTAGTGGGAGAGGCAGGGAAGAAATGGGGGATATTATGTACAGCCTTGAAGCCACAATAAGGATTCTGAAGGACCAGTGTGGGCTGTTTGAGGGGGAGTATATGTGATGGGGTGTTTTGTTGAAGGATCACTCTGGCTGCTGTGGGACAACAGCAGAAGGAAGATCTTTTAAGAGGAGAAGACAGGCTGGGCGCAGTGGCTCACGCCTGTAATCCCAGCACTTCGGGAGGCTGAGGTGGGCGGATCACCTGAGGTCGGGAGTTTGAGACCAGCCTGACCAACATGGAGCAACCTTATCTCTACTAACAATACTACAATTAGCTGGGCATGGTGGCGGCGCCTGTAATCCCAGCCACTCGAGAGGCTGAGGCAGGAGAATCGCTTGAACCAGGGAGGCGGAGGTTGTGGTGAGCCAACATTGTGCCACTGTACTCCAGCCTGGGCGAAACTCTGTCTCAAGAAAAAAAAAAAAGAAGACAAAGATGAAGATGACGGTGGCTTGCAGCAGGGTGGCTGTCATAGGAAGTTGTCCTCAGCCCCCTTCCCACACGAGAATGGTCAGATTCCCTTCTTTCTCTCACACCAAAATGCTGTTACCTCAGGGAACTGAGTATGAAAACGGGAGAAACTGCTTCCACATGTGCGTGAGGGCTCCTTTCGATTTTAATACTGATACATGGATGCTTGTCACAATACTGCCACTTCACACTGTAATCTATTCTCAATACCTGCCAGAGCTCTGTTTTCTGGGGCGAAGTAAAATGGCAGGTTAGCTTTCAGTTTATTCATGAACGCTGATGCGGCATGCAACGTTCCTGTCACAAAATGCTCCTCCATCACTGGCGCCAAGACAGCAATGAAACATTTCCATACCTGTGCTTCCTCGGAGAAAATTGTTACCATTTGAAGGGAAGTTACTTCAGAACAGGGTGAAACCTGCTAACATCTTCAGGACGAGGCAGAAATCACTCTCCTAGCCTGTCTGAAGACTCCTTAGAAGATAATCTATTAAGTTGAACTGCACACGCACCGATTTCCTTCATTTTAGTTCCGATTTTATAATCGCTGCAGAGTACTCCCTTTCATATTCATACTAATGTGGTATTTCACATTCAAACAAGAATGCGGGGTCAAAATTAAAGACACTGAGAAAGATTGCCCCTATCATTTTGATATTCATTTGTTTCCTCAGTCTCTGGGGTGACACACAGTTTTACAGTCACAATGGGCTCAGGACACAAAAGAGAAAACAACCCACCTTCAAACAGCAATGACCATGGCCACCTCCAACAGGCCAGAAGGCCCAATGCTTCCCTAAACAAAGGCTTATGAATGGCATTCAGTCGATATATTAATGTTAGATTCTAACAAGAAAATTGGTTTAGTCTCCTTTCATCAGCAGAAAAGCAATTTATCTCTATAGCACTGATAACAGAAGATTAAAACAAATTAAGACCTATATAAATCATTGCCTTATCATTGAAAATGCTATTTGATACAGACCTAGCAAGGTTGTCACTTGAGATGGCTATAATTTAGGAGAGGAGACAAGGGGGATCATTTATATATGGGTGAAATAGAAACCTGTTAGCGTTTATGTGAAAATTTAATCTTGAAACATGGTAGAGCTTTCCGAGTGCCACCCCAACTTAAAAAAAAAGTGTCTCTCCATTTTTCTAATTTCAAAATAGCTAAAACTCCTAACGCATTCTAAATTCAAATATTTATCCTACCCACTAAGTCCAAGATAGAAGAGCCATTTATAACAAGAAAATACAGTTTGTGATCCTCTGGTGTAATATCAGACTCTTTTAAAAACAAAATAACAACAACAACAAGAAGAAACAAAGGCATTCTCCCCCTAATATGCCCTTGTATTATAATTTTACAGCCAGTGCAATCATAGTTGGTGGAGAACACTATCAATGCAACGTGTGGACACAAGGTAATAAAAATGTAATCTATGATGTGTTTACTCTAGTCAAGCTACATTTCTTTTTTTATGTCCATGGACACATACTGACATGGGAATTTTTTCAAATATATGAACTGAATGTGAAAGAATGAATGCTGGCATTATTTTTTATTAACATCTATTCTCTATTCAGCACCACACACTAAAACTTAAAAGCAACCTCAAGTCTGAATCTAAAAAATACACGTGAAGCAATAGCAATAATAACTGGCATTCAGAATGGGTTAACCTTAGGGTATTGTTTTTTGTCAATTTGTCAGAAGCTATTCTTGACTTCATTAATGGAGGCACATAAAGAAATAATCTGTCATAGCTGCTCAACACTCAATAGATGAGTTCAAAAAGTCACAATCTTCAATATTGTCCACTTTCATATAAATAGTAGCAGTAAAAGCAGATGGAACTGTTAACCTCTATGGAGGTCTTAAGGATAAAGTTGATTTCATTTTACCCCAGACTTCCAGAGCAATCTTCTCCTACACTTGTATATTTTACTTTATATTGTTATTTATTTCTATGACATATCTGGGTCTCATTTCATCAATAAAATTATCAAGTTATTGAAAGCCAGGGCCGGGCGCGGTGGCTCAACCCTGTAATCCCAGCACTTTGGGAGGCCGAGGCGGGTGGATCACGAGGTCAGGAGATCGAGACCATCCTGGCTAACATGGTGAAACCCCGTCTCTACTAAAAAAATACAAAAAACTAGCCGGGCGTGGTGGCGGGCGCCTGTAGTCCCAGCTACTCGGAGGCTGAGGCAGGAGAATGGCGTAAACCCGGGAGGCGGAGCTTGCAGTGAGCCGAGATCGCGCCACTGCACTCCAGCCTGGGTGACACAGCGAGACTCCGTCTCAAAAAAAAAAAAAAAAAAAAAAAAAAAAAAAAAAAGAAAGCCAGTACTCAGATTCCTTTGCTGGTGTCCCTCAAAATACCTGGCCTAGCACATCCTGGACTCCAAAATAACTGCTGCACAGTTCACAATTGCAAAGATATGGAACCAACCTAAGGGCCCATCGCCCAATGAGTGATAAAGAAAATGTGGTATATATACTCCATGGAATACTACTGGGCCACAAAAATCACAAAATAAAAGTCTTTTGCAGCAATTTGGATGGAGCTGGAGGCCATTATTCTAAGTGAAGTAATCAGGAATGGAAACACAGTACGTATTCACTTATAAATTGGGAGCTAAGCTATGATTATGCAAAGGCATGCAGAGTAGCATAACGGACATTGGAGACTCAGAATGAGGGAGAGTGGGAAGGAGGTGAGGGATAAAAAACTACATATTGGGTACAATGTACACTACTCAGTTAATGGGGACACTAAACTCTCAGACATCACCATCATACACTTCATCCACGTAACCGAAAGCCACTTGTACCCCCAAAGCTATTGGAAAAAAAATTAAAATTAAAATTAAAAAACCTGTTGTATTAAACCAAGGATCGGCTTGCTGGCTACATTTTTTTTTTTCTTTTTCCTTGAGATGGAGTCTCGCTCTTGTCCCCCAGGCTGGAGTGCAATGGTGCGATCTCAGTTCACTGCAACCTCAGACTCCTGGGTTCAAGTGATTCTCCTGCCTCAGCCTCCCGAGTAGCTGGGATTACAGGTGCGCATCACCACATCCACTAATTTTTGTATTTTTAGTAGAGATGGGGTTTTACCATGTTGGCGAGGCTGGTCTCGAACTCCTGACCTCAGGTGATCTGCCTGCCTCGGCCTCCCAAACTGCTGGGATTACAGGCGTGAGCCGCTGCACCTGGCTACTGGCTACCTTTATAAAAGTAGTATTATTGGAACACATCCTTGTGTATTTGTTTACTTACTGTCTATTGTTGCTTTCATGCTACCACTGCAGAGTTAAGCAGTTATGACAAACTTCATGACCTACAAAGCCTAAAATCTATAATCTGGCCTTGTATGAAAAATATTTGCTGACCGCTTTATTAAACTATCTACTTACCCTCTTCTGGCAAACAGCTAAACAACAGACCACATAAATAACGAGCATTCTTTTACCACAGGTAGAACATCCCTAATCTGAAAATCCGAAATGCTCCAAAATCTGATCTTTTTTGAGCAGCAACACCTTTGTTCTCTCACAGTGCAATGTACACTAACTTTGTTTCATGAACAAAATTAGCAAAAATACTGTATAAGGCCAAGCATGGTGGCTCATGCCTGTAATCAAAGTACTTTGGGACGCCGAGGCTGGTGGATCACTTCAGGTCGGGAGTTCAAGACCAGCCTGGCCAACATGGTGAAATCCTATCTCTACTAAAAAACACAAAAATTAGCTGTGTGTGGTGGCAGGTGCCTGTGATTACAGCTTCCCCTGAGAGGCTGAGGCAGGGGCATCTCGAACCTAGGAGGCAGAGGTTGCAGTGAGCCAAGTTCATGCCACTGTACTCCAGCCTGGGCAACAGAGCGAGACTGTCTCAAAAAAAAAAAAAAAAAAAAAAAAGAAAAAAAAAAGTATAAAATTACCTTCAGACTTTTGTACAAGGTGTACATGAAACATAAATGAATTTCATGATACATCAACATTCCCAAATCCAAAATCTGAAGCACCTCTGGTCCCAAGCATTTTAGAGAAGAGATATTTAACCTGTATTCAAAGTAAATGGCCCTTCTTTTTAAAAAATGCTGAGCTGGGCCGGGCGCGGTGGCTCACGCCTGTAATCCCAGCACTTTGGGAGGCCGAGGCGGACGGATCACGAGGTCAGGAGATCGAGACCATCCTGGCTAACACAGTGAAACCCTGTCTCTACTAAAACTTCAAAAAATTAGCCAGGCGCAGTGGTGGGCGCCTGTAGTCCCAGCTACTCGGGAGGCTGAGGCAGGAGAATGGCGTGAACCCGGGAGGCAGAGCTTGCTGTGAGCCGAGATTGTGCCACTGTACTCCAGCCTGGGTGACAGACCGTCTCAAAAAAAAAAAAAAAAAAAAAAAAATGCTGAGCTGCTAAGCAATCCAGTTCCTTTAAATTTTAGGGTCATCTCTAATTATTATGGCTTTGAGGAAAAAATCATTTTTCTCATCTAAGCATTTCCAGATACCAAAGATTTGGCTTTTCACACTTGTTAATCTGATAGAATTTACTGGCAATGACGTGACATATAGTTTAATTCACCATCACATCTTTTAATGCTTTAATTGTTCTCCCTCCCTAGGTTGGTTGGGAAGCAAAGTGTAAGCCCAGGTTGCCCAATCTAATTTGGCAGTTTTAGTTCCAATGGTATTGCAGAATGTACTAATGGGAACTAATATTTGCTACTGCACAGTGAAAAGAACAAGAATACTGTGATTAAGAACAATAGTTCGAATTTGGCCAAAGATTAAATGGCCTAGGCATTCAGACTTCCGTCTTATGGCTCCTGTCTTTACAACGACCCTGGGGTTAAGGTGGCATATTCCATTCAAAGGCTGCATGGTGAGTTATCTACAATTTGCAAATTATGAGCTTCTGAAGCAACAAACTTGGAACTTGGGAATGGTTCTTGGGGATGGAACTTGGGGATGGTTCTTGGGGACGGAACTTGGGGCCTGACTTGTTAAGTTCCAATTCTTTTCATATTCTCTGGAAGTGTACCAGTCTGTTTCTTGTCATCGGGACCATTCTGATGTGCCTAGAAATCAATATTTTTCCCTCCCTCAATCCTGCATGGGGTCAGATCTATACCTCTGTACACACCCTAAGGCCATAAACATAATCCTAAAGTACAAATAACCTGTGTAGCAAAACTATAGGGCATCTCTACAGATGGTTATGCTCCGGCATATCCTGGGATTCTAGGAAACTAAGATGAAACAGACAGGAGAAACGGTGGTGCATAGGTGAACCATGGACTTCCAATTAAGGGGTTTGCTGGTTTCTCTTCTGCTGCCACAGTAGCTTACATTCGAGCAGAAAAACTACAAGATCTTCAATACTATAGTCAGAACAGCAAGAGCAACTTCCACCTTATCTTGCAAATATTGAGAGCTTGGACAATAGTCTAACAAATTCAATTTCAAACATCTGTCGAGAATTGGAGGATACTGACATTCTAATATTTCAACACGCCCCCAAATTTGTGGAAAGTACACCTGTTTACACCAGGATAGTTCTATCTCTGAGTCAGATGTGGGAAAACTACTACTCCAGAACAGGATCCTCAACCAGAATGTGATTCCCCCGGGCACATTTAGCAAAGTCTAGAGACATTTTTAGTTATCACAGCTGGAGTTGTGTTAATGGCATTTAGTGGGTAGGGGTCAGGGATGCTGCTAAACGCTCTGTATGCATAGGACAGACTCCTAAAATAATTATCTGGATCAAAATGTCAATAGTGCTGTGGTTGAAGAACCTTGGTTTAGTTGTTTGTACCACATGTCAGTGCAAATGAAGGAGCCAGAGATGGGTCACACTTTGGCCAGATCACAGGGTGCAATCTGCTGACTGAAAATCAGCATGATGCTCTTTGAGAGATTAAATGCCATTAAGAAGTTGGTCTGTTTGCCTTTTGGGAACCAATCTGATGGAGACAACACTAGAAAAAATGGTCACACTCTCATATTTGAAATATAAATGAATCAACAAATATTTATATAATTGTATTGTTTACAAATACTACATTTTGAAGATCAAATGTTAAACTTTTGCACTGTCCTAAACCCAAATGGGCAAGTGCAAAACTAATGTCAGAAATTAACTCAGCTCTCATAAGACTCTTTATCCCAAATGAGAAAGGATTTTTTTTAATGATTTGAATTCCTATGTTCATGAATAAAATGAAAGCTCTCAGCCTTATATTTGTGGTTTAGATTTTCATTTACAATAACAACAACAATAAAATATGTCCCTAAAATTGCAATGCTCAAAATCGGTTTTTATGACAAAAGTTTGAAACCTAGAAATGCTTGATTTGTGGCAAATCTTGTTTTTATAATGCAGACCATCATACATTTTCTCCCTAAGTGTAATCTTACATCAGTTCAACTGAAGAGCTTTTTCTATCTCCTTTCACATTTATTATTTGCCTAGAAGCAGCTTAGACTGAGCAACCTGTAAAACCAACCACCTTTGTGCAGAAATATCACCCAATTAGCCCTAGATTGATGAAGGAGCAAAGTCAAGTCCAGGTGCCCAGTCTAACAGGCTTGCTTACCTTCTAGTTCAGCTCCTTTGCTCTGAATTGAGTCTGCCATCTGCATCTGACCTCCAGATGACCATGACTTTTTCAAATCAAATGTGCAGTTTGCTATAAATAAGACCACATAGCTGCACAGGCTATAAATAACTAGAAATTATATGTTTTCTTCCTTGTCTGTTGGTACTAGTGCTGCTAAACCCCTCACTTGCTGTGATTGAATAGTCTCTGTAGGTAGACAAGAAAATATAGCTGCCCAAATCACTTCATCTTCCTAGAATGGAAAGGTGTCAGGATCCCAAACACACTGCAAGTAGATGAAGAAAATTACCGGGAAGGAGAAAATTACAAAAGAGACTTTCAGTATCTGGAACAGTGGATGATGAAAGTGGTAGTTACATGTACTGCATGAAAATAAATTTATCCAACAATGATGCTTGTTTCCATCAGTTATTAAAAATGGAAAAATAGAATTCTTATAAATGCTAAAATGAAACTTAAGAGAAAAATAATCACTGTTTTGTAAAAGAATGGGAAAGACATTTGATTTACTGATGCGTGCTATATTCATGGCATTTAGGAAAAAACGCTAACATTCTTCATCCTCTTTTCACTGTTTTCTGTATTCTTAAAATGTGCTTCTGAATCGCAAATGTGATTTTACCAACCTGCAAAACAATGTCAGAACCAAATGCTTAGCCATTTGGTGTGGAGTGCAGCCAAAATGTCATTTGGGTTTCAAGCCTGGTCCTGCCATGTTCGATGGCTTGGGACAAGTCACTAGGCTCTTGAAGCCTCATTTTTTCTCATATGTACAAAAGGAATGAGGAAAATGCCCACAAAGTGTTCTGAAGAAAAATAAATGATCTGTGAAAATGCTTGGTACAATACAACTTACCATGCGTACCTATGTATTATCAATACTACAGTGGACGAGCTAGAGCTTTTTCCTAGTCTGTGTGAACCCACTCGCTGTACTTACACTGTTTTTAGAGAAAAACCCTTTTTTCACAATAGCAAAAGAAATGTGTACATTGCAGCAGTACAAACCACATCCTTCAAAAGTCATACATAACGTGAATTATTCTGAATATTTTACGGAGGCCATTAAAAAGCTTTCCAGTTTAGGATGCAATCTTTTTTAAAATACATAATCACCCGTCTATAATTTATCATCTTTGAAAAAGATAACTGGCTTCATCAATTTTGAGATGAGGGTTTTCTTTTTTTTTTTTCAGGATAATGTACATAAATGCTAATTTTAATTATAAAATATCTAAGCTACAACTGAAATTGTGTCTCTTCCTCCAGCAATCATAAGCATAAATGGTATAGATCATCCCTAAGCTAACACTGGATAAATCTATTTCTGGATGGAATCCAAATTCAAATATGAATACTAAAACCACGTTTTAAAACTAAGTTAGTCTGATGGTACAACTGAAATAAAAACAAAACATAAGACACTAAAGGCCTGCAGTGACAGGACAATGCATTTCTTTATAGGAGGCTCTTTCTCTACTTCCTAGTCAGAAGTTGAGAACCTCTAACCTACCACTGTGTCTTCCGGGAGAGGAGAAAGAGGGGTTCCTAATGTCTAAAAGTGACCCTTCATGAAGTTGAAACCGGGTCTTACAACACAAATAATTGAAATCTGTGCGTACGAATTAGACCATGTACTATAATACATGAATATTAAGTATTTTTTCTGAGGAAATAAGTTACTCATGTATTATAGTCTCTTGTTAAATCATGGCATCTTGATGTAACTGAGTACTCTATTTTAAAGATCTTTCTTTCTTCCTTTCTTTTCCTTCCAGTTTTAGTAATGAAATGGTAACCTTTGCTCTCTTTCTTCCCACCAGGCACTCCCGGCACAGCGCTTCCCTTATCTAATTACGCTTATAATTCTTATTACAATTATTAATGCTTGCTTAGAAGTTCCACTGACTGACTTAGGCACCTGTAGAATTCTCCCTCATCAGGAGATCACCTCAAGGCTGCAGTTAATTTACAACCTGATTGTGCCTGGGATGCACCAGCCCACTTACCGAACTGGATAATAACTCAAGTCTTTGGAACAAGTCCCGTATAGCAGCATCTCCTCACCCCTCCTTCATGCCCTGCATTCCAAGCTTCCCTTTTTAAGCCTTTGTTTTTTAATCCAAAATTTGAGATGGTTGCTTTAAGGCAAGAGCCCGGACCATTTCCCCACTGCTAGTTTTGCAAAGTAAAGTCACTTTCCTTCCACTGCACCTAGCCCTTGTTCTTCGGTTCTGCAAGCAGTAAGAAGCGGAGCCTGCTCTCAGTTACACTGATAGCTTTTAGGAAATAAAATAGTTAATGGAAAATACAATACAATGATGTTGTCCCTATAATATTCAATAAAACCGGACTAAATAAAAAGGAAATTGGTCAGAAACAGAAGAAACCTGGTCAATGATGTTCTTAGCCCGACATCCCAAGCTGTCTGGCAAAATGAGATGTAATTATAAGCAAGGTAATGGGAAGAAACATTTTACTAAGACAGGTGTTCAAGAAATACAAAACCATGCAAAGAAGGTGATGATGCTGGAGTTATGTGAACCAAGCAGCATCCTCCTCCCCTCTTCCCTTCCCTCAGGTGAATGACAATGACAACGTACGTTTAACAGGATCTTGGGTAAGAGGTTCCCGGGTAGTCTTGCGTAAACTTTGGGACACTATGGAAAAAATAAGAGAACATAACTAAAAACAAAAAGAGAAACATGGGAATGATGGCTGAAACGCACAAGAGTCCACTGACAAAAAAACAACCTAACAAACAAAATCACTCCTTAGGTTTGATCTCTCCAACAAAACCAAAATGAACATATTAACATAAGATCTATTTTTGCAAGAAGTTAACATTTGAGAATGCCGGATATCTTGTCTCTGATAATACGTATATCCAAGTAACAACAGGTTTCTTAACAGAAGAGGATTTCTTGCTCCTTCTTTTGTGCCAAATATCCCCAATTCCCTTCGATGCATTTTTTCACAAAAACTCCATTTATTTCACTCATTCACAGAACAGCATGTGGCTCTCAGCTCTGGCTGTTTGCTGAGACTTATACTCTCTATTTATTCTTGTCCACCCATCTAACTGATCTTCAGCCTTTGCTTTCTTCATACATTATTCTGTCACCTATCCCCTCTAAAATCAGGTATAGCTAGCCTTATCTAATACCTCTCTGTTGGGAGCATCTACCTTTTGCAAAACCCTCAGCGAAGTGTGTGCCACCCAGGACACCTCCATCCAACCTGGACAGGTGCCCACTGCTCGCTCCCAGACCAAACTGATCAAAGGGAGAGAGTGTTAGGGGAAGGGATGGCAGTACTAGGGTGAGATGGAGAGATAATTTGAATCTCTTGAAGTAAATTCATCACTGCTAATAATTAAAACCAAATAAATTTATTACCAAAAAATATACATGATATTTCAGAAAATGAATCCACCCAGGGAAAGGGAGAAAAAAGTTGCAAATCTGCCAGGAAACCTCTCCCAGCCGCTAAACCAGTCAGAATCACTGTAACAAAAGGCCTTTGTTCCAAAGGCTGCAGGCAACAGAATTCTCCATTGTGTTCGCAATACCTGACCTAATTGACTGCTTTGTTTGAAACTGAAGAAGGGAGTCATTTGAGCCAGAAGCTGCAATCATCCGATCAGAGCCAGACAAAAAAAAAAAAAAAAAACAACTCTTGAGGTTACCAGTTCCTACACCTGTTCACCCATGGGACTGAAGCAGTCATCTCATTCACTGGCGATGGCAGGAGACCAACAGAAGCTTTTCCATTAGATTCCTCTTAGATCCTGAGCTCCTTTACAGTGGAGTTATTAATGGTGCAGGTCCTTCTGTTGTTTTGCTTAATCCTATGATCTCGCTGGAAAACAATTTATGTAATCCCTAGGAATCTCAGGCAGGAAATGGGGCTGCCACCTTGCAACACAGCGGAGAAAAGGCAGGAGTCTCTCAAAAAAGTAATGCACAGTTACTGAGTTTCGTCTTTAGTTATCAAGTTGAGCTGACTAATTACTTCTTGAGTAGTTCACACTTCCTACTCGTGAACAACAATAAAGAAATAAATAAGCACAATTGGGAATTTCACTTGGAAGTCTGTTAAGGACATGGAAGTCTCATGTCTGGTACTGGACCTCCTGAGAATTACCTCTTTGGGGAAAATTTCATTGTGCACTTAAGTCATCATGACTTCATATTTTTATCCCCAGAATTATGAAAAGCTTAATGTTCAAGAGAAAGACTTTGAACATTATGTTCTGGCCAGGAGCGGTGGCTCAGGCCTGTAATCTCGGCACTTTGGGTGGCCGAGGCAGGTGGATCACTTGAGGTCAGGAGTTCAAGACCAGCCTGGTCAACATAGTGAAACCTTGTCTCTACCAAAAATACAAAAAATTAGCTGGGCACAGTGGCATGTGCCTGTAATCCTAGCTGCTGGGGAGGCTGAGGCAGGAGAATCACTTGAACCTGGGAGGCGGAGGTTGCAGTGAGCCGAGATCACGCCACTGCACTCCAGCCTGTTGAGCAGAATGAGACTCCGTCTTTAAAAAAAAAAAAAAAAAAAAAAGGAAGGAAAGAAAATTATGTTCCTTGAGCCTTATGCCATTGAAAGTTTCTCACGTTAAGTCAAAAGTTTTCTTTTACTTTCAGGAGAAGAAGCAGAAGTTTGACCTGGCAAATGTCTGTGTGCTGAGCTCAGGGGGCAAAACGGGCATGTCTACCCTCCAGCATTTGAGATGCATGAGCTCAATCCAATCACATTCCCTCAACAGCACAATAAAAGACATGTTATGAACCAACTTAAAGGTATTCATCATAGCCATACACCTTATCAATGCAACTCAAGCTGCATCAGCCAGGCTTCCACTGGTAGACAGTATCTGCACAGGTAGTGCACATGCATAAACATGAACACGTATGTACACAGACAAACACGTAAGTATGCATTTGCAGAAACGGCTGGCTGCAGAAGACAAAACAGCCACTTCAGCTTTGTGTAAAAGAGAAGCACTCAAAAGTCCCTCTGGATTGCAAGACATATCTGCTACAGCTAGGAAGAGAACACATCCATGGCCATGCTTTATTAGGGAAAGACGGAGAGGTGTGCTCATGATTGAACATACTGAGGAGACTGAGCAATTAGAGAAGTGGACAGAAATGTGGTTAGTGGTAGCAACAGGCCCATTCCCAAGAACCAGGAAAACCAATCTGTTACAAAGAGCAGAGTCAGTGGCGAGAGAGACGAAAGGTGGCCAGGCTCGAAGAAGGGTCCACTTACTGACGCTGCCACACACGGCCATGCAGTACTCTTCTGTGTCAAAGTTGTTCCGGTTGCCGCCACATCCGCCGTAAAAGAATGGGGCACACTTCCCTTCAGTCACATCAAAGTACCAGCGGGAGATCATTGCTCGGCATGGCCCCGTCTCGGCTTGTTCAGAGCACACCTCTAATCAGAGGAGATGTGGGGAACCACATTTAGCATGAAAAGGCACTGTCTCTCTGTTCATGTACACACGTTTACTTCTTTTAATCCTCCCAGTGGCAACCTGGACTGGGTTTATTAGGCAGCATCTACCAAACATTTACTGAGGAATTTAACTGCCCACCAGGACTAGAGATTTACCTCTCAGAGCATGCATTCTCATCTGGTTTAATGAGTGCAGGACTCGGTAGTAATAAAAGGATTCTGGCCAAAGGTGAAAAGATCATTTGGCTGCTTTTAAGATGAGTATGAAATGACGGAAGGTGTCTGCACATCAAAACAATTCTCCATTATAAAAAATAAACTTCTCTTTTAAGAAGTCAACTTTCATGTAAGGAAACTGCTTTGGTTATGAAGCGAAAGTTTAAGCCCTCACAAACATCTGATTGCTTTCCTTAACAAATGACTGCCTTAACTCAAGTATAAAATTAATTGCATATATTTTGAATGTTTTCCAGGTTTTGGAGGCTGTCTGTTCATTGACTTTATCTAGAAATGTATGTCATATCTGTAAATGTGACTTATACTCAATGACATTAACTCTAACTTAAGATCATTCATTTGCATATTAAAATATGTACCAATATAAATGGTCTTAACTCCAATTTAAGACCATTTTATTTGTATATTAAAATATGTATTAACATGTTATATTATATATTTTAATAATTTAATTACATATGCATGAAATACATCTATAACAATGTATTAATTCTGCTATTTAATTGATATTTATATATTAAAAATTTGTATTTGAATATATTTAATTACATATGCATTAAGTACAACTATAACAACATATTATTTAATTATGCTACTTAATTGAAATTTATGTATTAAAAATCTGTATTATTTGTATATTTTGTATATTTACCTGACCCTTGGGCAGTAATGTTGCAAACAATAAAACATAGTCAACCAGCTCTAACTTCTTAATACACACCATGCACTGTTTTACGTAAATTAAAACATATCTTACCTGTCAACATGTCTTGCCACCCTCCCCAAGATCGGTTTCACTCACCCGATTACCTCAAAGTCAATCAGTGACCCCTCCAATTACATGTATAAAGTCAACCCTGAGTAGACTTATAATTCTACCTCCCATGTATATCCCATTTTCACTGGAAGTGAAACAACAGCCCAATTCTCCCTCTGGGTTTGTGCCCTGTCCTTGCTAGGCTGATGCCTTAGCACACACAGATGTCTTCTTAGTTTTACTAACATGACAGAGGAAAAAACACCTTTCTAAAAGATGAAAGCCATGCATCACCCAGAACTTCCAAGTTAGGGATAGTCAACAGACTGATTCTTTTTTTCTTTTTTTGACACAGGGTCTTGCACTGTCGCCCAGGCTGGAGTGCAGTGGCACAATCTTGACTGCAACCTCCACCTCCTGAGTTCAAGTGATTCTTGTGCCTCAGCCTCCCAAGCAGCTGGGATTACCCCTGTACCACCAAGCCTGGCTAATTTTTTTGTATTTTTAGTAGAGACAGGGTTTCACCAGGTTGGTCAGGCTGGTCTTGAACTCCTGGCCTCAAGTGATGTGCCCACTTCAGCCTCCCTAAGTGCTGGGATTACAGGCGTGAGTCACTGCAACTGGTCCTTCAACAGACTGATTCTAGTTAGCCAATCAAAGACAAGGATCCACAATGTCAATACAAATGGGGACTAACTATTGTTTTACTTCCCTACACATGTTGCTCTTTCAGTAGATGTAATAAAGTCCTGGCAAAACCAGAGGTTGCTACCATCATGATGATGTCAACAGGAGGGACAGTCAGCACTAAGCCCAGAAGGTGTCAAACACTCTGCAAGAGAAATGCCCCATGCAAAGAGCACTAAGATGACCTGGCTCTCTTCATGTGGTTTTCAGATGGAAACATGGTTACAAAAGCATCAACCTCGTTATCATCCATCATTAAGGCCATCTCACTCAGTACCGCTGCTTTCAAAGTCCATGTTCCCAAAGCATGTCTTTGATTTTCTGTATACAATAGTCTTGTAGGATGAAAACTAGCCAACTTGTTGACATATAAATCCCATCTACTTTGCAATTTTATTTATCTTCCAAAATTAAAGGACTGGCACCCTGATTTATTAAAAGTGAACTGGTTCTAGGGGCCATATCCCCTCTAAGTTACTGACAGAGCAGCTTCTGGACTGTGAAGCTCAAAGCCATGCCTAGATGTGAGGACCCCCATCAACTATAGCCAGCAGTGGTCTCTGCTGCCAGAGCTTATCTTCAGTTGTAACAAACATCTACACTTTGCTTTCCTTCTCTGTATTTCCTTCACCAATGTGTACGTATTCATGCCACATGCTCTTTAATGTTTCTAAGACACAGCAAAACACATTATTAATCTCTTACTCAGGCAGTGTTAATTCCAACAAGACTTCAAGGCAGCAGTGCCTCCTAAGCCTGCACTGCGCCGGGAATTGGCATTGGGATTGCAAGCACTGTGGCCACTGCTACCAAGGGAGGCACAGAATCCCTTCACCCCATAGTCACAGGAGCATTGGCAACAAAATTCACCGTGCCTTGGCAATTTATGCTGACCCTCACATTTTGGCATTTAAAAAAAGTATCATCTTAGAGTACCAAATATGTGTCTTCTTATAGATGTGTGTCACGGGCCTCACAGTGCACATCATGGCTCTGTAGATGCACCAACCTTGTCTTTATGAGTCTACATATTACATACAAGTGGTAGAATTTTGGGTGGGTGCAAGTCAAGTAATGGGATAAAAGAATGTTGATCGAAGGAGATGGTTCATGATAAATATGCGCCCTTGTGAGTGACCTCGCAACAATTTCTTACTTATGATAAAGGCAAAATCTCCCCAGTCCAGAACCTAAATGACATTATATTAACATTTTCCTATATCATTAGTAAAACACAATGCCACATTCATTTTTATTTTCTTCTGCCTCATTCTGTAACAACTATGAAACCGTTTGTTATAGCTAATTCGTAGAAACCAGGCCAAATGAGCCCCAATCAACTAGAACAAGCATTCAGAACTCAAAATCCATTTACATGTTAATTAAGTAAATAGTATAAGCTACACGTTGAGCCTACAACTCTTGCTGGAGTCTCCAGCTTTAAGAGTCTTAACTCCTTCCCTTCATAAAGGCCAAGAAGAGTGAGATAATCCCTATTTGGGGAGTGTTGCTTGGTTCTCCCAATCCTGTTAGGGGTAGTTGGTGCTCTTGACTTTGAATGGCCCCCAAGAGTTTCACGGCCTTGGTGGAGTCCAAGTGGGCATCACGGGCAATAGCAAAAGATCCCACAATACTCAAATACAAAAGGCTCTCTGAGATAATGTGGTCAGGAATGGGTGTATTGGGTGTAACACTGTATGTTAATTTAATGCCAAATACGTAACGTATGGAGAAGACGTATGTGAGGCTGGAAGAACAGGACTGACAGTGTGCCTTTGTTACTTCTGAATCTCTAAAAGACAGCTACCTTGTCCGACTGGTTCTCAACTGCTGACATGGAGGAGGAGCAGACAGGCCTTCTCTTAACATGCAACCCCTCTCCTGGTGAAAAAGAGCTTCTCGTTATAATTCTCCCAATTGTCAGCAACCCTGAGTCTCCATCACCTCCCCTTCCCAACACTTTCCCTCAGGGATATAATGAGAATATCAACTTCCCACAAGCAGTAAAGCTGATTTCAGAGAGGACTGGGAAAGGAATGGATAACGTATCCTCCATCACTCATAATTATATTCCCACTCTACTACGGGGAAAGGGAATACAACTGCTTGTTTTCTCTGACCTTTTTGCTAACCCTTTATTATTCCACAACAATTTTCCATGTGGTAGAAAAGAGAATCTTAGCCTACTCTGGGAGAAGCTGGGACTGAGGGGAGGGTCAGCACCAGGGAAGTATGATGCTAATGCTTTTACACAAAGTATGAATAGGCACACAAAAAATGGCCAGTGCGTCTCAGAAGTGAACATGGAGAAGCAGCAGCACAGACTTAGGTTAAAGCTGTGTTAAGGGATTAACGTCAACTTCATAGACGTGATACTGTACTGAGTGAAGATTATACAGGGTCTCTTTGTATTAATTCTTTTGTTTTTTTTTGAGACGGAGTCTCGCTCTGTTGCCCAGGCTTCAGGGCAGTGGCACTATCTCCGCTCACTGCAAGCTCCACCTCCCGGGTTCATGCCATTCTCCTGCCTCAGCCTCCTGAGTAGCTGGGACTATAGGCGACCGCCACCATGCCCGGCTAATTTTTTTATATTTTTTTGTAGAGATGGGGTTTCACGGTGTTAGCCAGGATGATCTCGATCTCCTGATCTCATGATCCGCCTGCCTCGGCCTCCCAAAGTGCTGGGATTACAGGCGTGAGCCACTATTCCCGGCCTGTATTAATTCTCACAACTGCATGTGAATCTACAATTGTCTCACAGAAAATATTTTTAAATTTTTTTTCTTTTTTATTATACTTTAAGTTCTAGGGTACACGTGCACAACGTGCAGGTTTGTTACATATGTACACACGCGCCATGTTGTTTGCTGTGCCCATCAACTCATCATTTACATTGGGTATTTCTCCTAATGCTATCCCTCCCCCAGCCCCCAACTCCCTGATAGGCCCTGGTGTGTGATGTTCCCCACCCTGTGTCCAAGTGATCTCATTGTTCAATTCCCACCTACGAGTGAGAATATGCGGTGTCTGGTTTTCTGTCCTTGTGATAGTTTGCTGAGAATGATGGTTTCCAGCTTCATCCATGTCCCTGCAAAGGACATGAATTCATCCTTTTTTATGGCTGCATAGTATTCCATGGTGTATATGTGCCACATTTTCTTAATCCAGTCTATCATTGATGGACATTTGGTTTGGTGTCAAGTCTTCGCTACTGAAAAGATTTTAAAAAGCCCACATTAAAAAAATAATATAGGAAGCCGGGCATGGTGGCTCACGCCTGTAATCCCAGCACTTTGGGAGGTCGAGGCGGGTGGATCACCTGAGGTCAGGAGTTCAAGACCAACGTGTCCAACCTGGTGAAACCCTGTCTCTACTAAAAATACAAAAATTAGCTGGGTGTGGTGGCGTGCACATGTAATCTCAGCTACTCGGGAGGCTGAGGCACTGGAATCACTTGAACCCGGGAAGTGTAGGTTGCAGTGGGCCAAAATAGCGCCACTGCACGACACCGTGGGCGACAGAGTGAGACTCAGTCTCAAAAAAAGAAAAACACAAATAACAATAATGTAGGAATATTGATTTTTCAGTTTGCCTATGAATTCTAACCTTGTCTCTTTCCTTGACTCACAGATTGAAGGATTTGGAAATAATCAGGTTGAGAAAATTTCCTTTACATCCCTCTCTAGCAATGGGGTATTAATGAGAGATCTAACCAATCAAGATGCTCACCAACTAGAAGAGTTTTAGAGCACTGAGACCTGAAACACATCTTCAATAAGCTGCATCTAGTTTCACAGAAGATAAAAATATCTCGAGAGAGTTCAAATGCTTATGTTTACATTTTCTATTTTTCTCAAGAGCATAATTTCTTCCTTCCTAATCTACAGAAACTTCTAAAAACATCAGCAAAAAACCTGTTTCACATTAATTACTATTATCACTCAGTAGAAATATATACATCAGTCACTAAATGTAGAGGATGCAAAATTAGACCTTATGTAACTAAACCCAAATAGGATTCCTGTGAAAATTAAAACCGTATCTTCAAAATGTATACCATATATAATTATTATGCCAATTAAAAATAAAGTTGAAAAGAAAAACAAATTTAAGGAAAAACAAAAACCTCTTTATCTGCCTTATCTTTATTCTCTTCTCAAAATGTAAAATACTAAGAAAACTAACATTTTGAAATCATTTTTGAAATCAAACTTATTTTTTGATTTACAATCTACCTTTCTGTTCAAAGTAAATATCAGATAATAATGGAGAAAATTTGTTCAGAAAAATAAAAGCAAGAATATTTCTTAAAGAGAAATGTTAGATAGAAACACAGGCAAAGACTTATACGGATATCTAACGAACCACAATCCTTTATTCATGCTGAATTTCTTAAACTTTCAAGATCACAAATAGCTTTTCTGATATTCACTTAGCTGAATTCTACTGGCAAGGAAGCATTATGCCTTCTTTTATAAAAACTCTACTCATTCTTCAAGACAAAATGGCATTTAATACACTGAAATGCTGGTGTCTATGAAACACAAAGTAAAGTTATCTGCTCCTAATCAAACTCTATGCATTTTATCTTTGTAAGGTAGGCCCTTGCTGAGATTTGTGCTGGTGTCAACACTATATTCCATTTTCTAAAAATCAATATAATACAAAATAACACAGAACTAAGCCAGAGCTCCCTGGATTATATAAAATGATTATGAAATTCACTGTTTAAAAAATAATGCTCAATCACAAAAAATTAGTTCTGAATAGGTATTTCAAATTGGACTGAAATTGTGGACAACCAAGGTTAGAAAGCTAATTTTACATGTTTTAAGAAATTTAGAATGAACACAGTTGTGAAACTGGCAACCAGTATGGGGAGAAAATCTCCACTTTTCAAATGTACGATAATTACAATGCCTTCTTACGAAGCAAAGTTAACACATTAGCAAATAATTTGGTTTTTTTTTTTTTTTTGAGACGGAGTCTCGCTCTGTCGCCCAGGCTGGAGTGCAGTGGCGCGATCTGGGCTCACTGCAAGCTCCGCCTCCCGGGTTCACGCCATTCTCCTGCCTCAGCCTCCCGAGTAGCTGGGACTACAGGCGCCCACAACCGCGCCCGGCTAATTTTTTTTTGTATTTTTTTTTAGTAGAGACGGGGTTTCACCGTGGTCTCGATCTCGTGAGCTTGTGATCCGCCCGCCTCGGCCTCCCAAAGTGCTGGGATTACAGGCGTGAGCCACCGCGCCCGGCCCTTTTTTTTTTTTTTTTGAGACAGAGTTTCGCACTTGTTGCCCAGGCTGGAGTGCAATGGCGCGATCTCGGCTCACTGCAACCTCCGGCCCTCAGGTTCGAACGATTCTCCTGCCTCAGCCTCCCGAGTAGCTGGGATTACAGGCATGCGCCACCACACCTGGCTAATTTTGTATTTTTAGTAGACACGGGGTGTCTCCATGTTGGTCACGCTGGTCTTGAACTCCCGACCCTCAGGTGATCCACCTGCCTCAGCCTCCCAAAGTTCTGGAATTACAGGTGTCAGTCACCGCTCCTGGCCTAAATAAGTTGTTTTTAATAAACCAGTAAAGATATATTTTAGAATAAAGTAAAGCTGGTTATTATTATTTCGTTTTTAATCATTGAATTTCAAGTATTCTCAGCCTACTGGAATGTATGTGAAATAAAACTATATTACATGTAATGTATACATTTTAAATTTACAAATTTTGGGAAAGCAGCCACAATCAAATTAGAGTTATTCAGAGAGAACTATATTTTCTGAAGTTTTTTAAAAAGGCAACATTTTATAGCATTATTTTCTCCATATTCTACAAGAATATCTACTTAAACTTCGCATAATAAAAATATTTCTCCTTTCTGAGAGAAATTCTATATCTTGAACTCTTTTTGTCCAATTTTAAGTAGAGTAAAAAGGGCAAATGTAAGGCAAATATAATTTATTTATGTAATAAGTTACTTCCTTAACGTAACAGTGGAATAAAATGAAAACAAGGACATAAGTATTAAAATCCACTAAGTATACAGAACTTAAATATTTCAAATAAACTTTATAATTTATAAATATAATTTATATATTATATACAATATACAATTTACATATTTATATAAATGTTTATATAATTAACACATATGTCTGTCTAATCACTTAATCCATTAACAATGAAAAAGGCAATGTAGTTTATAACAACTTTACTTTTTTAGCCTAAGTTACTGCTGCAATTCTAAGTATTACTATACGGTGACATTTAATGACATTTAATGAGCCTGTTATTAAAATCAAACGTGTATTTTGTTGAAAAATAAGTAGACAATATTTGCATTTGATTCTATTGAAAAATTTTTAAAAGTCAACACACTAGAAAACTGGTTATTTTTTAAGAACATGTTTTTCCCAATTCTGGAACCATGTACTTTCAATAGAAAAGAACATTTATCGTGTTCTTGTACATAGTAGCAAGCAGTCATCAAAAAACATGTTTAGAAAATTACTCTAATAAGGCAATAAATTATCAAATATTTATGACCTAGTAATCATATTTTACTAAATAGAAGCATGTGAAATCAGGCAAGCAAGCTTGAACTGAAGTCTTATGACAAATCTCACTTAAGCTCCAAATATGGATTGAAATACAAACAAAGATGATGCAAACAGCTGTGCATGTTAATGAAAGCACTGCTTCAGTACAAGATGATGGGTGTTAATTTGTCACGGAAGTCTCTAGAAGATATCCGCAGTTGGCTAGCCTTTTTACTGAATTGCGTTAATTCTCTAAGGCTAGCCAATACATCTGTCATTCTAATTATACCTGACCCAATTCTCATCTCTCCATGATGAAAGATTGTTTATAAAGTGCCACCTGAAGGAGGGAGATTTACTTGTAAAGTATTTAGACTAATCAGGACTCCTGTGACAGTGTTAAGGAACATTCACAAAAGGGTACCGCTATGGTTTTTCCTCAATCTTTGTTTCCTGTTTGTTATGGGAATAAACTTGCTCTTCGCTGAGCTGCGTGGTTAGTGTTCAACACACTACTAACAAGAAGCTCAAAACTCGGGATATCATGTCCTGTATTGGAAAAAAAGGGGGAAGTTCTTTTTCTTGCTGAATAAGAGACAGGAGTATGCTGGGAAACTGGCACTGTCTAGAAAAATAGAACACTCTTGAGTTATAGTGTATGCCAATTGCCATGGTATAAATACTCCCACTATTGGTATTTCAAGCTACTAATGGCTATGGCTTACAAAATTCCTCTATACTGTAATAATTAGCTTTTATAGGATAGCAGGAGTTGACTACACTACCATGTTAATGACAGGAAATAGGGGCACAAATGAAAACATGCAGGGAAACTGTAAGAGTTTTTCAATCTCCTTGGTCTTGAGTTGTGAATTTGAGGAAAGAAAAGCTCAGTAGGTAGATGTCTCAGGATTCACTCACACTTGTTGGTATCTGTAATATACCAAGAACAATAACACCAAAGGTAAGAATGGTTTTCCTTTTCAGTTTCTTATTTCCTGTCTCAATGCCGCAAATTGCACCATATGGAAGGCAGGAGACACTACTAGAGTCTACTACTCAAAATAGATCTGTGCACCAGCAGAGTCAACACCACCTGGGACTCAGGCCCCCATGCAGACTCACAACGATTGTTTTCCAAGGGCCTCGGGTAACTCAAATGGATATCTCAGTTTGAGAAGCAGCATGATCGACCTTATCTTTTAAATGCAATAGATATGTCAAAATGTGAGACACAAGATTTAATCATTTTCCAAAAGAACCACTGGGGAAGAATTAGTAAAAGTTGCATATGTTTTGGCTTATTAAAAGAAGTACACATATATTTGGTAAAAGACAGATACAACATAAATTAGTAGTCTTAAGATTCAAATATACATCTCAACAACTTAATTCGAACAGATTGAACAGATTGTCTATACAAATTTATTTTACTCTGAAGTTCTGTCCTATCTCAAGCAATATTAAAACAGCTTCAATACCTCTGCCTTAGATCCAGTACCAAGATCATAATTCTCTTACTCATATTAAGACTATGAAAATACCAGGCTTCTCAGAAAGCTGAATCCAAGTAGTATCATTCCTATAATATCTCAGAACATCAGAAATATCAAAGTTTTTATTTTTACTTGTAAAAATAATGAAGAAAGCCAAGATCAATTCAAGGGCTTAGAATATACTTCTTTTTTTTTTTTTTGAGATGAGTCTCGTTCTGTCACCCAGGCTGGAGTGCAATGGAGCGAACTCGCCTCACTGCAACCTCCACCTCCGGGGTTCAAGCGATTCTCCTGCTTCAGCCTCCCAAGTAGCTGGGACTACAGGTGTGTGCCACCACGCCAGGTTGGCCAGGCTGGTCTTGAACTCCTGACCTCAGGTGATCCACCCGCCTCGGCCTCCGAAAGTGCTGGGATTACAGCATGAGCCACCGTGCCCGGCCAGAACATACTTCCTTATACCACTTCTCTGTAAAGAAACAAATAGATGGTATTTCTGTTCCCGTTTAAAAAAAAAAAAAAAAGGCCAGGAGCGGTGGCTCACGAGGTCAGAAGACTGAGACCATCCTGGCTAACACGGTGAAATCCTGTCTCTAACAAAAATACAAAAAATTAGCCGTGCGTGGTGGCAGGCGCCTGTAGTCCCAGCTACTCGGGAGGCTGAGGCAGCAGAAAGGCGTGAACCCGGGAGGTGGAGCTTGCAGTGAGCCGAGATAGCACCACTGCGCTCCAGCCTGGGCGACAGAGCGAGACTCTGTCTCAAAAATCCAGAAAAATGGCCGGGCGCTGTGGCTCAAGCCTGTAATCCCAGCACTTTGGGAGGCCGAGACGGGCGGATCACGAGGTCAGGAGATCGAGACCATCCTGGCTGACACGGTGAAACCCCGTCTCTACTAAAAAAAAAAATACAAAAAACTAGCCGGGCGCGGTGGCGGGCGCCTGTAGTCCCAGCCGGGAGGCGGAACTTGCAGTGAGCTGAGATCCGGCCACTGCACTCCAGCCTGGGCGACAGAGCAAGACTCCGTCTCAAAACAAAAAACAAACAACAACAAAAAAAACCCCAGAAAAATAAAAAACCAAAAACAAACAAACAAACAAACAAAAACCCAAAGGGGAAAAAAAAAGAAAGAAAGAACGCCTCTAGATGTAGGTCATGTGTTAGAAGGATGGTCCTGCTGTTTTATGACCTTCTCTGGGGAAGACTGAGCATGTCCACCTCTCCATGTTAACTGGCTTCTTGTCACAATCCCTAGCAAGCAAAGAACCCACAGACTCCAGCTGGGAACAGCAGTGTCCCTGGTTACAGCACAGATGCCAATCACCATTTGCTATTTTGTAACAGTGGACAAGGGGAGAGTGAATTCCTTTTGAACCAAAAAAAAAAGAAAAAAAAAACTAGGAAGGCGGTTTACCTCCCTATCTCACTGTCTACATGGTAAATATGCATACACAATGTTTCAAGTCAACATTTTATGTTGTTTTCTGTGTCTAAATAAAGCTACTAGACTACATGACACATTTTATCAAATACTCGTTTTTACCTTACTAAATGTGTATTTATCGTATTTGCTTTGGCATATTTTTGTTTATTTTACTTGTTCTTGTACAATAAAAAATGTTCACTGGTTATCTACAATGTGCAAAGCAGTGATATAGAAGTTAGAGCTGACATTAAAATGAGACCAGCCAGGCTTGGTGGCTCATGCCTGTAATCCCAGCACTTTGGGAGGCTGAGACGGACGGATTGCTTGAGGTCAGGAGTTCAAGATCAGCCTGGTCAACATGGTGAAACCCCGTCTCTACTAAAACTATTAAAAAAAAAAATTAGCCGGGTGCAGTTGGCAGGTGCCTGTAATCCCAGCTACTCCAGAGGCTGAGGCAGGAGAATCGCTTGAACCTGGGCGGCAGAGGTTGCTGTGAGCCAAGACTGTGTCATTGCACTCCAGTCTGGGTGACAGAGTGAGACTCCATATCAAAGAAAAAAAAAACACAAAACAACCACAAAAACACACAAAACTTAGCTGGTCTCGGTGAGACACGCCTATAATCCCAGCTACTCGGGGGACAGAGGCAGGAGAATCGTTTGAACCCTGGAGGCGGAGATTGCAGTGGGCTGCACTCCAGCCTGGGCCACAGAGCGAGACTCCGTCTGTGAGGAGGGAGGGGGAGATGAGACATAGTATTGCACGGGTATTTCTCCGTTCACTTTTTTATCTTTATTTATTTATTTTTGAGACGGCATCTCACTCTGTCTGCCCAGGGAGTGTAGTGGCATGATCTCGGCTCACCGCAACCTCCACCTCCCAGGTTCAAGTGATTTTTCTTGCCTCAGCCTCCCGAGTAGCTGGGATTATAGGCACCCACCATCATGCCCAGCTAATTTTTATATTTTTAGTAGAGACGGGGTTTCACCGTGTTGGCCAGGTTGGTCTCAAACTCCTGACCTCAAGTGATCCGCCTACCTCAGCCTCCCAAAGTGCTGGGGTTACAGGCGTGAGCCACCACGCCCGACCTTCTGTTCACATATTTAAAGCCGCTCATCACTGCAGATCTCAACACCATAGCCCAGTGTTTTGCAACCAGAGAGAGTCTATCCCCTACTCCCTCCCAGGGGACATTTTTGATTGTCACAACTTGGGGGTGCTACTGGCATTGAGTAGAGGCTAGTGATGCAGCTAAACATCCTACAATGCACAGAACAATCATCCGCAACAATTATCTGGCCCAAAATATCAATGGTACTGAGGTCCAGAAACCCTGCCATGGCCCAAGCAAACACCAGAAGGATTTGTGATGCGTTTTAGTAATTTTGCCCATCAATATTACTGGGCAGCAGTCACTAGCACTTCAGAAATCCTGGGTAACAAATGCTAGTAAATTTCCAGAACAGATGCAATCATAGGAATTGGCAAGCAAGACCTTTCTTTGCTCCTATCATGAAACATCAAGAACCTAAAGTCACGTGCAAGCAATATAAAATTGCCATCCATATTCTGTGATACATGCATATTCTGTCTAGAAATTATACCCAGTAAGAACATATATAAATTTAAGAAAGAGGCAATCCTACCCTCACAGTTAAAACACCTGAATAGTCTTACCACTTTAACGTTTCTTCTGCCTTAACCTTTTTTTTTTTTTTTGGACAGGGTCTCATTGTCACCCAAGCTGGAGTGTGGTGGTGTGGTCACGGCTCACTGCAGGATTGACCTCACCTGGGCTCCTGCGATCCTCCCACCTCAGCCTCCCGAGTAGCTGGGACTATAAGTCTGTGACACCACAGCCAGCACAACAATTTTTTTTTTTTTTTTTTTGTCTCCCTATGGTGCCCAGGCTGCTCGCAAACCCCTGGGCTCAAGCGATCATCCTGCCTCAGCTTCCCAAAGTGCTGGGATAATAGGTGTGAGATACCATGCCTGGCCTTTAAACATTTTTTTTACACTGTAAAAGTCTCTTGATGTTTATAATTTGGGCTGCTGTCTGGAAAACTAAGGGGTTCCCTTGAGCATCATTTTTATATGAGATTCATTCATTCTTGCCTCCCCTTGACTTTTTACTCTTCTACTAACAGAATCACAAAAAGTAAGGCATATTGGAAGAGGTAGTTGGAAACCAAAGATGAATTTTCAGGAGGGCAAAATGGTTCAAGGCTAAGAGCAGCAGATGGTTAGGCTGTAATCCACTCTGCTTTTGGAAACTGATTTTTCTACAAGGGAACTAAAGACTTCCATTCAAATCCACAGCTTTGTTACCTGCTCAAGGAATCTGACTCTACTTAATCAGACGTATGGCTTAGCTAAAAACCTGTGCCTGATTGGGTGTGGTGGCTCACGCCTGTAACCCAAGCACTTTGGGAAGCCAAGGCGGGTGAATCACCTGAGGTCAGGAGTTCCACACCAGTCTGGCCAACATGGTGAAACCCATCTCTACCAAAAATACAAAAATTAGCCAGGTGTGGTCGCATGCACCTGTAGTCCCAGCTACTTGGGAGGCTGAGGCAGGAGAATTGAGAACTGCTTGAACCCGGGAGACGGAGGTTGCAGTGAGCCAAGATCATGCCACTGCACCCCAGCCTTGGTGACTGAGTGAGACTCCATGTCAACAACAAAACAAAACAAAACTGAACAAAAGGTGTACCCAGCTGGGTGCAGTGGCTCACGTCTGTAATGCCAGCACTTTAGGAGGCCAAGGCGGGTGGATCACCTGAGGTCAGGAGTTCAGGACCAGCCTGGCCAACATGGTGAAAACCTGTCTCTACTGAAAATACAAAAGTTAGCCAGGCATGGTGGTGTGCGCCTGTAATCCCAGCTACTCAGCAGGCTAAGACAGGAGACTCGCTTGAACCTGGGAGGCAGAAGCTGCAGTGAGCCAAGATCGTGCCATTGTACCCCAGCCTGGGCGACAAGTAAAAACTCCATCTCCAAAACAAAACAAAACAAAACAAAACAAAAAAAGTGTGCCCGTGAAAATGTATGCACGCTTAAATGAACCTGAACCTCTGAGTTGCTGGATTTCTTCTTTTAGGTTCGGTTTTTTTTTCTCTTAATTGCAAATTCTTGAGTTGAGTACAGTTGTTGTGCCTGAGGCATCCGCATATTTTTTTTTTTTAAGCAACCGATTGGGGAAAAACATAAGAAAGACTATTATTCTTTAAAAATCTAGTTTCTGGCCTTTAATTAAATTGGACTACAATTTTATTTTTAATAAATCTAGATATAATTGTATTAAAATACCTTCTACTGATTACTTCTGTTATTCTATTTTTTTTTTTTTTAATTGGTAAAGCCAGGTTCTCACTATGTTGCCCAGGCTGGTGTCAAATGCGTATCTTTGTGAATATACTAAACCACTGAATTCTCTCTCACACACACTTCTATATGGCTCTATTCCTTAGTCTCATCACACTTCAAGCAACTGAGTGGGCTTTCTAGATTGAGACCATTAAACTACATGGAAAGATGCTTGTCAACGTCCTGCTTCACTCTGCCTCTATCAAAGTGTGTATCAAACACCTCGGAACCAATGGCTGCCATGACATGGGGCACAAAATAACAGGCTGTTACCTGTCACATTTATGGTCAGTGCTGACACTGGTTCTCTTGACATCATTAGCAAGCATGCTACAGCCTGGGCCAGGAGTAGAAGTGCATCCTCTCCATCTTCAAAATACAAAGGTAAAGGCCTGATGCTTGCTGTAAAAGGAGGAGCCATTACCCTTTTGCCCTGCTCCCAAATACTCCCTGGAACTTTAATTTCATTTTTGTACAGCATGCTGCTACTGAGGCCTCCAACTGAAGTATGTGAGTTCATGTTCGGGTTCACAGCAAGTCAAGCTCACAGTTTACCCGGAACTTTGTGGAGAGTTAAATGTGAATCATAAGTAAAAATCCCATTAGTGAATTATAGGATACCTTGTAAGTGTCATGTCCATTACAAACAGGTAACAACAGAGGCGTGAGAAGTAAGCTAAGCTTTGTTTCTTCTCCCCTTGAGATCAATACAAGTCACTATGATTTACTTCAAGTATGTAATGCATTCATTCTATTTGGTGCTCTATCACCCAGTAAATCCCTATTCTTCCTTTATAATTACTGATATGCCAACTTCTCTGCAATCTAGTAGGTGAAAACTTTTGTTCCAGACCGAGCACTTTCTCTTCTCCATGCTGCCAAAATTCCATCCTAGGCAGGCCTGAGAGACTCATCCCTATGCAGATATGGCTAGAAGCAACCTGAGCAAGCCACTTTGTTCCCATCTCTGTGCCCCCAGCAACCAATGCCATGTCTGGTACCTAGAAGTGCCTTGTGGATATTGTCGAAATGTATAGCAGTACCTTAAATGATACTTCTCCCAGATTAATGGTCACCAGAAGGAGAAGAAAAATAATTTAATTCTGCCAAGGTCAATCACTTAGCCCAATACAAGAATATTGAGATCAAACCTTTTAGCTTTTATCATCACATGAGATGGTCTTAAAGAGTTATCTGTATCAGTGTCTCTATCTGTCCACTTAATAGAAGAACTCCCACAAGGTTTAAAATACCTGCAAGCAATAAAACTCTACCTTGAAATGTGGTGGCATCTAATACTATCTTATTCAATTTTCAGCTGGATTTAAAATTTAACTGCAGATATTTCAATATACAGTACATATTCACAAAAAAAACCATTTTAAGCAAGAAATTGTTTCTGTTAATCATAACATAATGTTCTCTATAAATATCAGTTTTATTATACCAATAGATATGGATAGGTCGCATTTATGCCTTTTATAATTAAAAGTCAATCTGTTGGTTTACCTTTAACATTCCTGATTAATAGTAAACATTAGTTTGCTCATGTTTCAAATGCAATGGAGGATCGGAATGATGATTATAACAATAACTAAGAGAACAACTGAGGTTAAATGAGCAGTTACTGTATACCAGGAACTGTGCAAAGTGTTTCCTATAAATTAATTAATTTAGTCCTCACAAAATAGTTAAATATTGGATAGGTCTTATTAATCCCTATTTTACAAAGAGAAGCAATGAGGATTCAAGGTTATTTGATTTATACAAATTTACACAGTTAGTAGCTTGTAGAGCAAAGATTTGAATCTGGACAGCTTGAGCTGTAAATGAAACTGAACACTTACTGGGCACAATGGTAAGTGTTTAACATAGGTTACTTAAAGTCATTCTCACAAGAAACATGCAAGATAAAATTACCATCTATACTACACACATAAAAAACAGGTTACTTAACTCGCCCAAGGTCATAAAAATTCTCTCAAACACTATAGTCTGTCTCTAACCAAAAACAAAACAAAACAAAAACCAAAAACAAACAAACAAACAAAAACCTACCTCAAAAGAAATTAATTTGATACGGCAGTATGTGAAATAGAACTTCGCAGTCACCATCTTATGGTGAGAATCAGGGGTTAGCAAATGCTTACTGAAAAGGACAGATAGTAAGTGTTTTCAGTTCTGCAGGCAACACAATCTCTTTTGCAACCCTCAACTCTACTTCCAAAGCATGAAAACATCCATAGACAATACGTAAACAAATGGGATTGACTGTGTCCTAATACAATTTTTGTGTAGAAAACAGGAATCAGGCTATTTTTGGCCCCAATTTGCTGACCTTTGATCATTACTCTTATTTGTGGGCCCCGATCACTTTTTTTTTTTTGAGACAGAGTCTCGCTCTTGTCGCCAGGCTGGAGTGCAGTGGCGTGATCTCAGCTCACTGCAATCTCCGCGTACCGGGTCCAAATGATTCTCCTGCCTTGGCCTCCTGAATAGCTGGGATTACAGGCATGCGCCACCATGCCTAGCTAATTTTTTTGTAGTTTTAGTGGAGATGGGGTTTCACCATGTTGGCCAAGCTGGTCTCTAACTCCTGACCTCAGGTGATCTGCCCACCTCAGCCTTCCAAAGTGCTGGGATTATAGGCGTGAGCCACAGCACCAGCCTAATCACTTTAATTTAAGTAAAAATTCTAAAAGTTCAGAAATGCACAGTGTAAAATAATATATGAATATATGCCTATATCAAAGGAATATGCATCTACAAGGGAACACAGGTTGAAATGAATTTGTGTGTATTTATAAAGAAAATAAAAAGTATAGGCCGGGCACGGTGGCTCAAGCCTGTAATCCCAGCACTTTGGGAGGCCGAGACGGGCGGATCACGAGGTCAGGAGATCGAGACCATCCTGGCTAACCCGGTGAAACCCCGTCTCTACTAAAAAATACGAAAAATTAGCCGGGCGAGGTGGCGGGCGCCTGTAGTCCCAGCTACTGGGGAGGCTGAGGCAGGAGAATGGCGTGAACCCGGGAGGCGGAGCTTGCAGTGAGCTGAGATCCGGCCACTGCACTCCAGCCGGGGCGTCAGAGCGAGACTCTGTCTCAAAAAAAAAAAAAAAAAAAAAAGAAAAGAAAAGAAAAAGTGTAATTTTGACATGAGTGTAGCAGAAATATCCTGGC
This sequence comes from Theropithecus gelada, assembly GCF_003255815.1. Classification (NCBI taxonomy): domain Eukaryota; kingdom Metazoa; phylum Chordata; class Mammalia; order Primates; family Cercopithecidae; genus Theropithecus; species Theropithecus gelada. Next base: position 36,955,791 of record NC_037670.1, on the reverse strand, counting down.
CTATCCGGGTCCAAATTCTGATTTCATCACTTAACCAGTTACGTGACCCAGGGCAACTTACTTTATTTTTTCCTTTTCTTGAGACAGAGTCTTGCTCTGTCACCCAGGCTGGAGTGCAGTGGCATGATCTCGGCTCACTGCAACCCCTGCCTCCCAGGTTCAAGCGATTTTCCCGCCTCAGCCTGCCGAGTAGCTAGGATTACAGGCGCATGTCAAAATGCCCGGCTAATTTTTTGTATTTTTAGTACAGATGGGGTTTCACCGTGTTAGCCAGGATGGTCTTGATCTCCTGACCTCATGATCCACCCGCTTCTGCCTCCCAAAGTGCTGGGATTACAGGCGTGAGCCACCCGCGCCCAGCCTGGGGCAATTTAAAAAAATTTTTTTCTTGGCCTTAGAGACCTTGGCTTTAAATGGGGAAGTAAAATTTCCACCACACAGCATAGTTACAAGGTTTAAAGACAGAATCACTGCTTTGAAGCACAGGGGGCCTGTTCTCTCGGCTACTCGGGAGGCTGACGCTTGAACCCAGGAGTTTGAATCCAGCCTAGGCAACATAGCAAGACGCCGTGTCAAAAAAAAAAAAAAAAAAAAAAGAAAAAAAAGATAAGAAAGAAAGGGCAAGAGGAATGGTGAGTCTGAAAATCTGTATCTGCAACAAAGGGTTCCAAAATCTGCTCGTCTCCCGGGAGGTAAAATGCTATCTGCTCTGCCCCCGTGATGCCTTTCACACTAGCAAAGAGCCTAGCCATCAGCAGGGGTACAATGAATATTTGCTGAATAAGTGAACATAAGGAAAAAATGACCAGTTCCTCTGGACAGGCACAATTGGCTAGATTAAATAAAAGACTGTGCCATTTATTACAATACCCATATTCAATCAGAGTTTAGAATTTATGCCTCAATCAAGACTACCCTAGTAACTTGGGTTTCTGAAGTACAATCCTTCTCAAAGAACAGAAAATTAGGAGCAAGTGTCTGAATATACCACTGTTTTACTCAAATCGCTAATGGCTTATTCCATTAGACCAATAACCAACACTATCCAAGTTTTTTTTTTTTTAACAACCAAAGATGACAATGAACCCCCCGAACTGGATAGATCTTGCAATCGTGTGCTCACTTTTATTTTATTTTTATTTTTTTGAGACAGGCTCCCACTCTGTTGCTCAGGCTGGAGTGCAGCGGATGTGCTGACTTTTAAACAATACTTTTATTCTACTGGAATCAGTAACAGAGAACAGACATCTTCTCATTTGGGTATCATTGATTCTAACACAAAATGGCAGAGAAGTTTATGGCTATGCTGAAAATGTCTTCTTTTTCTTCCCTCCATTTCTTTCACACTGTAATGGTTTTGAAACTATTGAGTTTTTTATGAAGCACATGAAGGACTGGTATCAGCAGCAATATGTTGGTAATGATGAAACAATTTTCTTAGAAAGGATGGCTGTAAATCACATTTTCTTCTGGGTACTGAAACACTAACACTGAAAACAAGATGGTAAGCCTCCCTGCACTATCTCATATTTGCAAGTCACTTCTCATTTTTATGTTGAACACAGAAGCAAGCTACTTATAATTAGAGTTTTAAGAAATGAGTCATCACCTATGGCATCGCCATTGCCCTCAATTAGGGAAGAACCACAAATCACCTTTTGTAACAATGAGGAGGAGGAAAAGGACTCTTTGCTGCTGATTCCTTTAATGTTACCCTCTAAAAACATCTACTTCTTTATTGGAATTAGCTACAAGTACAAAAAACTATCTCACATGGGCACAACAGACCATAACATGTTTCTGTTAGGCCGACTTTCCCAGGAAGACTTGCCTCAATTAGAGCTTTTGTTCAGGAGTTTGAGGTGGAATGAATGGACTTGCATTAAAGATTCTATTTCTGGGGCATTAACAGTTGGTACCTCTCAATGACCAGGTATCTTGCTTTCAGAAGGTTGCTTCTATTGCTCTTCTTGCCAACAACATTATTAACTTGTTATTTTTTAAGGTTCATTTCTTTTTTGCCTTTAGCCTGGAGTGTTTTGTTTACGAAATTCTTTTAACTGCCTTCGTCTTTCTACAGGAAATAACACAACATCTACGTCCCTCTATGTTTCGACTTAATATCAAATAATGTTACCTGTAAAGCTCAAGCAAAAAGAACTGGACTAATGCAGACGATAATGAGACCACTTTACCTCAAGAGAACTGTCTTGTTCTAGAACATGGGCCTAAGTTGATGTGGCATCCTCTCACTGTACTGCATAACTGATGTCACTCCTTGTTCACCTGTTACCTCAACAGTAGTTACAACGAAACAAAATCTCTTTATTGTCTACTGGAAAAACCTGCAGTGCACAGTAGGTTCTGAATTAATATTTATTTGTTAATTAATCACCTGCAGTTAATGCCCATCCTTGCCAGCCTGGCACTGAAGGTCTCTATATTTTGGTCCCAACCTAAAAGACATCTGCTCCAGCTTAAACTGGACCAATCCTGTCTGTCGAATATGCCTTTCCATGGCGCCATATTTGTTTTGCTATTCCTGACGACTCTACAGCAAAATCCATTGGTAGACACACTACCCACCCACACTTTTGGCTCTAGTTCAAATGCCAGGCTCTCCATGGAACCTTCTCTGATCAGTCCAGAAGTTCCCTCTTACTCTTGGAAGTAGGTTCTGTGTTCGTATTTCTTACAACACAGATGGCTTTGTATTTCTTTGACTTCTATTTCCTGTGAGATTTTAACATCCACCAGGGTCAGCTGGCCTATGTGTGCTCATCCATTCCAAGCAGCCTCGCGAAATGGCTTGTGCCAAGCAGGTGCTCCAAATCTAATATTCAGTAAATGGACGCTAACTGTTATATAAACAGCTAGCTTCATGGAGATCACACGGACTTCAGTCCCACTGCAGGATACTAGCTGCTGGAATTTGTATTCACACTTCATTTAGGTTTCAAGAAAAGAAGCCCTGAAAAGCTGTCCCTCCCTGCTACAGGCATCAGGCTAACAAGTTCATTTGACCAGATCTGCCACAGTTGGCCCTAACAGGTGTATGAAAAACATTCTGAGAAAGGATGTTTGAGTGTTTGAAAAATGGTGGTTCAAACAAAATGTGCATTTATACTAGCACATTTACTTATGTGCTAAAATGAGTGAGAAACTGTCTGCCATTAAGTAGGGATTGGTAAAGTTAAACAATCCATCTTGCATTCTATGTTCTTTTTTTTAAAGGACATGTAAAACTTTCAATAAATTTTAAGCTAACCCTGTTTATTTCAGAATAGTCTCAATTTTAAAAGCTACAAGTTAAAGAAATGCAGAACCTCAAAAATACTGTGTTAACTGAAAGAAGTCGGACACAACAGACCATATATTATATGATCCCACTTATAATAATGGTTCAAAAACTATAGAGACAGAAAGTGGATTCGTTGTTGCTTGGGGCTAGAGGTGAGTAGAGGGCTTCACTGGGAATGAGTATGTGTGATCTTACTGGAGTGATGAAAATGTTCTAAGATTAGATTATGGTGATAGCTGCACAGCTTGGCAAATTTCCTAAAGCCACTGATTTATATACTTAAAAACAAATGAATCTTATATGTAAATTACATCTTAATAAGGTTGTAAAAAATGCAACAAAGGGAAGAAAATACTACAGAGACAACTATGAATATAGTTGAGGCAGACAAAGTAGCCCATGTTAAGCTCCAATAGAACAATAAATCTGAAATCATTAAACTTTAGTAAAAAGTGAGAGAAAGCCACTTTTTGTAAATGCCGTAACATTTGTGGGTGAGCTTTGCAAGCATTTGCAATACATTAAAATTCAGTAAGTACATATTCAATCTAGCTCTAGAAGCATCTTTTACTATCTGCCAAGTAAATGGCAGATACAAAAGGCAGAACTCTTTAAGGAACAAATGCATACTCTTTAAGGAACTCAGTCCAACAGTTTACTTGTTTCTGTAACATTTGGTCATTTAATATCAACTGAATGTTTGTTTTTATTTCATGGAGACAAGTAACGACTTTTAGTTCTTTTAGTTCACAATATTTGCAACACAAACAGTAATTCAATAGACAAAGTCTAAGACATTAATATTATATTTACCTCTTGAAGAAAGCACTGTCATATTCCCCAATATAACAATGTAATCTCCACACAAATCACCTCAGTTAAATTTCATAGCATAAAATAATGTGATACTCTTTTTTTTTTGAGACAGAATCTTGCTGTCACCCAGGCTGGAGTGCAGTGGCACGATCTCAGCTCACTGCAACCTCCACCTCCTGGGTTCAAGCAATTCTCCTGTCTCAGCCTCCCAAGTAGCTGGGATTACAGGTGCCTGCCACCATGCCCGGCTCATTTTTGCATTTTTAGTAGAGATGGGGTTTCACCATGTTGTCCAGGCTGGTCTCAACCTCCTGGTCTCAGGTGATCCGCCTGCCTCAGCCTCCCAAAGTCCTGGGATTACAGGTCTGAGGCACTGTGCCTGGCCCAAATCTCCTTTTTCAATGAAATATAATCACAACTACTCACTCGACTATGATTTATCAAAACTACAAGCCAGGCACTCTGTGCAATACTGAGTAAAATCAAGTCCTTACCCTCAAGGAGCTCATAGTCTAGGTGGTAACAGACAATATCATGTAACAAACACAAACCAACGAATCACCTAACTCAGTGTTTGTCAAATTAGATGACCACCTGGTTGGGTGGAGTCTAGCAGAATCACTTGGGATTTGCCAAGTAGCATATACAAGGTACAAAACAAACTGTATAATAAAGATTTCACATTATTTGAAATTGTTTGCTTGTTAAACCAAAAAAATTTCAACAAGCATAAGAATCCTTTTGAAAAACAAAATGTTTTTGATTAGGGTAGGCAGTGGTGCTCGGGTGGCTATTTCAAACTCTGGTATTGCACTTTCTTTACCTTGGGGATGGGGGAATCCAAGCAAACAGTGGATTACCTCGAACCACCTCTTCCACAGACTCCGTGGTGGTGGTGGTGGTGGTGGCGATGCTGGTGGTTCTCTCTGTGGCTTCTTCGTAGGGTTCCTCAGCCTCTTCCTCTACCTCATCACCATCCTCATCGTCCTCGTCATCATCGGCTTCTTCTTCTTCCACCTCGGCCACTTCTTCCTCCTCTGCTACTTCTACTACTTTGTCTTCACTGTGAGGGCAAACACAAACAACAGAAAAAAGTCAATTAAACCAATTTCAGGGAAGGAAAAGAAAATCGTCCGCATGGAAGTTTGGCAATTTGAGAAGAAACACACCCAAAACTTAAAGCCAGCAGGTCTAAGTATAAATCCCAGCTCAGTGGGTCTGCAAACATTTTTATCCTTGGGCACAGTTCTTAGTTTCTGCAGTTGCTAAAAGGGGATGCCATGAGTCTAACCATAGGACATTCTGGAAAAGGCAAAATTACGGAGAAAATAAAAAGATCAGCGGTTGCCAGTGGTTCAGGGATAGTGGGGAAGGGACTGAATAGGTGGAGTAGAGAGGATTTTTAGAAACTACTCTGTACAATACTGTCATAAGTAATAATAGATACACAGCATTATGCATCTGTCAAAACCAATAGACTGTACTACACAAAAAGCCCCTCCCATGTTAAAACAGGAACACTGGTTAATAATGATGTATCAAAATTGGTTCAAATGTACCATACTAAGGCAAAATGTTAATCTAAGGGAAATTGTGGGGGAGTGGGGAAATGAGAGGTAGAGGGAACTCTTTGTACTTTCTGCTCAAATTCTTTGTAAACCTAAAACTGCTTTGAAAAATGCAGTCCATCATAAAAAGTGGCAGCGGGGGGGGGCGGGGAGGACACCAAAACTGAGTTTGCTGTATTACGGGAATTACTTCTCATAGTGTACATACAAGAGCCGCAACACACTGCACGGTAGCAGATACTCAGTATGTGCTGGTGCAAATTGGTTTACAAACTGCAATTGAGAACTTAAACTGGACACAGAGGTGGAAGGTGAAACTGTCAATCTGCAATGCCCTGTGGACAGGGATGCCTGCTGAAACTATTTAGTTGCGCACCCTACGCTTGCTAATTGCTTATGTTTTGCAGAATACCAAATACTTCAGTGGTTCTCAAATTTCAGTGAGCATCAGAATCACCTGGAAGGCTTAGTGAAACACGGATCACCTGCTAAGTGTGGTGGTTCATGCCTGCTAAGTGTGGTGGTCCCAGCACTGTGGAAGGCTGAGGTAGGAAAAAAGCTTGAGGCCAGGACTTTGAGACCAGCCCGGGCCACACAGTGAGATCCTGTCTCCAAAAATTTAAAAAAAAAAAAAAAAGCTAGGCATAGTGGTGTGCACCTGTAGTCCCAGCTACTCAGAAGGCTGGGGCAGGAAGACTGCTTGAGCCCAGGAGTTCGAGGCTGCTGTGAGCTATGACTGCATCACTGCATTCCAGCCAGGGAGACAAAGACACCGTCTCTTTAAAAACAAACAAACAAAAACCAACATAGATCACCAGGTACCACGCGCAGTTTCTAATGCAGCTCCAGAGTTTCTGAATCATGAGGCCTTGGTGGGGCCTGAGAATGTGCATTTCAAATTCCCAGGTGATACTGATGCTGGTGGTCAGAGGATAATATTCTGAGATCTACTGCAATATGCTGCGAATAATGGCAAGAGATAGCCAGTAACTCAGTGAAACTGGGAAGAGGATCAGAAATAATATTTATGGTATTAAACACTTACATGCTGATGCACCATAGTGTGTAAAAAATTAGCAAATTTGGATGGCGAAAGAAGGGCATGTCTAGAACAAAATTAAAAAGGCCTGTTAGGAAATCTTGTGGAAATCATGTACCTGCCAAGGCAGGCATAGTTGACAGTATTTGAAAGAAGATAAATGAAGATAAGAACAGGAAGTATCAAATAGTAAAAACCTATTATATACCACCTAGTGGGACTCGAGGAATCGATGTCCTTGATCAGATCACAAAACCAATACAGGAGAAAGACCGAGATGTGGCATGTGATTTCAACTTCTCCGGGGCAGCTGCCACAGGTCTATTTGAGAAGTACCATAGTAATAGAATTAAAAGCTGCTATGCTGGCATTATAATATCCCTAGAAGGAAAGAGAGGGAGAGGGAGAAAGAGAGAGAGACTGAGAGAGAGAGAGAGAGAGAGAGAGAGAGAGAGAGCAGAAGGGAATTATTACCACAGAGTTGATTCTGGCCAAGGAGGAGAAGCTCATCATTGAGAAAAGTGATAGGAACCCGGGTGTTTCTATCAGCCACATGAGGCATTGGACTTGTAGTGAGAGCAAAGCATCATGTAGGAAATCAGATTCCAACACGTGAGACAAACAAACACTATGATGCCATGATCTACGACAACAGAAAGGAAGACTCCTCCACAAACCTGAAAGGCTTTCAAAGTCTGGCAGGACCACCACAAGCAGTTTTACTCAGAGTGAAAGGGAAAGATACTTACAGAGATGAATCCATCAATGGCAGGAATTCTCTGATTAACTCAGCATTTAAAGCATGTGTTATACAAGTTGTATAAAGATGTGTATGACCCCCCCACGGAACACGTGACTGTCATTACATAGGATACAAGAATAGTATAAAGGGCATTTGTAAAAGTTCCAAAAAAAATGTGTATGACCCCTAAGTGGAACGCCTTTCTAACTCTGACTAAATATGATGCAAGGATATTAAGTGATGACATCCAAAGAAGTTGAAAGCATGTGGCGAAAGAATAAGAATAAACTGATTAAGCAGAATAATTTATTAACAGCAACATATTCATATGTTAATAAATGAAGCGTCAATACAGAGAAAATCCTAATCAGTTGCCGTAACATTTCCACAAGACCAGGAAGAAATAGGAGAACAGAGAAACAGAAAATACTGGCACTGAAAATCAGATGCTGGAAGGCTTTATCTCCTCGTAGAAATAAATGAGGTGGAAATAACCGATTTTTTTTTTTTTTTTGACTGCCCAAATTATTGCACAAAAGTTTACTACTTGGGGCAACATTTCAAAAGAATCCTACACTTAACAGTTGCTCAGCTGCCCTAAGCTTTACTCAGTATATTGCCTCTGCATTTTTCTATGGGATATCTATGTTGTGTTACTAGTGAATCAAAGAAAGATGACCTAATGCATGTCATCAGTTAATTTACTGTGTTTGAGATCTCTTACTTATTCAATCAAATCACGGGCACTGGTGCTGTTTTCCAATTTAAGTGGAAAATTCAGGGAAAGTCAGCAAGAAAAATCAAACCAGTATTCTCTTTAAATCATGCTGTATACACGTGATCTTGAACCATGACTGGAATGACGATGTCCAAGTGTACGATCCAGGGTTAGAATAGCACCGTGTTTCCAGGTGGGATGGTGAAAACATGATCCTGGTATCCCCAGGTTCCTCTTCCAGGCTTCTTTGTTATTAGTTGGATGTGGCTCTTAAAGCTCTGAACAGAAACCATGTTTGTAAAAACAGCTGTTTAGTGTGATCTGCATTCTGGTATGTGTCTAGCCGTGAAAAAGAGTGAATTATATGCCCATCATCCATCCCTGCATCGGCCTGAGCAATTTACTGGCATAATAACCAGAAACAGAGACATGTAATAAATAGTTCAACTGGCTAAGGAATTAAATTATTTGGCCTAAAAGAACTCAGGTCCAAGTTCTTATTACCACAGCTTTGATTTCTGGAATGAAATTCAGACGTCCATGAATTCAATTACTCATCTGGACACTATTTAAAACAAGAGCACATGGTTTCCTTTGAATAATGCTGCATCTTCCCAAAGAATGACAAACACAGTATCACAACTTTTAAGTGCAGTTTTCATGAATAGCTAGAAACACTGAAAGGAAAAAAATGACTTTTCCACCACTTCTTCAAATGCCAGACAGACTGTTGTCCTGTGGACTTGTTTTGAAAAGCTGATTCATCACAGTTTAAGAAGTTGCAAGGAAGGAGCAGTTTGTGGAAACACAAAGCTGAGCATCATAAAACAATTTCCTTCCAAGCAATCAACTAACAACTCACAATAAAATAAACACTTGGGAACATAGTGGAATATTCATACCACATTCGCAGACTTTAATGGCTACCAATTTATAGTGGGGGGCTTTCACAGCTTTTAAACACCAATAAGAAACACTTTTACAGAATGAGGGAACCATGTGAAAATGCTGACCGTCCCCAGAGCATCTGAATTTAATAAGGTCAAAGGGACATTACTCCGAGGAAATAAATCACTCATGATAAAATTTTATGTGTCAGCATGTGAGATTTTACTTGGGTGAAGGAGAAATGACATCACAAAGATGACTCTCCTTCTGTTTCTAAATAAAAGCTGACTTTGATATAATTCCACGTGCAGGTGCCCCCTGATCGTCCCTTTAGAGAGTGAAAGATTTTGATTCTCACACCAATTTTCATTTGTTTATTAAAGTCATGCCAAAGAAGTCACCATTTATATTTTCTAAGAAAGCCATGTGACATTCTAGAAATGGTAAAATTATACAGACAGTAAAAGATCAGTGGCTTGGAAAGGTTAAAGGGAAGAGAGGGTCGAACAGGAGGAACGCAGCGGTTTTGGGCGATAGTAAAAGCACTCTGTATGACGCTATAATGGTGAGTACATGTCTTACACAGTTGTCCAAACTCACAGAATAAACAATGCTGAGAGAATGTTAATGTAAACTATGGACTTTGGGTGATAATGATGGTATCAATGTAGGTTCACTGATAATAACAAATCGCTCTAAGGGAGATGCTGATAAGGGGAGAGGCTGTGCATGTGTATGAACGGGGAGTATATGGGAGAATCTCTGAACCTTCTGCCTAATTTTGCTGTAAAACTAAAACTGCTCTAAAACAATAAAGTCTGTATTTATTCTTTCACAGTCTCTATTAAGATGGACTTTTTTCTTCCCGCTATAGATAAACAGGGAGGAAATGACAGGGATAGAGAGCTCTGATCCTCATGGTTACGTGACTGTGGACAATCATGAGATCTAAACTACTGCACTGATGAGGGAAGAGGGAAGACAACCAATATCGGTTCCCGAAATGCAACCAACCAGGGGAAGGCTCGGCAGGAAGAGGTTCAGACTCTTCCTGTGTGGATATGAAAACGGGAAAAAAGAGTCTAGAGGCTCCCAGAGACAGGAAGAGAGAGAAAATACAGCCGTTTTTTCAAGAAGATAAACAGATGGTTCTCCTCGCTGCCTCAGCTCTTCAAACTGCCAGAGTCTAAACTGGAAGGTACAAATGGCTGGATAAGTCAGTTTGTCCCAAAGGAAAGCAGTTTCTGAAATCACTCCTATTAAATTAGGAAGATGTTTCAGGGGAGGGAGGGCAAAGTAAGAAAAAGTCAGTATTTCTCCCACATAAAGGCACCGTTAGAAGCAAAACACAAGAGGACACATCACCTAATTCCATTTGAATTAAATATGAAAACAAGCAAACTCCAGGCAAATAGAGCTCAGGGGAAAGGCCAGTGACTGGCAGGGGTCAGGAGAGAGGATTCTAGGGGCCAGCAAGGCTCTGTGTTCTGGTCTGGATGCTGGCTATCCAGTTGTGTGGTTTTAAAACGTTGAATAGTTGTTATTACCTGTTATGTGTACTTTTCTCTAAATAAATCAGTAAAAAGGTTGAAAAGCGTTTCCTGTTACTTGCAGCTAAAGGCATTTCTTGCAGAGGGTTCAGAAGCCCACCTGGGGCCCTGAGTTTAAGGCCTCAAGCTTTAGGAAGATAACCACACGACTGGACTACCAAAAATTCATGCCTCAGGCCTGAGGAGGTGGCTCACGCCTGTAATCCCAGCACATTGTGGGGCGAGGCAGGCGGATCACTTGGATCCAGGAGTTTGAGACCAGCCTGGCCAACATAGGGAAACTCTCTCTCTACTAAAAACACAAAAAATTAGCTGGGAGTGGGGATGCATGCCTGTAATCCCAGCTACTCAGGAGACTGAGGCAGGAGAATCACTTGAACTCAGGAGGCAGAAGCTGCAGTGAGCCCAGATCACACCACTGCACTCCAGCCTGGGTGACAGAGTGAGACTCTGTCTCATAATACATAAATAAATAAAGTCATGACTCAGCTGATTAAGAATGAGCTATAAATCACAACCTTGATCTGAAATTAGGTTATATCATCATTCTTACACATTTAATGAATACTTATTGTGGCTGAGAGAATCCACACTAACTGCTGTATGACTAACAGCCATACTGCAGATTAAACGCTTTAGAAATTCAACAGAGAAGTGATTTTTGTGAGCCAGAGGCATCTGAGCTGGCCGGAAGTGATAGGTGGCTGTGGGGATGAGGCAGGAATATCCACATAATGCACAAGTGGAATAACAAGTAAATAAAATACAATGAAATTTTACACAGGCACTGAGTTTTAACAGTGAGGAAGGGTAAACTGCAGAGACAAGGGTATTCAGGTATTTTTTTCTTTAGCCAATGGATAAATATTTGAGTTGAAAGGCGTATGTACAGATTGATGATAATGAGCAAAAAAGTGGCAATGCATTCATTCATTCATCCATTGAATCATTCCATTAAGTACCTCTCTAAGCCAACCCCTAGTAATTCAATCGACAATATTCACTGTGCTTTACCACATGCCAGTACTATTCCAGGCACTGAGGCTACACAAGTGAAGATAAAGCACTCAATTTCTTGGAATCTATCTGTTAGTTGGGGAGGTGTAATATAAGCAAGAAAAAAAAAATTATGGAAAAGTACTATAGAGAAAGGAAATGGGGCTAATTGTTCATGAATGACTATGATAGATGTGTGCTGGAGATGGGTAGCATTTCAAACAGGGTGGTCAGGAAAGGGCCCCACGGAAGAGTCATGTGAACTGAAAATGCTGAAGTCGAGTATGGCAAAACCAAGAAGGTGCATAAATGGTTGAGGCAGAGTAAGAGCAAGTGCAATGAAGAAGAGCTTAGCACGTTCAGCAAAAACAACAACAAAGGGCCACTGAGCTTAGGGAGTAGCAGATGAGGGAGAAAGTATAAGATCTGGTGGAGGAGACGGACAGGCATAGTGTTACCCAGTAAGGTCATATTTCTTATAGTAACTGGAATGACTCAATGAGATGTAAGTTGCAATGATGTCTCTGGCTGCTGGGTACAGAGTGGCCTCTAGGGAAAACACGAATGGAAGCTGGGAGGCTGGACACTGGGCCAGGAGCTAGGGATACACTGGAAAGCAAGGGTAGCTCACAAGGCAAGTAGCCAAAAGGCCAGACACTGACCTCAGCACCTGTATACATGTAAAATTACTGCTCTGATAACAATTACATATAGCTAGGAGACTCAAAAGAAAGAGTGAGTGCTAACCAGATTCCAGGTGTCCAGTGAGGCATGACTGAAATGTGACCCAAAGAAGGTCCAAAGTGAATGAAGTCCAGAGGCTAAAGATAGCTCTCCACCAGGCAGGGAGGGCAGAGCATGTGCAAAGGCCCGGTGACAGGAGGGAGGGAAACCTGAGCACCTGAAAGGGAATTGGCTGACAAGAACAAAAACAGGGCTCCAAGAATGGCAAATCAGCAGTGGCACAGAGCAGGTGTTGGCAAACTACAGCCCGCAACTTGTTCTTGGACATCCTGTGAGCTAAGGGTGGGCTTTGCATTTTTTAAAGGATTATAAAAATAAAAGAAAGGTGGTAAAAACAAAAAATGACAGCAATACGTGACAGAGAATGTATGTGACCTGTAAAGTCTAAATACAGATTGTAAAAATGACCCTTTAAAGTCAAACCAACTTCTCTTAACACATGCTCCTGTGAACCCTGCCCCGTTTATGTTGGTGAATTAGTGAATTTCTTAAAAAAAAAATTACTGAAACAAGAAAAGAGATCTGAGAAGCACTAAAGGCAAGCTTTTGTGTAAACTAGCAGTTCCTGGGTAGAACCTTTAAAAGACAATCTCTCTTTACTCTGCTATCTCAGTACACGCTTAGGGTAAGATGAATATCCTACCAACAGAGCAACAATCTAAACAATACCCCTAGGACATGATCTAAGACGAATCCAAGGAGTGGACAGTTTATAGGAAAACTGGTACAGCTTCTTCAGCAAGTCAGTGTCAGGATATAAAAAGTGCTATTCTGGGGCAGGGCATGGTGGCTCACGCCTGTAATCTCAGCACTTTGGGAGGCTGAGGCAGGCGGATCACAAGGTCAGGAGATGGAGACCACCCTGGCCAACATGGTGAAAATACAAAAATACTCTACTAAAAATACAAAAAAAATTAGCCGGGCGTGGTAGCGGGGGCCTGTAGTCCCAGCTACTCGGGAGGCTGAGGCAGGAGAATGACATGAACCCAGGGGCGGAGGTTGTAGTGAGCCAAGATCGTGCCACTGCACTCCAGCCTGGGAGACAGAGTGAGACTCTGTCTCAAAAAAAAAAAAAAAAAAAAAAAAAAAAAGGTGCTAATCTGAATCCTAAGAATTAAGGATGTAAGATGCTGGCTCTGGTGCCGGATAGGATGTGATATGCAAAACCTGTGAAGGACCTTTCTGGAACTCAGGGAGAATCTGAATATGGGCATGGTATCCAATGGTATTCAAAAATTATGTTAACTTTGTGGGTGAGACGGTATCATCTGGACTCTGTAGAAAAATGTTCTTAGATTTTAGAGACATACACTGACATCTTAAATATTCTTCCTGTCTCAACTTTTCTTTAAAATATCCCGGCATCATAAAAAGTATGTTTAAAGGGGGAAAACGATATTCTGACAAGACTTAAATTTGGAATATAATTATAGCAAAAGGCTAAATTGCTTTTTTAAAGGCTATCCTGGAGGCAAGAAAAGCCATATATTATCAAAAGCAGATTACTGTCCTGACAGCTTTATGAACCAACTAGAATTAAGGAGAAGCACCTAAGGTCATAAAAAGTTTTGGAGTCATTTTAAATTCTTGATATGTGAAAAAGTTTGGTTAATCAGATGCTAGGCCAGAAAACTGTGAATGAGCAAATTCCTCATTTCCAAAGGTCTAGCTGCTACTAAGGATGGGTGATCCATATATATTTTGGGTGGAGAGTTAGAAGTATATGACCTTTGGCTGTCTAACAAATATTTGAGTTCCAGGGCCTGCTCTGGAGTCTGGGGATGGTGCAGAGAATAAAGCAGACAAAATCCCCTCCCTTCCTGGCATTTACATTCTACAGGGAGAGAGAGATGTAAGAAAACCAAAACAACAATGTTACAGTAGAACATTACAAAGTGACAAGTGTTATGGAGAAAATGAAAGCAGCAAAGCTAGGGGGTGGGCTGGGGCTGGTAGTTGGCTGGGCTGTTGCAGTTTCTACAGAAGGTAGTAAGAGACAATGCCCTGAAAAGGTGTCAAGGCAGCAAGAACTGTGTGCCTGGCATCCCCTTCCACTGTGTCCACACACATGAGAACTAATATACAGCTATAGGTGGTCTGTGTCCAAAATGGCTACAAAGCACTCTAGGAAGGCCACAAAGCAATAGAAAATCCTGGTCCTTTTCTTTTGGGAGCACTTTGTGAAGACCTATTCCTTAGAAAAAAGAGAGAAGCTGCATGCTTCTGGGCTTCTCCCCCTCTTTTTTTGTGAAAAAGTGGTTTTGTTAAGGAAGTGTATCAGTCCGTTTTCACGCTGCTGATGAAGACGTACCCAAGACTGGGGAGAAAAAGGTGTAATTGGAATCACAGTTCCACATGGCTGGGGAGGCCTCAGAATCATGGCGGGAGGTGAAAGGCATTTCTTATATGGTGGCAGCAAGAGAAAAACGAGGAAGAAGCAAAAGCAGAAACCCCTGATAAACCCATGAGATCTCGTGAGACTTTTTCATTATCACGAGAACAGCACAGAAAAGATCAGCCGCCATGATTCAATGACCTTCCCTTGGGTCCCTCCCACAACATGTGGGAATTCTGGGAGATACAATTCAAGTTGGTATTTGAATGGAGACACAGCCAGTCCATATCAGGAAGCAAAAACAACAAACTGTTCCCCCTTCTAGCACACTCCCCAAAATGCAGCAATACCTTGTCCTGCCCCAGACTTACAAGTGGAGCCCCATTCCTTCGAGAAAACAGACACATCTGCACCGCTGACCCTCAATGGCAGAATATGCCAGGTATCTGTCCAGGAGAAGAAGCCATATGGCTCAGGCTACAGGGTCTACAGCCTAAGGCCTTCCTTGCCTCTGGGCTCTGAGGACTTGAAGTAAGTAGAAAAGTACTTTAAATTGAATTATAAAGGTAAAGGTGATGGAGCTTCTTGGGCTAGCCAGAACTTTAGGAAAAGCATGTTCTGAAGAGGTAAGACTTTTAGCTGAATTTTCCATTAGTGAGCTAACATTTTTCCTCTTCCAACAAGCCCACTTTCTTGCCTTGGTAAGTATTAAGTATCTTTTTTTAAAGTATCTGTGGTTGGTTGGCGTCGGAGAAATGTGTAGGGTCAAATATCAAATAGACACTCCTAGTACAATGCCACAAATGTACAAGGGATGATGAGGCTATGAAATTTGTCAATTCTTTTCTTTTCTCAAGGAAAGACTACACTTAAATGTACTCCAGTTAATTGAATGTTCTAGTTATGTAGATCCTAGAGAGAAGGTCTAGTGTGGTGATTAATGGTGACTTTCCAGATCTCAGCCATGTGGGTTTCATTCTCAGTGCTGCCATCTGCAAGCGCTGATGTGACTATGAACAAGTCACTTAGCCTGCTGTGACTTGGTTTCCTCATCTTTAACATGGGATGGAAACATTAACCACCTCAGAGGATGCTGTGAACAGCCAATGATGTAAATAACACACTCAGAACAGCATGTGATAAGAGCTAAATACTGTGCCTATTTGCTGTTTTTAACTACAGCTTAAATGTATATTTATGACATAATTTTTTCTTTTTATTGCTATTAGGTTTTGAAAATGGTATAAATAAAAATATTATTTGTTTTTGAAATGTAATGTTTTTCTTGGGGTTTATTATTTTAGAAAAAAAGCTATCCGTTACTGGGCGCTATGCCTAGTAAGTTCCCAATTGCTGACCACAGGCTCAGAGCCCTGCAGAAATGGGATGTAAACAAGCATAAAACAGTGTTTTCAGTGATGTGCATATTGACAATAATGGGATGAACAAAGAATGTTCATTGGTGGAGTTTGGGAGGGACAGAGTGAAGAATAATCTGTTGAAGAGCTAACAGGTAAACTGGGAAATGATGAATAGAAATCTACAAAGGCAGCAAAAAAGACATTGCAGAAATAGGGAATTGTACCTGTAACAGATGAAGAGAGATATGGCTTAGCTGTGTCCCTACTCAAATCTCATCTTGAATTGTAATCCTCATAATCCCCACGTGTCTAGAGAGAGACCTGGTGGGACATAACTGGATCATGGGAGTGGTTTCCCCATGCTGTTCTCGTGACAGTGAGGGACTTCTCAGGAGATCTGATGGTTTTATAAGGGGCTCTTCCCACTCTGCTCCTCACTCTTCTCTCTCCTGCCGCCTTGTGAAGAAGGATGTGTTTGCTTCCCCTTCTGCCATGATTGTAAGTTTCCTGAGGCCTCCTTAGCCATGCAGAACTGTGAGTCAATTAAACCTTTCCTTTATAAATTACCCAGTCTTGGTTATTTCTTTATAGCAGTGTGAAAATGGACTAATATAAAGAGTGCTGCAGGAATTGCCAATTCTCAGTGTGGTGGAGGAGGGGGTGGACTGTGGGAAGGGAGCTGACTGTAGCTGCAGCTCTGCTCTTTTATGAAGGGCTTTGTTTCATGGGCTGAGGAGTCTGGACCATTATCTACTAGTGATGCAGAGCCTAGTAGAAAAGCTTAAAGCAGAAGAGTGGCAAGGTTGGTTATATTACAACAAGCATGAGCTGGCAAAGGCATGGAGGACAGACAGGTGGAGGAGTGACAGGTGGGATGTGAAGGAGGTGCTTGTGAAGCCTACTGAGAACTTGGATAAAAAAACAGCACAGAACTGGTAACTCTGGGGATGAAGGGAGTGAGTAAGAGGAGGAATCTGATGCTTTGAGTTGGAGAATAGTTACTAATGGTAACAGAGGATACAGCAGGGATTAAGAAATGGAGCTAATGGGTTCGGCTTTGATCATGGTAGATTTGAGATTCTGTAAGACCCTGCTGGAGAGGCATACAGTAGACAGCTGAAAACAAAGAACAAAAAAGAACAAAAAATGTGAGCCACTAATACACAGGCACCGCTTTTCTATTTCCATTAAATAAATAGCGCTGCACTTCTTTGTTGTTTTTTAAACTAAAGAGCTGCCATTCCTGAAAGACCACAGATAATAGACCAGATGCCCACTCACTTTCTGCATGGATAATATGTCCCATTGTGATACTATTATTTAAGCAGAAACAAAATCTAGCCTTCCAAAGTCTAATTATACCATTCCTCCTCCTTCCTTCCCCTCTCTCCCCACAAGCATAATTCGAGACTGCTTTCCAATTCAGAGATCTATGTGAGAATTTTAAAACATTGTTCCTGATTAGTCTCTCTAATCAATAAAAGAAACCTACTATTGATTAGATTTGATAAGTCTATTATCGATTAGAGAGCCTAATCAGGAACAAGGTTTAAAACTGTGTATGAAAAGCTACTCACTCAACAAATGCTAGTGGCTGCTAAGTGTCTGGCATTCTGCTGGATCCGAGGTTTCAAGAGGGAAAAAGATAAGCTCCTTGTTCTCAGAGAGCTTACATTCTATGGGGGGAGAGAATGACAATGAACCAATAAAACACTAAAATGTGATTCGTTTCAGAATGGAAGTAAATAGGCTGCTAAGATTGAGAATAATGAAGAAGGGGTGTTTTCTTCAGAAAAGAATGTTCAGGGCCAGGCATGGTGGCTCATGCTTATAATTCCAACACTTTGGGAGACTGAGGTGGGAGGACTGCTTGAGCTCCGGAGTTTGAGACAAGCCTGGGCAACAAAACAAAGTGAGACCTCGTCTATACTGAAAATTAAAAAAAAAAAAATTAGCCAAGTGTGGCCTGTAGTCGCAGCTACTCAGGAGGATCTCTAGAGCCAGGGAAGTCGAGGCTACAGTGAGCCATGATCATGCCACTGCACTCCAGCCTAGGTGACAGAGCAGGACCTTGTCTCCAGAAAACAGAATGATCAAGGGAATTCATTCTGGGAAGATGACAACAAAACTGAGGCTGAAGGTGGGACCTTGGAAGATCCATTATAGACAATGAGATCTGTCAGTCTTGGGGTTGGAAAGCTGGGCGCATGGACTTGTGTGACACTGAGCAGGGGAGAGTCGGGGGAAAGAGAGGCAGGGGATGATACTGGAGAAGTAGGGAGGAGCTGGGTCAAATGCCCTAATACCTATAAGGAATGAGGGAGGTCAAATGAGGGCCTGACACAAACTACGTGTGTGTTAGTTGTTACCCGTTATCATTATCCTCAGCATAGCCAAATAAGGCTTCGTTGTTTTCTCTCTGTGCACTTGGTTTTTAAGCGTATTGGAAAGCCACGAACGCAACTTAAATTAGGGGGTTCCAGGATCTGCTTTATGTAAATAAACACTCTACATCCTGGCTGCTGTACAGAGAATGGCTTAGTGTGGGAGAAGAAAGCGGCAAGTGTGTCGGGGAGAGATAACGACAGCACAGATTAGCAGGATACTGAGATAACTCCAGCAAGAAACAATGGGAGTTTACACTAGGACTGTACTGGAAAAGGCGGAGAGAGATGGATAAATTCAGAACTGACAGGATGTGCAGAAGCGACAATGATGAGTTCTAGGTTCTTAGCAATAATCTCTAAGAGGGGGCGTAGGACCATTACTGAGATAGAATAGCTTTGAGAATCACACTGAGGAGTGGGTAGCAGGGGAATTAAGAACTCTCACTTGGACATGTTAGGATTCATATGCCTATGAAATAACTAGGTAGAGTCTGGGCTAGAGAAATAAACCTTGGCCTAGGCTACTTACAACTGGTATTTAAAGTTAAGGGCATGGATTATAGCAATCAGGAAGAGCAAGCCCAAAAGAAAACAACTATAATAATTGAAAAGAGATAACCAGGGTCAGGAATTCAATGGATGAAATTTCAAAACAATACAACAGCCAAGACAGGATAGTCAAAACAACAAAGGTGGGGGTGGGGGGGATCTCCTAAAGCCTGCGTAAAGAATGTGTAGGAAAGACAGGCTTCAAATGACAGCGACACACAAGTTACATTAGACAAAGGGCTTCTGAGAAATGGCAAAGGTAATCAATTCTAAGAACTTACTAATCTTAAGGTGATTTATAGAAAAAGTCCCGTCCTATAAATGTCTGGATTCTTGAGTCCAGAGATATCTGGGTCTGTCTGTACTGGTATCCTGCTGGGCAGGTAAAGGGGTTATGAGGAGAAGTACTATCTTACTTGCCTGTCAACTAATACTGATGACAGCAAAAGCATCATGCACTTTAGGAGTCATGGTCATAGCCAAAGACTGCAGATGTCCTAGACACAGTATTTGCGACAGAGAGATGGGACGTACATAGCCAAGTTCTTAACAAGCATGTTGAGTAAGAAGACTCCCGAATGGAAGGAAGGTAGAAAAGCTCTGTTCTAGTACAACCATTTGAGGACAGTATGGAGGTTCCTCAAAAAACTAAAAATAGAGCTACCATATGATCCAGCAATCCCACTACTGGGCATTTATCTAAAGGAAGGGAAATCAGTATATTAAAAGAGGTATCTGCACTCCCATATTTACTGCAGCACTATTCACAATAGCCAAGGTATGGAATAACCTAGGTGTCTGAAGAGACTAACGGATGAAGAAAACGTGGGCGGGTGTGTGTGTGTGTGTGTGTGTGTGTGTGTGTTGTGTGTGTGACGCACACGTTTAACGAAATACGATTAAGCCATACAAAAGAATAAAATCCTGTCATTTGAAGCAACATGGATGGAACTGGAGGACATATGTTAAGTGAAATAAGCCAAAAACAGAAAGTTAAACACCACATGCTCTCATATGCAGAAGCTAGAAAATGTTGATTTCATAGAGGTAAAAAGTAGAACAGAGGATGATGGAGGCTGGGAAGGGTAGCGGGTAACCAAGGATAGAGAAAGATTTGTTAAAGGATACCAAATTACAGCTAGATAAGAGGAGTAAGTTCTAGTGCTCTGCTGCACTGTAGTATGACTACAGTTAACAGTAATATATGACATAATCTCAAACAGCTAGAAGCAGGATATTGAATGTTCCCCACACAAAGAAATGATACATGCTGAGATGAATATGCTAATTAGTCTGATCTGATCACCGTGTACCCTGTAAATGTGTACAATTATTACATGTCGATTTTTAAAAATAAAAATTTCTAAAAAGCTACCTTTTAATGAACGGTCTATGCTTAAATGTTGCTAGGCATGTTTCAACACCAATGAGTTATATCTGAGGTCGGACCATAACTAGAGAAGGCACTTAGAGATGCTGTAACTGTGGTCTCAGCATCCTGTTCCACTGCAGTTAGTTCCACCATCATTTTATTACATTAAATGCAATATTGCTATCCTGTGACTACCTTGTAAACATATTTTCATAAAACCAAAGTGCTTCATTACCACTTCTAATATATGTATGAACCCTTGGCTCCAGTTTTCCAATAATAGTAGCTATACAATTATCTTGCAAACCACTTGAGGCTAACCATTAACATTCAAATAATATACAATGGGAAACAAATGAATAGAACATTCTGGGAGATAAAAGATCAAACCTTTGATATGTCTTCCCTTACTTATTAGTAGAGTTTAAGATACAATATTTCTTCTAAAACCATTTTGAAAATATAATTTAAATATAAAATTGAAGGTCCTAAAAAGTATAGAAGTTTTCAAGCAAAACGACTTTGCTATTTGAATACCTATTTAAATTTCTATTTCCAAAAGAGCCCAAATCAATTCTACCTTCATTTTTTTTTTTTTTTTTTTTTTTTTTGAGACGGAGTCTCGCTCTGTCGCCCGGGCTGGAGTGCAGTGGCCGGATCTCAGCTCACTGCAAGCTCCGCCTCCCGGGTTCACGCCATTCTCCGGCCTCAGCCTCCCGAGTAGCTGGGACTACAGACGCCCGCCACCTCGCCCGGCTAGTTTTTTGTATTTCTTAATAGAGACGGGGTTTCACCATGTTAGCCAGGATGGTCTCGATCTCCTGACCTCGTGATCCGCCCGTCTCGGCCTCCCAAAGTGCTGGGATTACAGGCTTGAGCCACCGCGCCCGGCCCAATTCTACCTTCATTTTTATAGCAGTTTTCTAATCATGAGAAATCATACTTTCTAGTCCTTTTTGCTTCCCTAAAATAAAAAAAAAAACTCCTACATATTTAAATTCATAAAGTAAGAATGATCACTACTGGATTACTACCAAAACTAATTTTAATAATGTTCTCAACCTCATCTAAGCTAGAAAGTGCTTAAGAAGCCATTATGTATTATTATTGATTATGATTACAAGCCCTACAATAATTTTAAAATAACTAATTAAAAAGGGAACATGTTATAATAGCCATGATTATCAAACCAGAGGTGGGAGATTCGTCATTGAGCCCCAAGGAGAGTCTCTGTATTCAACAGTATGAGATGACGGGTAAAGAAGTGATTTGGCTAAGAAAAAAAATCACCCTGGTCAGGCGTGGTGTCTCATGCCTATAATCCCAGCACTTTGGGAGGCCGAGGCAGGCAGATCACCTGAGGTAGGGAGTTCGAGACCAGTCTGGCCAACATGGTGATATCCTGTCTCTACTAAAAATGTAAAAACTAGCTGGGCGTGGTGGCAGGCACCTGTAATCCCAGCTACTTGGGAGGCTGAGGTAGAAGAATTGCTCAAACCCTGGAGACGGAGGTTGCAGTAAGCCGAGATTGTGCTACTGCACTCCAGTCTGGGCGACAGTCTTATTAAACAAACAAAACAAAACAAAAAATACCCCATGCCGCTGGCCTGCTCCCCAACAATTCCAATCTATGCATTATAAACAAGTCCACTGTAAACTTTACCAGCTTGATAGGCATTCACATTGATTAGTCATTTTGGAAGCAAATACCGTGATACAGATTATTGCAATTTTCCCCACGTATGAGGTAAAGAAATAGGCTCAAAAAGATTATATATGAGGGTAAAGCACATTTTAAACCTCTGAAGATATTTTTGAAGCAAAGATCATCTTATTAACTTATAGGTCTTTTCTTTCCTTGACTACTTGGATGCATCTATTACACCTGGTTTCTGTTTCCACCCAATGTCTTTTTAGGCAGGTTAGTTCTATCATCATGAAATCACCGTAAGTGCAATACTGCCCTTTCCTTCATGATGTCATTCATCTCTTTTCCAGTTTGTTAGCTAACACGTATTAACATTTTAGTATCCAACTACATTCATCTCATGACTACTAGCATTGAAAGAATTGATAAAAAGATAGAAGCAAACCCTTACTGCCTGGTTTGACCATAAGTAACAGCTCTTCACATAGGCTGGCAATTAGGATGCTAAGCAGAAAATCTTGGAAGACCAAATTCAACCAACAGCAAACAGTGATCTCAAATGTAAAAGAAAACTTTGGTTATATGCTATGGAGATTACGTATACTGCTTGAATTACTGTTGATCTAAATAAAATGGTGCTATGCTATAAAGATTATTTTCAAATAATTTTCTAATACCCAACTATACTTTTGAATACCCTTGGCATATCTTTTCCCGAATTACACATTCCTAAAACAATGCGCCAATCCACAAGCATGTGAGGCCTGCTATATGCTCAACATCCACTTCTCTTTAAAACAATTTACATGACAAAACAAAGTACAACAGTAAACATCCATCAGTTGCACCTTCAAATGTCTGATAACACAATCAGATGATCTGTGTGTCCTTTACTTATTACATTGATAACGAATAGAAAATAAAAGGTAGATCTGAAGGAATCACTTAAGTTTTTAAATTTGCTCAATTGCAAAAAATGTATTTATATAAATATATAAAACAAATTGCTATATTACAAGAATAATACAAATTAAAATACTATAAATAATAACTTGAATGCTTCACAAAATCAATTTGAGCTACTATATTTATAGATTGAGTAACCCTTATCCAAATTGCCTGGGACCAGAAGTGTTTCAGGTTTCAGACTTTCTTCAAATTTTGGGATATTTTCATATACATGAGACATGCTGGAGATGGGACCCAAGTCTAAACAAAAAATTCATTTATGTTTCACAAATACCTTATACATACAGCCTGAAGGCAATTTTATACAACATTTTAAATAATTTTTGTTACAGAAAGGAAGTCTGTATACGTTGAACACATAAGGTCACATAATTTTCTGTGTTTGTTGTCATGTCAGTGCTCAAAACATTTTGGATTTTAGGGCATTTCAGACTTTGGATTAGGGATGCTCAACTTGTATTTTATAGTAATAAATCACATTTCTTTAAAAATATTGTACATTCTTGGCTAGGCGTGGTGGCTCATGCCTGTAATCCCAGCACTTTGGGAGGTTGAGGCCAGCGGATCACTTCAGGTCAGGAGTTCGAGACCAGCCTGACCAACATGGTGAAACCTCATCTCTACTAAAAATACAAAAATTAGCCGGGCATGCTGGTTGGCACCTGTAATCCCAGCTGCTTGGAAGGCTAAGGCAGGAGAATCGCTTGAACCTAGGAGGGGAGGTTGCGGTGAGGCGAGATCACACCATTGCACTCCAGCCCGGGTGACAGAGAGAGACTCTGTCTCAAAATAAATAAACAAACAAACAAACAAACAAACAAATAAGTAGTACATTCTAGAGTTTAAGCTAATGAAGACTGTTCTCCCAGAATCTCACTCCATACAAAAATATATATTAAAAATTCATGCGATCATGGCTTCCGCTAAGTGGCATTAGTCCACCACCTACAGTTTTACATTTAAACACTGGGGATACTGCAAATGTTACTTTGTAAACTAAAAGTGTTACTTTGTAAACAAGGAGGGCAAAAAAGGAAGCTAGTTAGCTCCCATTTGGGACAGATTTTTCTACCTCTACTCAAAGGAAATAGTTTTGAACATCTCTAAATTATTTTCTTAATAATTGCCTTCCTTCCAAAACAAACATGGCCTTATAATTTTGCTGAGTTCCTTGTGGTAAGTTATTGGTACTAGTTTAAACCACATGGCTTCCAAGTAAAGCCAACAGTTTTTGGCTTGATATGCTAATATGTAGATTTTGAGGCCACAGTAAAATTAATTAACTAATTAAAGGGTTACTTTTCCATGTCACAATGGAGAGTTCTATCTAAATTAGGGGTTTTACACTGAAGATACAAATATCCAGATGTTGTTTTCAACAAGAAATTAATGTTTCGGGGTACTACTGCCAGAAACCAGTTAAAATTCTAAGAATCTGTATTTTCTTCCTCTTTTCCTACTATTTTGTAAGCCAGGGAATTTGCACAGTTTAATTAAAAGATACTGGGGGGGAAGAAAAGAGTCTATGCATCAGTAGCTTAGAATCCTTAGCACTGAATAATCCAACCCTCCAAATAACTCTTACAAATGAATCATACAGTATTTCTCATTCAGCAATATCCTGTTACCGGGGCAGCCTATGCCATTAGGTCTCAGTAAGTACAGTCTCATTGCCAGATGTAGCTCAGATGGCAGCAACTCAAGCCCTGAACTGCAGAGGCATCTCCTCTTCCAGCTATTACCTGCTTGGAAACAAAAACAAACCCCACTGCTTTGGCCACACATCTGTAATCTGCTTAAGGCTATAAAAGTGTTTTGCTTTTCTTCTTGACATACATGTAGTCCAAGTTTATCCAATACAGGAATCGAGCATTTCTAGTAAGACCTCAAAACTGGCAGCCAGTTCCCTCAAGAGAAAATGCAAGCTTCTGCTATTCTCCTATTCGTCGTTCTCAAATGAGTTCTCCTATTTCAACATAACAGTCAGAAAGCCTCACACAGTCCTGGAAGCTGCCAACCCAGCATTATGACAGCTGCTCCTCAAAGCCATGAGCCATTTCATTAAATCCACTCTTACTTGACTCATCCACTGGCAAAGATATAAAGCTTTAATTTATCTTTTGTATGATTCACTTCACGGTCCTCTAAAGTTGTTAGGTTTTTTTTTTCCTTGAGCATTTAATATCATTTCTTAAAATGCAATGCAGAAAGGCAGCTGAAAGATTGTATATCCAAAAATTTTTAACTCCGGAGATACAAATAAAAAGATATATAGTCAAATAGAGCCTCTCTTTCTCTCTTATCTAATTTTAAAGACAAAGTACTGACCTATGAATAGACATAAATTCTCATGACAGCCTGAGCTCATCAGGTAAGGCTATGAATGTTTCTACATTACTAGCTAAGTGGAAGACAGTATGTGCATAATTTATTACATGATTGAATGACAAGTTTTCACTAACTACAAATCATGTATTCGTGAAATGCACCATCTATAACACCATCTGGTTATTATTTTCTGAGAAAAGTTCTCAGAGCACAATGACCATAATTAAATTGGCTTTTGACTAGATGTAGCACTGTGCCACCTACAAATTGAGCCTGAGTAAGTCTTTTATGATGACTGCGTTGATGATTGTTATCAAGATTTCACCCATTGGTCTGGCGTGGTGGCTCATGGCTGTAATTCCAACACTTTGGGAGGCCCAGGCAGGAGGATCATTTGAGGCCAGGAGTTTGCAAACAGCCTGGGCAACATAGCAAGACCCCTGTCTCTACAAAAAATAAAAAATAAATAAAAATAAATTCAGCAGGCAAGGTGGCACATGCTTATAGTCTTAGCCATTTGGGAGGCTGAGGCAGGAGGATCACTTGAGTCCAGGAGTTCAAGGTTCACTGATCTATGATCACAATACTGCACTCCAGCATGTGTGACAGAGCAAGAACTTGTCTCTTAAAAAAAAATCACTTTAATATAGTATCTGAAACATATCAAACGCTCAAGAGGTTTAGTGCCCTTCATTATACAGGAGGAAAAAGGTGACATTTTGTATCTCTGTATGCTCAGATACAGTTTATTTTTGAGTTGGAAATATTTCATACTTCATCTTTTCTTTCTTATTGTTACAATTTTCCTTTATTTATAAAGTAGCCATCCCTCTTCTGCCCATGGAAATAATGAAACGTGGGACCTATCACATTATGATATTAGACTCCTAATGCAATTTTACTTAATTACTGCACGTCTAGAATGATAGTCCTTAGTTCTTCTTTTCATTTTTTTTTTTGAGACAGAGTCTTGCTCTGTCACCCAGGCTGGAGTGCAGTGGTGCAATCTCAGCTCATTGCAACCTCCACCTCCTGGGTTCAAGCGATTCTCTTGCAGTCTCCCCAGTAGCTGAGATTACAGGCGCACGCCACCATGTCTGGCTATTTTGTATTTTTAGTAGAGAGGGGGTTTCTCCATGTTGGCCAGGCTGGTCTTGAACTCCTGACGTCAAGAGATCTGCCAGCCTCAGCCTCCCAAAGTACTGGGATTACAGGCGTGAGCCACCACGTCTGGCCGAGTTTTTCTTTTTTAAAGACCAGTTAGTTTTGGTGACATATATCAACCTGAAGTTAAAATGACTACGTAGGTGTATGTGTTTGTGAATGCCAATGTGATTCAACTCAAATACTTGTTGAGCACCTAACTACCTAACTTATAGAAAATTATGTCAAGTATTTTCCTATATCAGGTTGTACAGGCCTCAGAATAAATGTAAACTCTTGGTAAGTAGGATAGTCTGTTAACCTTTAGAATACCATCAGGGTCCTTTGGACACAATTTTACCTTTTGAGTTTCTGAGCACTTCTAACTACTTGTGGGGCTTGATATTTCTTACTTTTATCCATTCATAGAGACAAAGAAAATTTTAATTGAATAAAACTCATTCTAGCTTGTACTTAACCATGAGTCTGAGATATAGAGTCTCAAATTTTTTCCTATATTTTGTTCCTATGTTACAAAATATTTATCATTCCAAGAATTATTTCATCATTAGCCATCAACTATTTAAAAACTGTGCTAAAGAAGACCAAGTAATATGAGTATGAAAGAATGATAGAATTGCCTAGAAAGGTGATGCAATAGGGAAATTACCACATTTTTATTGCTGTGTTCCAAAAGTATTGCCTCATCTTTCAAGATGGTTTTAAAAAAAGTCTGAATAGTCCCAGCTACTTGGGACACTGAGGCATGAGGATCACCTGAGCCCAGGAGTTTGCAGCTGTAATGCACCATAATCACACCAGTGAATAGCCACTGCACTCAAGTCTGGGCAACAGAGTGAGGTCCCATCTCTTTAAAAAGCACGATAAAAAGAAGTCTGGAGACCCACTGAATATAGTAAAAAATCATTTTCCACACATTGGCAAACAGGAAAAACTGACAGAAGGAGACATTTTGCCAATCAGATAAACCAGAAGAAGAATGAAATTGATCACGTAAGTAAAACCTTAGGCTATGAGCCTTCACATGATATCCTAGACGAATTTTCTCAAGCTCAAGATTTGACAAGTGAGCAATGTATTTCTTTTTTTTTTTTTTTTGAGGTGGAGCTTTGCTCTTATTGCCCAGGCTAGAGTGCAATGGTGCAATCTTGGCTCACTGCAACCTCTGCCTTCCAGGTTCAAGGGATTCTCCTGCCTCAGCCTCCCGAGTAGCTGGGATTACAGGCATGTGCCACCGCGTCTAGCTAATTTTGTATTTTTAGTAGAGATGGGCTTTCTCCATGTTGGTCAGGCTGGTCTCGAACTCCTGACCTCAGATGATCTGCCTGCCTCGGCCTCCCAAAGTGCTGGGATTACAGGCGTGAGCTACCGCGCCTGGCTGAGCAATGTATTTCTAAGAATAAAAAGAAAATATGGTATTCTCATCCACTTAGTCATTCAACAGGAAGGATATCATCACTCAATATTATGTGACAAAAACATTAACCATCATTGCTAAAATGATGTGACAGTATTCCTTCCTTTTTTACGATGCTTATGCAACAAATTTTATGTCTGTGCAACACATTTATTTGATACCATTAGGAAGTAGACATATGCCCAAGGCAGGAATCTCTCTAAGGTGATAGAAGAGATAATGTAGAAAAAAAAGGGGGGGAAAAAAAGACTGGCTTGATCATTTCAATAGCTGTTTACAAATCCAAACTTGAACACATTTTATTCCTGAGGGAAGATGGCTATATTCCCTCTTCAATAAAATTATGAGCTGTCAATGTTTTAAATATCTCAAATTTTTACAATAATTAAATGAAACGGCAACTATTAAAAAAAAGACCAAGAAATATGATGAACCTAATAGAGATGTATTTGAAATGTAGAAGCAGGATTTGTAAGACGGATATATTTCAGGTTCGTGCATGGCAGGTGATTAGCAGCTAGCTGCATTCCAAAGGATAATGCTCATTTCAGAAATCCATACCTTCAAAACTGGGAAAATATAGAATAAAAATGTGGGTTCACCATATTTAAATTGTTTGTAAAATTAAAATATGTACTATGTTAACTCTTACTAAAATTGCTAATAGTTATTTCTCACTATTCCTTTATTCTTAGTTCTGTAAATTGTTTGCCAAATAATCTAAAAATATAAAATAATAATAATAGAAAGGGCCCACTGTATCTAGATAGTCAATGGTGCTGGCCTGGTTTTCTGGTGTAGTGAGGGGGCAAGGCGATGTCTTGCCATATGTGACACTCCAGCAATCACCAGAACTGATGAAGTTTAAACTGGGTTCAATACAGAATTGTGTATTCCAATGCACACCTGCATACACGGCCATACGCACCCACACAAGCCACCCCGAGCTGTATTAGTTCATTTGCATGTTGCTGATAAAGGCATACCCAAGACTGGGCAATTTACAAAAGAAAGAGGTTTAATTGGACTTACAATTCCACATGGCTGGGGAAGCCTCACAATCATGGTGAAAGGCAAGGGGGAGCAAGTCATGTCTTTCGTGGATGGCAGCAGGCAAAGAGAGAGAACTTGTGCAGGTGAACTCCTCTTTTTAAAACCATCAGATCTCGTGAGACTTACTCACTTCACAGGAATAGCATGGGAAAGACTTGCCCCCATGATTCAAGGGGGGGAAAAAAGCCAAAACATATCACTGCCCCCAAAACCAGAGAGTAACATTAACTAACCTGGCCAACATGGTGAAACCCTGTCTCTACTAAAAATACAAAAATTAGCTGGGCATGGTGGTGAGCACCTGAAATCCCAATTACTCGAGAAGCCGAGTCAGGAGAATCGCTTGAACCCAGGAGGCAGAGGTTGCAGTGAGCCAAGGTGGCGCCACTGTACTCCAGCCTGGGCAACAAGAGCAAAAACTTCATCTTAAAAAAAGAAAAAGAAAAAAAAGAAAACTCTTCTGAGTTACACAGTTTCAAAGAAGATAAGATGCAGTCAAAAGGAAATCACTCCTCCAGATCTTAAGCAGCTCTTAAAAAAAAAAAAAAGTTTAAAGGAAATAGGAAAAAAAAAATCATCTAATTATCCAGAAAGATACATCAGGTTACCGCTCAGCACACTCTCACTATTGTGTGCAAACCTAAACCTAAAAAAATACATCAATAATTAAAAGATTCTGTTTCCTTAAAAAAAAAAAAAAAAGTGAGTACCTCCTCTGCAAGAGGAAAAGTGTGACTCTACAACAATTAGAGGGTCTTCTAACATTTCATTTGCCTTATGAATTCAGCAACCCCCATGGAACACTGGGTTCAATCAGATTCTGCAGTTTCAGGTGAGGAGCAGCTCTGCCTCCAGGGCTAGGCTGCCTACCTGGCTAGTCTTACAAGTTAGCTTTCCAAGTGAATTTTCCCATGGAAAATATTCTTACCCATGGCAGCCGGAGTCTGCATATTATTAACATTATGGACATAATTATTATTATTAACATTATGCTACATAATATTAGTAACAGTCTGGATTATTTATACATTAGAAACTGCATAAATAGGTATTTTGAGGTGATCTGAGAACATGACCATTACAACACTGGAGAAATATATACTTGGTAATTTCCACATAAATTTCTGAAACACTACTTGTTTTGCCTATGTTAAAGATTTACCTCTTTTTCAATGAGGTCATAAAACAGAGCTCATCCCACTAGGAATGTTTCTCTAAATGCCTCGTTAGCAATAGAAAAACACTCACCTTCTATCAAAAGAAGTCTCATTAACTACCAAACAACAAAATAGTGTGAATCAAATACCATTTCCAGGAAAATGGTAGCTTGTTTCTCCTTCTTCAAGAATTGTCATGTAGCATCCCCTGAAGATGTTTCAAGTCATGTATGTTAAACTTCTATTCTGATTTTACATTTCAAGTGTCAAAAGGGGGGCTGGTTCCTAGGTTG
The DNA here is from genome assembly GCF_003255815.1 of Theropithecus gelada. NCBI lineage: Eukaryota > Metazoa > Chordata > Mammalia > Primates > Cercopithecidae > Theropithecus > Theropithecus gelada. Next base: position 36,925,396 of record NC_037670.1, on the reverse strand, counting down.
CCAGTTGGCAGGAGCCCAGCTTGTGTGTGGATCAGTGATGCAATACCTTTCTGGCTTTGCCCACATGAGGAAGAAGCCCTGTCTGCCTGCAGGGCTACAGGAAAAGAAGTTAAAAAAATAAAACGTTGCAAGTGACCTCATATTCTAATTATATTGAATCCAAACCAATTTTTAAAAATTTTAAAAACAAGAATAGTTAAAAATAATAATAAAAATTCAGTGGCTCAACCTTAGAAAACATTACTAGGTTATATATACCATTTGTCTTAATGGAAAAATAAAGAGTGATAAGAAATTTCAAGTCATCCAGGAACTACACTGTCCAAATATAGTAGTCACTAGCCACATGTAACTATCAAACACAGTTATGTGGCTAGTTGGAATTGAGATGTGCTGTTAAATTTTTTGTTTGTTTGTTTGTTTGTTTTTTGAGACGAAGTCTTGCTCTGTCGCCCAGGCTGGAGTGCAGTGGCACCATCTCAGCTCACTGCAAGCTCCGCCTCCCGGGTTCATGCCATTCTCCTGCCTCAGCCTCCCGAGCAGCTGGGACTACAGACGCCCGCCACCACGCCCGGCTAATTTTTTGTATTTTTAGTAGAGACGGAGTTTCACCGTGTTAGCCAGGATGGTCTCGATCTCCTGACCTCGTGATCTGCCTGCCTCGGTCTCCCAAAGTGTTGGGATTACAGGCGTCAGCCACCGCGCCCGGCTGCCGTTAAATGTTAAAAGAAGTGTTAAGACTTCTTATGAAAGAAAGAAACAAAAAAAGAGAACGTGAACTATCTTATTAAATTTTTCATATTGGTCACATGGTATTTCAGATATATTGGATTAAATAAAGTGTTGCCAAAACTAAATTCACCTGTTTCTTTTTACTATTTTTAAATTGTCTATTAGAATATGAAAAAGTAAGGCCGGGCGTGGTGGCTCAAGCCTGTAATCCCAGCACTTTGGGAGGCTAAGATGGATGGATCAGGAGGTCAGGAGTTTGAGATCAGCCTGGCCAACATGGTGAAACCCCATCTCTACAAAAATTACAAAAAAAAAAAAAATTAGCCGGGCACGCTGGCGCACACCTTTAATCCCAGCTACTTAGGAGGCTGAGGCAGGAGAATCACATGAACCCGGGAGGTAGAGGTTGCAGTGAGCTGAGATCAAGCCACCGCACTCCAGCCTGGGTGACAGAGTGAGACTCCATCTCAAAAAACAACAAAAAAAAAAAAAAAAGAAAGAAAAGAAAAAAGAAAACGAAAAAGAAAGTGGCTCACATTACATTTGTATTGGACAGTTCTTTCTAAAAGATGGGAGCCTCTATAACAGGGGCTATAGAAAAAAAAGGCAAAAAAATTTCATAATGTTTTAAGAAAGTTTATGAATTTGTGTTGGTCTGCATTCAAAATCATCCTGGGCCATGAGTTGGACAAGTTTGCTATACCATCCAACTATGGACCACAAAGTCCTTACCAAAAGCTATGAAAAAAAATTTTAAATATACAATTCACTTTGTCTAATATTTATTGAGGACCTATGTGCAAGACATGCCAGACACATAAACTATAGTTTGGATTCTAACAGACAAAAAGAGATAGGACTACAATTCATTGGAAGATATGCTATGGTCTTATAAGAAAAGGTAAAGCAAGGGTTGTATAGCAGAGCAAGGCACTTGTAAAGAATGCATCTTTTCAGGTGAACATTTACAAATATATAGGATTTTGACGGGTCATAAGATGTGGCACTTTAGAGTTGACAAATATCTTTATCATCCATTAACCCCACTGACGAAAAAGGAAAAATATTTCAGATGGGGCGGAATGGTGGGAACGAAAGCCTAGAGAAAGAAAAGGTCCACGGTTTTGGGGCGCCAGGAGACAGAGTGACATGCATGCATGTACAAGGTTGAAAATGCAGGCTGAAGTCACATAAGAGACTTCTGGATGCCGTGCAAGGGAATCTGGACTTTTCTCCGGGTAGAATAAACCATCAAATATTTCCTACCAACTGCCAACAGGATTAAAAACACATAGTAGAAAGATAGTAATGCATGGGAAATAATTACCTGGGAGGAGAGTGGATGAAGCCTGGAGGTGTGGGGGAGAGGGAGACCGAAAATGCAAGAAAGGAAGAGATGATTGAGAGTCCAGCAGAACATAATCGTAAGAGGGAAGACAGGAAACAAAGGGAATAGAAGAAGGTACAAGGGATGCTGAGGGACAGGAGAAAATTCATTGGTTTATTCAACAAACATGTACTGGGCACCTACCAAATGTCAGGCACCATGTTGCAGAAATTCACAATGGATGACTGTGGAGGAGTCATCTGTAGAGCATGAGAGAGAGTTATGCTGGGAACCAAGGAGAGTGAAGTTGGCCTGGATCAACTGCTATGGGGAAGATGATAGGTCATCAAGACAGAGATAATTAGGGGCATCTAGTAACATTAAGATCCCAGCTGATGTTACAGCATGAATAAGAAATGGAATTAAGCGGTAAGGTTACACGACTTGATACTTTAGAAATCCCAGAAGCAACTAAAGAAAGAAATTAATTTTTTCTGGCTATGGAGAATTGACAAAAATATGTTTAGAAAATGTGAAGGGTATCAGCCAAGTCAAGGATGTTCAATGGAATAGGTAAGAATGGTTATCCATTGATTCCATCCTGATTAGAAACGCAGGCAGGGAAAAAGAGGATAATGGACTAAAAGCCTGAACTGGGGAGGTGATTATGAGGGAAGATCATGGTCAGAGGGGAATATCAAAGCTAGAAACCTTATGGGTACAATATTTCTGAGCAATTTGAGAGTCTAAAGCATGACTGTGTTCAAGTACTGAAATGGAACACAAATGAAGGTAACTAGGAAGGAGCTGGCGAGCATGTCAACTGAATATCAACCTGGACAGTGACATCATCACTGGAGACTGTAATAGGTGGGGTAACCATATGACCCAGTTTGCCTGGGTCCTTCAGTTTATGACTGTGGTCCCAGTGTTCTAGCTGATATAGATAATAAACTCTATGGGGGCCCTAGTAGCACATTACACCGGAAATTAAAAGACAAAAAACAAGCATCCTGTAGTTTGGTGATTATAAACTTACAACTCCTATTGAAAGTCCTGTTTGGAAATCTGGAGCTCTAGGGAACATCTGAGAGAATACTGAAGGAAAGAGAGAGGTGATACAATCATCCCACCTCAGGGGACGAGACAGCATGAAATCAATGCCTGAACCAGATGGCATTTCCAACCCAAAGATTCTCATTTTATAATTTTATGATTTGAATATAAATGTTCGCCTTCAATTAAGAATGAGGGCCGGGCGCGGTGGCTTATGCCTGTAATCTCAGCACTTTGGGAGGCCAAGGCAGGTGGATCACGAGGTCAGGAGATCAAGACCATCCTGGCTAACACGGTGAAACCCCGTCTCCACTAAAAATACAAAAATTAGCCAGGCGAGGTGGTGGGCGCCTGTAGTCCCAGCTACTCGGGAGGCTGAGGCAGGAGAATGGCGTGAACCCAGGAGGCGGAGCTTGCAGTGAGCTGAGATTGTGCCACTGTGCTCCAGCCTGGGCGATAGAGCAAGACTCCGTCTCAAAAAAAAAAGAATGAGAATCAGGTAAGAAGTAATGGGACTAAGCTCCATAAGAAAAAGAGGTGAAAACAGATTTCTTTACAATCATGAAATCAAAGGTAGTTAAAAAAAATTAGCAAGCATCAAGCATTTATTAATGCCTTTGACTTCCACAATGAAGGAAAAGATGATAAAAGGCAAAAAAACAAAACAAAACAAAACAAAACAAAAAAAACCTTACACATCCACACACAAAACCCCCAAAATCTCAAACCAAACCTTTCTTAACAAAAATTCACCTTGAACTAATGACGGACAATCCCAGACAGCATTTTAAAAAAATTTAAAAATTAATGACCAAAACAGAATGCCATTATTATTTCAACTCCCTGTTAGAACCACCAGTAACCTATGATAGCTACCAGTGGGATTTTGATCCCAAGTTTAATATTAAACAGTTAAAACTAACTCTGTGATGGGTGATTGACATCATTATTAATTCAACAGGATGCCATAAAAAGTCATAGTTAAGATTTTTTGCATAACAGCAGACTTTGATGGGAGTGGGCAGAGACCTTTTTAGTGATAAACAGAAAGATTCATTTACAGGATACAAATACTCTGTGCAAGATGTTTCAGCATCTCTGAGGCTGAACACAAAGGCCACCTTACCTCCCGTCTGCATAGTCTGTGTCTGCTCCGCCCCACCAGACATCCGAGTCATCCTCCTCCGCATCAGCAGAATCCACATTGTCACTTTCCTCAGCCAGTGGGCAACACACAAACTCTACCCCTCGGAACTTATCGATTCCGCAGGGCAGCAACATGCCGTAGTCATGCAAGTTGGTGCTCTTCTCACTGCACGTCTACAAAGTGTGGGGAGAAAACAGTGAGTGGTAGAGTAGATGTGTTTCATTGTAAGAAAACTCCACATAAAATAATCAACAGGCAGACCCAATATATGAGGAACCAATTTCACAAAGGAAAACATCATTTGCTTTTTGAGTGAATTCACAACAGGATTTTTTTTTAGCATGGGTTACACTTTGGTACTCTTTTTTTTTCTTAAGATTATTATTTATTTAATAAGACCACGATGTTATATAATAGAGGTTTATACGAACAACTGGAATGAAAACTAATTGAGAAATAAGATGTAGAAGGTTCCACTGGTGAATAGATACCAGAGAATTAATGCTTTCTAGCTTAATTCGTGTATCCAGGTAGATCCCCAGCTCACTCCTACCTCCCTTACAGATGGAAGTTTCTCTCACATGGACCTGCCTTATCCTAGAAATTCTGACTCTCTTGGTTCACTTTGTTACTCTAAAACAATCCTGGGAAGAGAAGAAATTATCCCCTGCAGCCACCATGCATCAGAACTTACAGTCATTAGAGATTTCTCCTTGAATGTTTTTTTGTTTTTTGGGATTTGCTAAATTTGCACAAATCTAGATTAGCATAAAGCTCTGAGAGCATCCACTAGTGATAAATGAAGGATTAATAATTCAATACACAAAGGTAAACAATGAAAATATTAGAGACTGTATTTTGACCTTACGGGAGTCATTTTTGTTTCTTAGAGACAAAGGATTTTTCTTATGAAAACACAGAAGGAATAAAAAATGAGGTTATCAAATAGGTAGCTGGACTTCAACTTATTTGGTTTGTTTTCTTAAACTCAGCAAGCTCTTAAACCTCCAAAACACATTTTTATATAATGAAAATTTTATTCTACAGTGGATCCAAATGTATTATTTTATAAGAGGCAACAAATAATGCTAAATCTTCAGTGGTATTTTCTGCCTAACAGCTATAAAGCTAGGATACAATGGTTAAGCTAAGCTAGATCAGATTTCTCAACCTCAGCACTACTGATGTTTTGGACTGGATAATTCTTGGGGGTGGAGGGTGGTTATCCTGTTGGCTGTAGGATGTTTAGCAGAACCTTTGGCCTCTGGACACTATCAGATGCCAGTAACACCACTCCCTCAAGTTGTGATAACCAAAAATGTCTCCACACATGTGCCGGGGAGGGACAGGGGATCAAAATCGACCCAAGTGAAGCCCTAGGGAGCTTGACAAAGGTGCCTAATTCTAGTAGACTGATCTTACCACAAATAAACTATATGAAATTATTAGAAAAACTATCAAAGGGACACAGCTAGCTGTGAAGGTGGTCACACTACACAGTGGCCTTTTCATGCTAAGTATCTTGTACCTTTTATTGGCTTAGCCAAAAGCAGAGGTCAACCAAGTGCTCGGTCAGACTCACCCTGTGGACAACTCAAGATGGTATGCGTGGCCTTATGTATATAAAATTGGACAGTATAACTTAGAAACTGAATTCTAACTGGAGCTTTCAGGCTGGTACAAACAAGCTACCTCACTGTTCTACCACTGTATTCACTAATAGATAACAGGGGAAAAGGTTAAATTATTAAAAAATTATATATGACAAAAGAAAAAACAGGTGAATAAAAATAGTCTGAAGGGTAAACTTTAAAGTTGTGACTATTAAAGATTATATTTTTAAGTTATAAGGCATGGCACAGACCACTTTTATTTTTAAGTTGCGAAACACGACACAGGCACATAATGAATCTAGTTCAACTGGCCCTATTTTTGACTTTTTAAAAATATTCACGAATGGGGAGGCTGTGCATGTTTGGGGACAGGGGGTGCACAGGAACTCTTACTTTCCATTCGATGTTGCTGTGAACCTAAAATCACTCTAAAAACTAAAATCTGGTTTACGGATAGTAGCATTGGGTTTTTTTCTTAAATAACTTATTAACATAGCTGTTGCCTCAAAATACCCTCTAAAATGCTATTAGGTATGTCCCCAGGAAATCTTCACTTTGCAATAAGAAAGAATTTATGGGCTGGTACCTCTTTGGCGACGGTGTGCCAGTGAAGATGAGTTTCGCAAACATCCATCCTCTCCTGGTGTAAGAATTTGCACTTGTCAGGAACGAGAAGGGCATCGCTTACAAACTCACCAACTGAAAGAAAGGAAAACCACTTCCCGTCATTCCATCTGTATCACAGTGTTCTTACCGCAGAGAAGGCATCAAGGAAAGACAGACTTCAAGACAAGTTAAAACAGCCTTTCAATGCCTAAGCAACCCAATCAAGACCCTACTACCTTCAGAATGTTATGTCTGGCCTCCTTAAGCAACTCAGTTTCTTGCCACACCAAGTTTGATGGTTAAAATAATTCCTAAATGCTGCAAGTGAAATTCTCCCTTAATTAATCTGAATCTCTTGCTTCAAAATTAATCCTAAAAAGCTGCTTAACTAGAGAACCAATTACCATTCTATTATAACGGGGGGTAAAATACAAATATTGACATTGTCTAGGTGAGCATTTGAGCAAAATCAATAGAAATCCCTGTCTACTTCTCTTTCTCGGACATTTTAATCTGCTTGTAAATAAAATAGAAATTTTAGCATTTTTCTACTTCCTAGGCAAAAAACCCAAAATTGTATTTTATATATATGTTTACATAACACGCATAAGAGAGACAGAGAGAGTTTAATTCATTTTAGTTCTGAAAACTGTTCCTCAGACTTTTGTTATATCTTTAAAGAAAATTTATATCATGAAAATTATTTCCAGGCACTTCTGGTACTGAAGATATAAAGATATTACATAAAGTCCTACATGAACTCAGTCTAACGAAGGTAAAAGATGGATAATTAGCACATTATATGTAAGCTGTAAACTTAATTTTCGTTTTGTTCACTGCAATATTCCCAGTTTTTAGCAAAGATTCTTGCACTTAGTAGGCAATAAATATCTGTTGATGAATGAACAAGTTAAATTCTGTAATAGAGATGAGGAAAGTGCCAGGCCAATATCTTCGGTGCAGTGGGAAAAACCTCAAAGAAGAAATAACATTCGAGATGAATCTGAATGGTGAGAAGTAGTATGCCACATGGGAAATGAATTGAACTTTCATGATATAAGGATAGAATCTGTCTTGCTTGGCCGGGCGCCGTGGCTCACGCCTGTAATCCCAGCACTTTGGGAGGCTGAGCCTGGTGGATCACGAGGTCAGGAGATCGAGACCATCCTGGCTAACATGATTAAACCCTGTCTCTACTAAAACTACGAAAAAAATTAGTCGGGAGTGGTGGCGGGCGCCTGTAGTCCCAGCTACTCAGGAGGCTGAGGCAGGAGAATGGCATGAACCCAGGAGGCGGAGCTTGCAGTGAGCCGAGATTGCACCACTGCACTCCAGCCTGGACCACAGAGCGAGACTCCGTCTCAAAAAAAAAAAAAAAATCTGTCTTGCTTGCCATTATACCCCCACAATGGCCTAGTTCTGGCAAACATGAAGAACTCTATTATAGAATCCAAATGGATGGATGGGTAGCAAAAGACCCTTCAAAATGAGGGAGCCTCCGTGCAAAGAAAGAGAAAAGAACCAGCAAGGCGTACTTGCAGCCCATCATGGCTGGAGCACAAAGAAGTGGCAAAGGGAGTCCAGAAGGAAGTAGCACGGGGGAAGCACGTTGGACTCTAATTTTAAAGAGGCTTAGGTTTTGGATGCCATTTTGGAAGAAGCAACATAGGCCAAAAGTTTCCACCTCCCCCAGATAAACTCTATAATTAAGTGAAGGATAGACCAGCATAGTGAAACCATGAAAGCAGGGAGACCACCAAGTAGGTCACTGTGGTCCTTCCAGCAAAACATGCAAGAATACACATAAACCCACAATTCCCACGGAGCAAAGAATACAGATTGTCCACACACCAGCAAAGACAGGAACCAATGTCTTTCCTTCATAGTAAGCTACAGGACCCTTCCTGAAATGCAACATAAAGAGGGATGAAAAGCCGTAAGAAGGGGAAGGAAGTAACTTTGCATTCTCATAAAGGTGTTTAAACTTTAGTCTGTTTCTAGCTCAAACACATAAGATGTATCGTGATACTGAAGTACTTAGTAAGTACTATTTAGATAAAAATCTAAGCAAATCATAGAGGAGAATAAGCACTGTATCTTGTCATTCCTTAAGTCTTTAAAATGATCAATGACGCCCATAGCAGTATAGTGTGTGTTGCAGGGAATGCAAAAATTATGAGACATGATACCCCAAAGACTGAAGAAATCAGTGAGTACTGAGCACCCACCCCATGCGGCTCCACAGGGCCACATCACAGGTTCTTTTATAACCCTCACTTCCCAGGGGAGGAATCTCTGCCAAGAAACCTAAGGCCACCTACCTCGGGAGATTATAACCTAGCCCCAGAGATAAGCATTAAGATATAAATTACAAGGAAAGAAATAACAAGATAATGCAAATGATATCACATTTCTCTTTTATATAGGATGATATAAAAGAAAACACAAACAAAAACACAAGAAGAGCTGGAGAATGGAAAGTAAAGGTAATCTCATCCAAAACAAATACCATTCCCAGGTGCATTTCTCAGAGTTTCTGAGGGCTCTCAGGGTTTCTGAGGTCAGGGACCAACCCTAGCTGCTTGGAAGAACACCTGATGTCTGAGGCATCCCAATTTTCTAGGTTACAGGAGGCCAGAAGTGACCTATGACCTGAAGATGCCCACCTCATCTGTCAGCTCTGCTCAGCCGTATTTGCAAATGTCCAAACTAAGAAGTGATGCTTTTCTATTTAATGAGTGATTATTCGAAAAATTAAATGCCTGTCATGTACAAATAGGTTAAAGAGTTTTAAAAAATTAATGCTGGCCCAAAGCCACTAAATCAATTCGTGAGAAGAGCCAGAGCAGGGATCAGATCCACTCGACCTTGGCCTGCCAGAGTTCTTGGGGGCATAAACCAGACAGTAAGTGCCAAACAACAAAACCAAATCAACTTGTTTTATCTGCCCTTAGTCAATCTGCTGAGGACTAGATCATAATGCAAAGCTAAAGTTACCAAAACATATTTACTTATTCAACAAAAGGACATGTACTGCATTAATCTTTTTGTTTATTTTGAGACAAGGTCTCACTCTGTCACCTGGGCTGGAATGCAGTGGTTGGATCAAGGGCTCACTGCAGCCCCGACCTCCTGGGGTGATGCAATCCTCCCACCTGGCCTCTTGAGTAGCTGCGACTACAGGTGTGCACCATCATGCCCAGCTAATTATTTTACTTTTTGCAGAGACAGGGTCTAGATATGTTGCCCGGCTGGTCGTGAACTCCTAGGGTCAAGCGATCTGCCAGTCTCAGCCTCCCAAAGTGTGGGATTACAGACATGAGCCGCCATGACCAGCCAGTCTGAGCATTTTTAATGAGGAGTTGGTAAACAAGCTTTTCTTAAAAGCCTGTATCAAATAAAAGTTGCCTTGGATATTAGGAGTTCATTAGCTAAGGATGTTATTCTTACTTTCATCTGGCAGAAAATCTATCCAAGAGAACCATATTCTTCAACTTGTGTTTAGGACAGAGGTTGGCAAACTACTACTTGTGGACCAAGTCTGCTCACCCACCCACCCTGCCCCCAACACCTGTATTTCTGCATTAGTCTGACTATAACAATCGTTCATTATGTTTATAAGTGGCTACTGAACCTTCTAACTTGCAAAACATTTCATTTGATACTGCCAAGATGTCTTAGTTTCTTATATTGCACAGAGCTAAGAAATATGTGTTCCTCAAAATGACAACGGTTTTTTAAAGGATTAAAACTGGTTATTTAATAAGCTCTCAGGACTAATGGCAAAACAAAAACTTCACTGCATTCTAACATTAAAATAAAATTTAGCAGTGGACAGCACTGCTTACATTACTTTTAAAATTTGATGAAACATGTTAGAATGTTACACATCAGAAATTGTAAGCGATTCAACCACAAAAATCTGTTTTAAAAAATTTTTAATAAGAGTTAAGAGTGCTAAAATATAATGAAGCCTTTTTCACCAACTGGCTTCACATGGTTTATATTTTCTTTTTTTAATTAAAAAATATTGTACTTAAAAATCTTTGCTAGGAAAACAGGTATATGGAAACGGTATTTTCTACTCAAATTTGCTGTGAACTTATACTACTTTGTTTTTAAAAACAAAGTTTGTTAATTTAAAAAAGACTATGATCGTATATACCTGGAGTTTCTCTCCACAGCCATGAATACCTTATTTTTTTACAAATGCTTCTGTTTATTTGCTTTGATCTTTCACGTAAAAAAGTTCGTAACAGAATTCTGGTATAAGAGATCAAAGACCAAAACAAATTAAGCATCATAATGAGAAACCATGTTCCTGTTTACGACAAACTTTAGGAAATTTGGCACCATTTATTTCCAGCGGATAAATTCGTCAATATACACTACGCATGCTTATTGCTAAACATACAACCTGGTTTCTTGCTTAAACAATTCACAATTTATATTCAAAACACATGTCACACACCACACACACACACCCCCCACAACTGAAAGGGAGTTTTCAAAGCTAATGAACAAAATCTGGGTCTGTCTTCTTGGCTATGAAGTCTTGGCAAGGTGAACAAGGATGGCAAATTCAATAGGAGTCTGCAGGCCTCAATCTGCTAGCTCCTTGGTGGTCTTTGAGAGGACTGTCTAGCTCAAATTACCTCATTTTGCAGATGGGAGGAAAAGAGCCCAGGTCAGGTGACTTGCCCACAGAGCCAACTGGCAGTAGAACTAGACTGAAAATCCAGGTCTCCAGTTCTCCATCCAAGAGTGGTAACTCAACTCACTCATTTAAACTCTGTTCAAAATGGTTCATTTGGCCCATTTCCTTTGGCTTTTACAAAAGTAGTTCACTTTTAGACTGTGAAGTACTTTAATATTATAATCCACAATGTGGTCAATTTGACAATAAAACTCGACTTAAATGAGCTAGCAAGCCACACAGAACAGCTGGGAATGCATTCAGCGGCAGAGAACAGACCACATGTCAAACCTGGCTTAAACACACGGTAGGATTGTGTATCTCACCTAAGAAGTGACATTGAAGCTAGGGCCACTGCAGACATTCCATGATGCCATCAGGGACCAGGGTATTCCTATCTTTCTGTATTGCCATCCTTAGCACGTTGGTTTTATCCTCATGTTTTATGGTCACAAAATGGTCACAGAAATTCAAGACTTTGTGTCCAAGTTCCAGGCAGAAGGCAGGGGAAACAAGACAAAGGTGAAAGGTTTTCTGTTGTTTTTTTTTCCCTCTAATAAAGCTTTGCTCTGTTACTTGGGAGGGACATACTCCTCAGCAAATCCCACTGAGGCCATATATGCCATTACTATGATCTGGCTACACATACCTGCAAGGGAATCTGTGAAAGTATTTTCAGCAGAGGGCATTGTCACCCTGAACAAAAAAAAATCTGGAATTCTTTTAGAAAGGAAAAAATGGGAATGAATATCAAACAGGCGAGTAGCAGAGGCTCCCACGCTATGGAATTTAAAGTATATTTTTCGATTTCTTTATGCTGTCTTTTCAAAAGACAGACAGAATTCCAGGAAGAAGACAGAATTCAGAGTAAAAAGTACTGCAACTAAAACCACAGTAACTCCCCAATCCAAGACACTTGGAGAAATGAGAAGGGAAAGATGTCTCAAAACTGACACTGCTGCCAGGATGGCGGCACCTAGGGGTGTCATCCCAGCTATTTGAGAGGCTGTGGTGGGAGGATCACTTGAGCCCAGGAATTTGAGGCCAGCCTGCATAACTTAGAGAGACCCTATCTCTAAAAATAAATGTTTAAAATCAAGATATTAAAATAATTAAAAAAAAAAACCAGACTGCTAAAGTTTTGAGCGTCAGAGTGGGATTGAGTAGATTAATGTAAAAGATTCCAGAGCCATATGCAGGTTCTTCAAGACACAGATTATTCAAATATCAGATTAAAAGACAATATTTCTATGAACTGCTGGGGACTAAAATGATGTTGGCCAGAATCATGGGAATGAAGGGCCAAAAATGCCTGAGGTCTTTGGACTTCTGCCCAAGGTGCGCCCTCTCTTCCTCATCTCTCAAGAGGTAAAGATGATTCAAGAAAGCGGGGGAAGTGTTCTGGCACTGGAATTACTGTAAAACGCCAAAGTCTCGGTTTCCTTGTGCTATGGGCCCGGATCTGCCTGGTGAAGATAAAACATCAGTAGTGTCAGTAACTCTGAACCATGTGCCTGCCATTACCCTCAGTACGTCATGTGCATCTTCTCTCACCGTCCTCAGAACCACACCAAAGCAGCTACAATGATCTCACTTTATAAGAGAAGGTGAGGGCCGGGCACGGTGGCTCAAGCCTGTAATTCTAGCACTTTGAGAGGCCGAGACAGGCGGATAACAAAGTCAGGAGTTCGAGACCAGCCTGGTCAATATGGTGAAACCTCATCTCTACTAAAAATACAAAAAAATTAGTCAGGCGTGGTGGTGCATGCCTGTAATCCCAGCTACTCAGGAGGCTGAGGCAGGAGAATCGCTTGAACCCGGGAGGTGGAGGTTGCAGTGAGCTGGCACTGTGCCACTGCACTCCAGCCTGGGTGACAGAGCGAGACTGTGTTTTTGAAAAAAAAAAAAAAAAGAGAAGGTGAGACTGAGAGGTTATGTAACAGTCCAGGTCACACACAGAGTAAATGGCAGAACTGGCAGAACTAAATGAATTAATATCCATAAAGCACTCAACTCAGTGCCCAGAACAAAGTTGCTCAATAAATTATATATTAATAGTATCCTCCCCAGTATCTCATCAACCACCATAGTTTCTCATAATAATAATCATAGTAATCAAAAGAGCAACAGCTACTCTTCATCATTTACTAATCACCCATTTGGTACCTACTGAAGACACTGGGGTTTTATTTTCATTACGCCATCACTACCTAGTTGTGGCCCCGCAGAGATGACATGGTACTGTCTGGCACGTGAGTACTGCTTATGATGAGGTGAATACATGACAGCAATCAACACAGTGGGATGGAGGCCCTACGAGTGGAGAAGCAGAGAATCAGAGTGATCGCCTCTTTCAACTCTTGCATTGAGTGACGGTCCTGGCTGTGAGGGGGTGTTTCCTGAGTCCCCTCTGGCAGTCACAGTCCTTTATCCACTAACTCTTCACTGCATACTTACAATTATGTCTCAGTGCTAAGAATACAGCAGTGAACAAAACCAATAAAATGATATATGATCCTAGGGGGGAAGTGATAAAAAAGCATAAAATATAGTGTCTGTTAGATGGCAATAAATGTTACATAGATAAAGCAGACAAAGGGGATGGGTTTTTTTTTTTTGTATGTTTTTTCTGAGGGGTGAAATTTTAAATAGGGTGGTCAGGGAATGCCTACTTGAAAATAGGACATTTCAGTGAATACTTGAGGAAGTAAGGGAACAAAATACTCAGAATGAAAGGGAAGAATATTCTACCCAGAGGAAGCAATAAATACTACACAAAGTCTTGAGGCTGATGCATGCCTGGTGAGCTCACAGAAGAGCAAGGAGATCAATGCTGTCGTGGAGGAATGATGTGGAGGAGATCCATGGGCAAGTGAGTGAGTGAGAGCCAGGACAGGACAGGCACAGCTGACTGCATGGGGCCTTACACATTGTCCAACTCTGAACAGTCCAACTGTCCAACTTAAACGGGCCTCAAACATTGTCCAACTCGGAGTAATACTGGAAGGCTCTGGGGTGGTTTTCTAAGCTAATCATTCTTGCCCTAGGGGTCAAGACTAGAAGTGAGAAGACCAGGAAGCGGGCTCTGGCATGAATCCAGGTGGGAGATGACGATGACTTGGACCAGGATGACAGCAGGAGAGATGGTGAGTAGTTCTCAGATTCTGGATGTTGTCTCAAGATCAGATCTAAAGAACCAAATAATAGAGCCGGGCGTGGTAGCTCACGCCTGTAATCCCAGCACTTTGGGAGGCCGAGGTGGGCGGATCACGAGGTCAGGAGATTGAAACTATCCTGGCTAACACAGTGAAACCCCGTCTCTACTAAAAATACAAAAAAATTAGCCAGGCGTGGTGGTGGGTACCTGTAGTCCCAGCTACTCGGGAGGCTGAGGCAGAAGAACGGTGTGAACCTGGGAGGTGGAGGTTGCAGTGAGCCAAGATCGCGAGATCACACCACTGCACTCCAGCCTGGGAGACAGAGGGAGACTCTGTCTCAAAAAAAAAAAAAGAACCAAATAGAAAGGAGTCAAGAATCCAGCTTGTTTCTATTTGAACAGCTAGAAGATGCTTTATACTGAAGATGATGGAAAAGTCTGGACAAGACTTTCCTAATTTTTCTGTGTAGATGTGTAGACAGGTAGAACTTGCCAGAATTATGTACTTACTAACTTATATACACTAGATATGTGTATATGAAAATGACAGCTGCAGATAAATGTTTTCTTAAGTGATTTTTTATTTTACCATTTCAGACTCTTCACAAATTTTTTTTTTTTTCTTGAACATGTTCATTATATACTGACCTTTTGTAACTTTTGCATTAACAAATAGGCTGGAAAAATTTTCCTGGGAGGCATCTGTACTCAAGAGACGGGACAATTACTTCACAGAAGCAGGCAAACATTTCTCAACAAACTTTCCATGTGATAAAACTGTTATGGTTTTAGCTTCAGAGTGTGGGCAGTTACTGGGTTCTCAAAGAGGACACGAGGGTGAATTACACATCCTTTTAAAAAGTGGCTGTTGTCGTCACCAGCATTTCACTGTAACTATTACCGGATAATAGTGAGAACTAACAGATGGGATTCTTCAGATGAGAACTATTTGCCAGATGGCAGAAACTAAATGGATCAAGATAAGCAAAAAGGCAAAAGAAGTGAAAACTAAAAGTTTTACCTAAATCATCTCTCCAACTTTTCCAAGTACAGATCCAGCCTCATATACATCCAATATACATACATAGATGGCAAAGCGAGTACAGGACAGAATAGTGCTGGCCGGGAGTGGTGGCTCATGCCTGTAGTCCCAGCACTTTGGGGGGCCCAGGTGGGTGGATCACGAGGTTAGGAGTTGGAGACCAGCCTCGCCAACATGGTGACACTCTGTCTCTACCAAAAATACAAAAATTAGCTGGGCGTGGTGGTGCATGCCTATAGTCCCAGCTACTCGGGAGGCTGAGGCAGAAGAATCTCCTGAACCAGGGAGGCGGACTTTGTAGTGAGCCAAGATCATCGTACCACTGCACTGCAGCCTGGGTGACAGAGTGAGACTCTGTCTCAAAAAAAAAAAAAAAAAAAAAAAAGAATAGTGTTTAACCCAGGCTCTGAATAACACTGGTCTTAAAATAATAAAAATAGTGCAAAGGATTTACTTTAAAAAAAAAAAAATGGGAACAAAATAAGTATTTATGGCCAGGCATGGTGTCTCATGTCTATAATCCCAGCACTTTGGGAGGCCGAGGTAAGCGGATCACCTGAGGCCAGGAGTTCAAGACCAGCCTGGCCAACATGGTGAAATGGTGAAACACCGTCTCTACGAAAAATACAAAATTAGCTGGGCATGGTGGCAGGTGCCTGTAATCTTAGCTACTCGGGAGGCTGGGGCAGGAGAATTGCCTGAGCCTGGGAAACAGAGGTTGCAGTGGGCTGAGATTGTGTCATTGTACTCCAGCCTGGGTGACAGAGTGAGACTCTGCCTCAAAAATAAATAAATAAATAAATAAATAAATGTTAGCAGTCTTGCAGCTTTTAAAAAGACATATTTTAACTTTTTTTTTTTTTTTAAAGAAAGAGTCTTACTCTGTCTCCCAGGCTGGAGTGCAATGGCACGATCACAGTTCACTGCAGCCTTGACTTCCTGGGCTCAGGTGATCCTCCCACCTCAGCCTCTCCGGTAGCTGGGACTATAGGCACATGCTACCACGACCAGCACTTTTTTTGTATTTTTAGTAGACACGGGGTTATGCCATGTTGCCCAGGCTGGTCTCAAATTCCTGGCCTCAAGCAATCCACCTGCCTCAGCCTCCCAAAGTATTGGGATTACAGGCATGAGCCACCATACCCAGCCTGGGTAACAATTCTGATACTGCTATGCACATATACTGAAATTGAACAATGAAGTACATAGATGGAGGATAGAGTAAGAATTTATAGATAACCAAGGAGGAGAGAGAAAGTGTCCGTGTGGTAATATGTTAGAGTAGGAAACATCTGGATGAACTTTTATTTAGCTTAATATAGACTAGATATTAGAGCTTAATATAAATACAACTAGTTAGCTATAGAAATATTTATACATCTGTATAACACAAGGGTGAATATAGACAAATACATTGCCTTGTTCTATCAACTGAGAAGTCTTAAAAGCAAAGAAACTCCAGTGGCAATGAGCATCCTTAACATCCAGATTTTAATACTATTCTCCAATAACATTACTCTCCAATAAAAGGAACAAGGGCTCCTTGGAGAAACAGCTGATTTTAGGATTATGGCGAAAATATGCAAGATGAGACTGGAGCATCTTGTAAGAAAAAAATATATATGGCTATGTCAAATGGGCATGGGAACCAACTGAAAGGGCTTCTAATAGCTAAAGCTGGAATAATTTGAGCAATAAAAATTATAAAGTAGTACTGGATTATAAATCAAAGTACAATGTAAATATCCATGAGTCTAAATGACTGACTGAATGAATACATAAATAGGAAAAAAGAGACAAATCTCCTGTGCAGAAGAATTCCAAATAATTTATGCAGACACTCTGCCCTCAAGAAAATGAAGCATAATTCTCTGCTCCTTAATTGTGGGCTGTGCAAATCGACTTCCTTCCAAAGAGTAGAGCACACAAAGTGGGAAAAAGAATAACTTTCAAGTGGAGAAACTCGACAAACACCACCTGAGCCAGGTGATCAAGGTCAATGCCAACTGGGCTGTATCATGTTGACAAATATGTATTCTTGATATGATGTGATGAAATGGGCATTTTACCTCTGCGGTTTTCCTTCTTTAAACAAATAACCCCAGGCAAAGCATGAGACAATTCCTACAAATTATCTGACCAGTACCTTTCAAAATCAGTAAGGTCATTAAAAAACAAGAAAAGTTTAAGAAACTGTCACAGCCAAGAGGAAAGGAGGCTAAGGTGACCTGACAACTAAAGATAATGTGCCTTCCTGGATGGCATCCAGCAACACAGAAAGGACATTAGACAAAAAGTAAGGACATCTGAATAAGTAACAATGTATCAAAATTGTTTACGGACTGCAACAAATGTACCTTATTAATATAAGATGTTAACAATGGGGAAAACCGGATGCAAAGCATATGGAAACTCTCTGGACTATCCTCTCAATTTTTCTGTAAATTTAAAACTATTGTAAAATATAAAGTCTATTTGAAAGAAAATTTTATGGCTTCATATAAAATTTCATAGAATAAGGTGTCATGCCAAACTCCTATTGACTCCAATGTGGATGGCACCAGGTTCAAGAGCCCCAGAGCTAGTGAACCCTGTCTCATAGGGTTTTATTGGGGGCTTGCATACAGGGGAGAGAGTCCAGTGGTGGTGGGTCGGACAGAAGAACCACAGCCGCTTGCAAAAGGCATGTGGTCTCTACAGCATTTTCACTTAACACCCTCCCCCTAACAATCTCCACCTGGCAACTTTCACTTAACCCTTAACAAACTGTCTCAATCCCCGGCATGGCCCATGTTCGATGGAAGGAGATGAGGGCTCAGATGTTCCTTACAGATAAGGAATGGCTCTCTGGGTTGGCCACTCCTGGATTTCTTAGTTGTTTTTTTTTGTTTTGGGTTTTTGTTGTTGTTGTTGTTGTTTCTGAAACAGAGTCTCATTCTGTCGCCCAGGCTGGAGTGCACTGGCGTGATCTTGGCTCACTGCAACCTCCACCTCCCGGGTTCAAGCAATTCTCCTGCCTCAGCCTCCAAAGTAGCTGGGACTACAGGCCTGCGCCACCATGCCCGGCTATTTTTTCTATTTTTAGTAGAGACAGGGTTTTGCCATATTGGCCAGGCTGGTCTTGGACTTCTGACCTCAAATGATCCGCCCCGCTTCGGCCTCCCAAAGTGCTGGGATTACAGGCACCGGCCACCCCGCCCAGCCCGCTCCCGATTTCTTAACTCAGAACTTGGATGCAGGTGAGCCTGCCACACAGGATCATTGTCAGGGCATGTTCAAGTCAAGTGATCCCTGTCAGATGCATCTACCATACATACAGGCATACCTATTTGATTCCACATCAACATTCTAGCCTTGAAAAAAAGTCTATAAAATTATTGTAGTTGAAAATAACTAGAGTTAAAAAGAGCTTACTGGCCAGGCACAGTGGCTCACGCCTGTAATCCCAGCACTTTGGGAGGCCGAGGCGGGTGGATCACGAGGTCAGGAGATCGAGACCATCCTGGCTAACACAGTGAAACCCCATCTCTACTAAAAATACAAAAAATTACCCAGTCGTGGCAGCGGGCGCCTGTAGTCCCAGCTACTCGGGAGGCTGAGGCAGGAGAATGGCGTGAACCCGGGAGGCGGAGCTTGCAGTGAGGCGAGATCATGCCCCTGCACTCCAGCCTGGGCGACAGAGCCAGACTCCGCCTCAAAAAAAAAAAAAAAAAAAAAAGAGCTTACCAACTCAGGCGTCTCATCTGCGGTATCTATTAATAACTAGACAGGGTTTGGTTTGACTATTTCTTTAGAAAAAAATTTAAGTAATGCGGCATTTAAATTCTTTTTTAAAAATTCAAGAATTTCAAAATTATCACATATATACCGAAAACTCTTTGCTTTCCAAATTTAACCTTGTCTCAGGAATGTAAACTAACTGGTCAGAGAATTCATTCCCCTTTACAAATGAGGACTCTTGAGCCTGATGAGGTTTGCACAAAGCTAATGACAGAAACAGGCTCAACTCTGAAACCCGACTCTGATTCCAATGTTCAGGACCCCAAGAAGTGTTACAATAGTCTACTAATTTTGAATGCCAGCTTCCTCATTCACCAACCCAAGACAAGTTATAGGTGCTTTTTCTGTTGCCTCTTTTTGACTGCATTATTAGTCATATTCTTGATTTTATCAATAACAGGACTTCTTGTTACAAGTATTTAATAATTCCAACATCCGTTAAAAGATGGAATTGTAAGAGTAATAGTTGTTAAAGCTTTCCAGATCAGGGGCTCTCAAACTCAAACCATGCTTCAAAATCATCTAGGATCTTGATCAGTCTGCAAGATTCATCTTCTGTCCAGCTCCACAGCCCAGATCTGATTTATGTGTTCTGGGACGCACCTGAAAACAGAACTCCCCAGAGTGGCTCTGACTCAGGCGGCTCATGGATCACACTTTGAGAAATGACATTAGGAGCAGGGCTTCTCACGCTTTAAAGTGCCTATGAATCCACCTGGGGGCCTTGTTAAAACGCAGGTTTTGATTGGACAAGTCTAGGGTGGGACTGAGTCTGCTTTTCTAACAGGCTCTCAAGCGATGTGATCCAGCTGTTCCTTCGGGCAGTTAGGGTCTACTTAAGATCACCCATTATAACTAATCTCCTTCAGGTTTTTAAAATTTTTAAGTTACAAGTGATTGCTCTGTAAGACACTCTTTGCTTACCCACTTTTAATTATACAGTTTAGTGTTAAGTAGATTCATATCGTTATACAACCATCACTACCCTCCATCTCCAGAACCGTTTTCATCTTGCTAAACTAAAACCCTGCACACCGTTAAACAACTCCCCATTCCACCACCTCCAGTACCTGGAAACCACCATTCTGTTTTCCATCTTTTTGAATTTGACTCTTCAAATTCAAAAAGGTACCGCATATAAGTAGAATCAAGTATCTGTCTTTTGGTGACTAGCTTGTTTGTCCTTTTAAAAAATAAAAATTTTCATGCTTCTCTTCCATAAACCTGCATGTCATCCCATAGATTTGTCACTTTTGGCACCATCTTAAGGACTGAGCGCCTTTTCACACATCCCTAAGAGCCAAGCTGCTCTGGGTTCGCCTTTTGTTTAATTATAGAAGTTACAAAATATGGCAGAAAGAGTTCTAGATTTGAAAACAACACAATGACTCAAGCGGATCAAGTGATTTCCACATATTAAAAGGTGGTATTATAAATGCCTTCTGGCCAGAGAGGTGCACAGAGGATGAGAGGCAAGAATAAAAATTAAAACTTAACACAATTTGATAATCTTAAGAGATCATCTCTGCTACTGCTGAGTATTACTAAATACCACTCCATGCAGGCCCATGAAGGATACAAAAGAACCGAGACATAGTTCTGGACCAAAACAGCTTGGAGCAGCTTTGTCTCACAGAAATATAATAGAGGCCACACACCTAATTTAAAATTTCTTGTAGCCACATTAACATAAAAAGGTAAAAAAAAAAAAAAAAAGGTAAAATTAATTTTATTAATATTCTTCAACCCAGTACATCCTACATTCGTTTTTTTTTTTTTTTTCTACCAGACTAACTTTTTAATATCTGGTGGGTTTTTAATACTCACAGCATAGTTTGGACTAGCCAGGTTTCAAATACTCAATGGCCATGGGTGGCTAGAGGCCACCGTTGGGCAAGACAGACTTAGCATCAGATTTGAGAGATCAAGAATATATTTCCAGGAGTGGCGACTTGAACGTGGGCAGGTTGGGGTTATGGGAGAAAATCTAAAGCCAAAGATACAAACCCAAGCAGAGAAACCATAAGCTTGAATACACTGACACTGCAGTACACTGTTTTATGCGCCATGCTATCTTAACACACACATTTTAGTCAATGGGAGGCATAGCACTAGGATTCTATGTTACCGTCATTAATAGTCAATGGGAGGCATACCACTAGGATTCTATGTTACCATCATTAACCCTATTGGTCAGCAAACTGCTCATCTCCCCCCATTTCTCTTGTTGCAGTTCTCATATTATAAATTGTATTTATAGGTGTGTGATTAATTCTAATACAGAAATGAATTTAAGGTTTCCTTTAGACCTGAACCTAGTTTAGCTGAGTTCAGTCCTCTGTATCCCGAGAGAGGAGCTGAAAAAGCGGATACGGTAGAGATAATTCTAAATGCCCTACTTTGTTTCTTCAAAATGCAGGTATTCTCATTGGTTGCTTTCACCTAACACTTTCCTTTCTTTCTGCCTTATTAAAAACAAAACAAAACGAAACAAACAACAACAACAACAAAACAAAACTCAAAGCCCGATAGATTTTAGAGATGCAATTAATTAAGGTTATACACAAGCCTTTTTAAAAACCACATAATCGCTGACAAAATACCAACCAGGCTGGGGTACGGTGAGGCAAAAGAACCACCAATCATTACCAAAACCTTAAATCATATGGGAAGGTAAAGATATACGGCATGCTATTTTCACATACCATACTCAGAAAGCCATGTGTGAGGAAAGCTATAATCAAGACAGGAAGAGGCATTTTCACAGATAACTTCTTAATGGAGTTGCGGGCTGTCACTCTCATGCCCCTCACTTGTTCTTTCCAACCTATTACCATCTGGCCTTGCTCCAACAATCTGCAACTTTCTTTCAAGATCAAGAGCAACAAATGCCATCAGTCTCTTCTCAGCCCTCAAGTTCTCTGACTACTCTGCCACATCACGTTCTTCCTTTTTTTTTTTTTTTTAGAGAGCTGGGGATACCCTCTGTCACCCAGGCTGGAGTGCAGTGGTGTGATCATAGCTCACTGCAGCCTCCTGGGCTCAGACAACCTTCCTGTCTTAGCCTCCCAAGTAGCTGGGACTACCGACACACGCCAACATGCCTGGCTAACTGTTTTTTAAATTATTTTTTGTAGAGACAGGGGTCTTGCCACGTTGCCCAAGCTGATCTCAAACTCCTGGCCTCAAGCAACTCTCCTAGCTTCAGCCTCCCAAGTTGCTGGGATTCTAGGCATGGGCCACTGAATTCGGCCCACTTTTCTTCTTTAAATTCAGTCTTCTCCAGTTTCCACCAATCTACCTCAAGATAATCATTCTTTCCCTCTCACTGGCTCCTCTTGTGATAATTCTGATTATAAAGTAAGACTCTTGTCTTCTACTCGTCTTGCTTTCTCACTCAGACATATCATCCATGCCTAAAGGTCAACAGCCTCCTCCACTCTTTCAATTCTGACCTTTCACTAGGCATTCCCAGGCGCTTGCTGCATGCTTCCATTTGCAGGGTATTAATTACTTATAGCAAATGCACTAGAATCCAGTGCCCAACTGATTATCAAATCCCAGAAGTGTACCCAAAGGACAATGACTAATTCCTCAGTGGGTCAAAGTCTTTCCTATGTGGAAGCAAGAGAAGGGAACAGAACTAACATTGAACACTGTGAGGAGCCCAAAACATGGCTCCTGCTGAACACATTCTATCTGGTTGTAGAACCCAGGCCCCCTTTCCCACGATGCCAGGCTTCCACTTTCTCAACAGATACTTATCGCTGATGAATGTCTGCGAATCAGAAGACCATGGGACTATACCTCTACTCCACTCACTCTCCACACTCCCAAAGCTGGACCTCATGGACCTCAGATCATGTAATACTCAGACACAGCACTCCAGTAAACCACTTTTTGGTCAGAAACTCGTCCTTTCCATCCTTCTTCTCCCTTTCCTCCACTCCAGCTTATTCATCATGACCCCGAGGTCCTGGATGCTGCAGCACTCTCTGCGGTTATCAGGGGAGGCTTCAGTGCCTTCATTTCATTTCCCTGCCAGTCTGGTCTAGGACCCTCAGCACACACACTCATCACTGCGCGTATCACCAACGACCACCCACGTGCTCTTGATGCCCAGGCTCATTTGGTCCAGCCTATTTCTCTCCTAAGTGTGAGACTCAATAAATACACAACCACCCCACTGTGCTCTTCAAGAGCTTATTAGTGCCTCTTTTAGATTCTCCTGGGTATAGTCCAGACTTAAAATCTCTCACTTTGGGAGACAATGTAATTTAACCATCAGAGGAACAAATGTTGCTCTATATATTTCAGGCATTTTCTAACTAAAAACCTCCAAGAAAAAACAAACGTGTATCTTAAAAAGATGCAGAGCTATTTAGGGCAAAAAGTACACAGAGAATGAGAAAGAAAAAAGACGTCATTGAATTTAACAAAAAGAGTTAACAATATTGTTAACAATAACAAAAGAGTTAGCCATGAGGTAATTAGGATATAGTACTTGAAACTGGCACCCCCTTTTACCAAGCATTACAACATTGCTATGTGTTTACAAAGCTCTGTTAGAACAGAGGAAAAATAAGGATTTGAATTCTGTCACTGTACTGGTAGCACTACCTAGGGATGAGGAAGATAATATCTAATAGAATAACAAAGTAAGTATATGTGATTCATCAAGCTTTTCAATGAAAATCAACATCCTTTTTGAATCATGTTTCAAAAATCACATAATCTGTTCAAACACGGATAGACCCCTAGATAAATTAGAATCTCTCTTTCTGTTACCACTCCTCTATCGACTTAGAAATTGCCACTTAGATTTGTAAACGAGACTTAGTTTCATTATTGTAAATCAATTTGGCAGGACTCATCACTCCACAGAGAGCTGAAATAATTGAATTTCTGGACTTCTAAGGAAGAGGGTTTAACCACATTTAGGCTTCCAAAAGGAAGATCATCACCAACTCTTCTTTAGCAGAAAATGTCCCTGGAGAATTCTGATCCATTTCTTGATCTAGTGGCAACTGGATGTTATCAGTGGCAACTAAGGTATCTGTCTACACCTGCTGAGGCTCATAAGTAAAAACTAAAAAGTATGGTGAATCTCTGTGATAATGGAGCATAAAGCTACCACTTAAGTCTTTATTACTAATAAGTAATGGATTTTAAGGAAAAAAAGAGATACTCAAATCTATCTATAGATAACCAAAAAACCAAACAAAACACCCAGAAAAATTTAAGGTTGAAGAACATGTATAATTTGAGACTTTTGATCAGAGCCTTCCTCAATAACGTAAGTTTAAAAACTATTACCAAAGTGACAAGATCCCATGTCGGATAGCAGAACGAGAACAAGGCTGTTCTTCAACTTAGTCATCTTCTTTTATCACTACAACTTCCATCATAGATGTAAATGGAAATTTCTGCTCCCTTTGCTACTTTTCTGCTTGACTGAATTTCATAATGAAAAACGTCTGTTCCTTCCAGACAGAGCACGAGTGTCATTCAAATTGTACACACCAGGCAAAGAGTGAATGCATTTGTTTAGATGCAAAAATCATTTAAATATGCGTCATTATGGGCTGCAGCACATTTGCGGATGCAGCAGTTTAAAATTCTCTTAAGCAATAAAGCAAGGCATCAAATGAAAGTGCATTCAGGCTTCAAACATCTTCAGACTATGTTTTCCTGCTTGCACACAGCAAGCCCCGCCTTCCTTTCCTGACGCTACTCAAACAGAAAGCAGTGGAACGGTGCCCTAGCCCATCCTATTGCCCCAAACGTCTTCCAGGTCAACAATCCAAAGTCATGTGAAAACTCCATCTTCAGTTTCCCTCTCCAGGGAGCAAATATTTTGAAGAGCAAGGATTCCAAGTAAGCAGAAACTCAGCCTTTAAATCAAATTAAGCTTTAAATAGTCTTTCAAAGTAAGGTCCTGCCGCACACAGAAGGCAACAGAAAGTGTTTGAAGAAGAGATAGCTCCCTTTTTATATTTAACATTTAGAAATGAAAAAACTGTGTGTGATTAATGCTTATAATTAGAGGGGGTTAACCCTCATTTCAAATAATGTAGTTCCTACCTTTGATTTAAAATTATAAAGATGACTAAAATGTACATGAAAGGAAAATTATAGTTAGGATCTGAGGTGTTTTAACCCAGAACTGTGGTTTTTGAAGAAAATGCTGAGAAAAGATTCTGATTTGGTAAGAATATCTGGATATGAGAATCTTCTAAGAAAGGTGATTTACCATTTGGGGGCCAAAGGCAGAGAGTTTCTGACAACGATAAAATCAACAGGCCGTAGGACCTTCATTCTCTAAGCTTAAGGTGACCCATTTAATGACTAAATAAAGTGTGTACTCAAGGTCACCCACAAGGAAGAAAAACGTCAGCTCCCTCTCTTGAAGGACCTCCTCCCCACTCATGCTATTACACGGCAATTCTAGAGAGTCACTTCATTTTTGGTTTATGTTCAAACTGTCTGGGTATCATTCATGCTATTACACGGCAATTCTAGAGTCACTTCATTTTTGGTTTATGTTCAAACTGTCTGGGTATCTCGGGGCCTTCGCTTTTAAGTTTCCATAACAGGGTAGTTGGTTATTTACGTAAGTCCCTGGAAAATGTGTATTTTTAAAGCCATCTAGAGTAGGCCACCTCTGGGGGAAAACAGAGCTGATGGGTTAAAAAGCCAACTGGTGTACCAAGAAGTACAAAAGACATCTTTGATAACAGTTGTCACGTGCAAAAGAACATTCATGAACTGTAACAATCAATAACAGGCAATATGTGCAGTTTTCCAGATCCTAAGCATTTGATAAAGCCATATTGTCGTTTTACACTCATTTTTAGTAGCTGTTTAATTGGTATTCCTATATAGGACAGTTTTCTAGGTTTGTGGATTATTTCACATTCTCTTCTTCCCAGTTATA
Source organism: Theropithecus gelada (assembly GCF_003255815.1). Classification (NCBI taxonomy): domain Eukaryota; kingdom Metazoa; phylum Chordata; class Mammalia; order Primates; family Cercopithecidae; genus Theropithecus; species Theropithecus gelada. The sequence continues at coordinate 36,899,303 of NC_037670.1, read as the reverse complement.
AATTTTGGTACAACTGTAAGCTCTCCTCCTCACACTGTAAGATGATAATTACACCGCTGAGACCACATCTGTTTTTTTTAAAAAAAAGACATTTTGCAAAAAATATATTTAAGTTGAAGTATTTGAAATACTTTTCAACGTCAAACTTTGAGAGGATTATACTTAATTATATATCTTCACATCTTCAATCGTTAAAAATGAATACATAAGTATTTCCTAGGGATTTATGCTTGTTTCATTTGATTCTTACATACTAGTTGTTATTTACCAGCAGAGACAGCAAAAGCAAAAAAACAGAAAGCAACAACAACAAAAATACTTGATTCTGGTGATAGTTCAGAATCAGGTTGATTTCTGCATCAATAGCAGGGTTTCCACATTAAACTCATTCAAATTTAATTAGTTCTCTGCATAAAATCAAGGGTCTTGGAGAATTTAATAAAACAATCCTATCCTTTGCCCAAAACAGATTTTTATCCCAAATGGTACTCAGCAATAAGCCAACAGAGAAAAATGGAATAACAGACATATGCCATGTTCAAGAGTTCTCTGTTTCACCTAAGAAGCCTGAAGTTGCCGTTTTTTGATAAGGAACTGGTGTACATCTTAGATGAAGTATCCCATTGCATCTGAACTCTTGGTGGAGCACCCGCAGAAAGAGGACTGGTAAATAGTATGTATGAGGCCTGGCCTGGACATAATGACTCAGGAATCATCAGTGCAGGCCTCTGAAAAACCACTGCACTGATGAGATCTCCGAGCAAGCATGTATTATGTGAGAAGATGGACAACCCCAGGGGACTCCTATTAAACACTGATATTTAGAATTTCTGAATTCTGATTCTAAATATTTTGCAATATTTGGAATTTCTGGATCCTAAATATTGCAAAAGGTGGGTGGGTGGGAAGGGAGCCTGAAAGGAAAATGGAGGACAGCAGAAAGACAACCAGAAGCAGCAGAATGACATCAGTGTGGGGAGAATGCACCCATCAACAGGGCCTGATGCCACTGAGAGACTGTGGAGGACACAACAGTGCCCAGTGAGTCCGACAACCAGAAAGATAGCAAAGAGCTCATTCCCTGGAGCTCAAGGAACAGATGCCTGATAACAGGTGACTGTGGAGGGACTAGAGGTTACTAAGATCACACAGGAACTTCTGACTACCATATAAAGAAGCATGGCCGTGAAGAGACAGAGCAAGGGTGGAAGTTAAAGGAACACACAGAGTTGAATGACTGGAGTGAGAGACTAGGGAGCTCTAAAGAAGAGGAAAAATATGAGATGGCTAAATACCACTGATCTGGTGAAATTAAATACAGGGTCAGTAGGCCAAGGGTCTTTATGAAGTCAAAGATCAGATACAATGAGGTTAAAGAACTTACTGAAGAAATAAGGTGCACAGATGCCCAGGAATTTAGACTCACCTAAAAATTTAGAACAAATGTGGAAAAAGAAAACTAAGCTCAAATTATTTAAATAGTAAAACAAGGCAACTTCTTGACATACCGAACATGAGCCTACTCATCTTAAATATGTTTAGAGAATATCATTAGTTCACGGCTTACAATCAATTCTAAGCTTTCAAGAAAGCAAGAGCTACAGGACCTATTCATAAAAACATAGCAACATTGGGAAACTAATTATCTTCCCAGTTGATAAAGATACCATCCAATAAATAGGGGGATCTTCAGTGACATCCAAACCTTCAAAAATATATTTTAAAAATGTTATACCATATTCTCGCAAGGTAGTTAACACTAGAAGAAAATATTTGAGGGAACTGAAGCTGGGTAATATTCTTGAAAATACAGGTACCTAATCAATAAATAAAGAAAATGCCCCCCCAATTTTTCATGGCATAAATATACTTAAAGCTTTAGGAGAGGAGTACCTACATCTATTAATACATCGCCTACTGAAATACCACATTCATGTAATCATTTAATAAAGACACTAAAATAGGATGACAGGAGTTCATGTTTAGCATTCATAAACAGTATCCTAACCTTTAAGGTACAATGTAAGAATATGAAATTTCTAAAATCTATTACCACTAAATAATACCTAGAAGCAGATTTCTGTTAAAAATAATTCTTTAGGCCAGGTGTGGTGGCTCATGCCTGTAATTCCAGCACTAGGCCGAGGTGGGCGGATCTATTGAGGTCAGGCTATCGAGACCATTGTGGCCAACATAGTGAAACCCCCACTCTACTAAAATTACAAAAATTAGCCGGGCATGGTAGAGGGCACCTGTAGTCCTGGCTACTTGGGAGGCTGAGGCAAGAGAATAGCTTGAACCCAGGAGGTGGAGGTTACAGCGAGCAGATATTGTGCCACTGCACTCCAGCTTTGTGACAGAGCGAGACTGCGTCTCAAACAAACAAACAAAAGTCTTTATCATTAGCCTTGAAAACTAAGGACAATGAAACTATTATAAACGAATCTAATGGTATGTTTTATCTCTAAACACAGATGCCTCCGATACACTGACTTTTTACTAGACATGTGTAGCATAAATTTAACCCTATTTCTGGAGTTTAGTGTTCTTTTTATTAAGATCCTAAGACACTTGGTTTCTTCTCATCTGAGATCCCTATGTTACTTCTTGGTTGTTACATAAAACCTGCTCCTCCTTTGTTGATCAGTAAGGAGTAAGTAAAGTAAATGATTTTGCCATAATCTCAGAAATTCTTTTAGGCATGTGAAATTGCCGCTCAACATCTTCTGTCTTTCTAATCTTTGGGCTATTCTTTCCTTTCCCTTTCCTGTTCCAATATTCAGCTACATCCTCCATTCATTTTATAGGCGTATATATAATATATTATATATGTAATATATAATTTATGACATATAATATATAATTATCTATAATATATAATAAATAATATATTTATTAAGTATATACTATGTGCCAGACATGTTCAAGCTCTGGGAATATTTCAGTGAATTAATAAAAGTCTCAATTATCGAAGAGCTTACATTTTGAACAAAAAACAGTTATTTCCAAATGTCTAGGCACCGCAGGAAAGGGCTAACCGTCAGCATCATTCACTACTTATTCACAGTATAGTTGTACAATTATTGTTTCCTCTCATCAGGCCCTCAAAGCCACTGATTATAATACTTTCTCCCAACTTATCACCCTACAAGTTTGCTAGTAAAATTCAAAGATGACCAGGAGCTATTTGCAGGATACTACAGGCTATGAAAGTATTACTCCAGAATACAATCAGTTTTTTCTCCAATCCAATTGCATCATCTATTAAAAGAGCTAACATAATAAAAAGTTATATCCTGATGCCCAGAATTTACAGCGTAACAAAGACTAAGAAAGCAGGTATCTTAGAGGTAACTTAGCATATTAATGACATGTGCAGCACAAATAAAACCACATTGAATGTACAGATATTTTTCTGGACATCGAATAAGAGAAATAATCAAACGAATTAATGTCTTTCCAAATTAAAAATCTCTACAAGTGTTCCAACTTTAAGGAACCACCTCCGTTCTATTCTAATTTTCTATTATAATTTCTCAATGCTCCCAACACAAACTATTTTCCCTGGAACATCCCCATAAATTATTTATTTATTTATTTANCCCAACACAAACTATTTTCCCTGGAACATCCCCATAAATTATTTATTTATTTATTTATTTATGAAGATGCAGTTTCGCTCTTGTCGCCCAGGCTGGAGTGCAGTGGCTCCATCTCGGCTCACTGCAACCTCCGCTTCCCGGGTTCAAGTGATTGTCCTGCCTCAGACTGCTGAGCAGCTGGGATTACAGGTGCCCGCCACCACGCCTGGCTAATTTTTGTATTTTTAGTAGAGATGGGGTTTCACCATGTTGGCCAGGCTGGTCTCGAACTCCTGAGCTCAGGTGATCCACCCGCCTGGGCCTCCCAAAGTCCTGGGATTAACAGGTGTGAGCTACCACCCCCAGGCCCCATAAACATTTTTAAACCTACACCTCTTCATTTTCTTTACATATCCCTCAGGATCCACATCACGGCTCTACTTTCTTTCAAACGACTTTTACCATATGCTCCAGCTCACACTACCATCTCCCTACCTCCTATGCTTACAGCAACGCCCCCCCATATGACCTACATTAAAAAGTTTATGATTATTAATTAGGATTGGAAGTTTCCAACAGATTTGTGGTCAGGGGAGACTATTTAGGGAGCATGAGTCTAGTTTTGATCACGATGAGTTTGAAGTTCCTAAACAAACACCCGATCACTAAAGAAGTGAAGATCAACATGTTCCTAGAGTAAAAACAATCACAAGTACAACCTCTACAACATCTTACACAGGGAAATTCAGCCCTAAAGTCTGTCAAATGGGCATAAAGGTAATTTTACATATGGCATAATCGTAAGTTATACCCAAGAAAAAGCAAACATCTTGTAAAGTTGGGATATAGCATAAAACAAACTCAGCTCAGTTAAACCACAGTTTAGCTTTATCTAATTCCAAGTTAGACAACCAAATTAGGACGCCTTTAAGAGTAACTTGACTTGCAACTTCTAAGTTTAAAAGAAATTTTCCAGATTAAAAAAAAAAAAGTCTGGAAACCTTAAACTCAACGTCTTCCTGCCATCAAATCTAGGCCTCCTTGATCGATTTCCCCATAACAAGAGGAGGTCATAAAAATCATTCATGGCCATCTCATTTAGTTGTCTCTTCAACTTACACCCTAAACTCTGTGCTTAAATAGCTCTTCTCCTGATTTTTCCACTGTAGGTCTTCCCACTATGGAACATGAGCCCACCCCTTTCCCTTCCCACCATCCTACTGGTATAGTTTTACCCCGTATATGGCATTTGTATTGTGAGTGCCAGAATGCTCATACTTGGGCGTATTTTTATCTTTGTATGTTACAACTCTTTGTCATTTTGTACTTTTGGTTTTTCTTTGTCTACAGTTAATATTTGCCCCATTTTTAAAAACTGCCTCATTTTCTACGCACCCATCAATACTATATCTTTCCCAAACTCTCCAGTAGAACCCTAAAAAGCATGCTAAGTACAGGAAAATCCTTTAAGGAAGGTAATGCATCAATGCCATTTTTTCCTGGAGGCCTCTCTCCTGGGACCAGCCCTGTTCGTCTCCTCCAATCTGGACTAGCTGCTCTCCAGACGGTTGCACAGCTGTTGCCTAAGATTTCCCTTCACTGTAGGGTTTCAAAGCCAAAGCCTAAGACTCACTGACAGGAGAAGGAAAAAAAAAAAAAAACCAGACAGACACTCCTGGGATGCATCACCAAACTGATATTTATCAAGGGATATGGAAGAGGGAATGTTTAATGAAGCCATTCAGCGACTAATATGATAAAAGAGAAAGACGACAGAATTTATCCCTTGACTGAACATTAAACTAAATATCGAGAGCCTTCTTTGTCAAGTACTAAAATCTGAATATTTCCTAACAGCCTTTGACATTGAAATTAAAATACATCTTAACCCAGACTGTAGATTCATTTTTATGTTATTTCTTACATCCATGATGCTTTTGTGTACCTGAAAAAAAGCATATTTTTTTCCTCAATGCTAAATGAGAATTGGCTTTTAAAAAACCATTCTTTAAGTACAAACATCAAATAACTTTTTAAAAATATAATATGTGAGAAAAAATTTCCTTAATTTCATTTCAGTATTCCCTTCATAATAAGTAAATAACCAGTTCTGCTTTAATGGGTATTATTTGGAATTATTATAAAGATATGCTGTACCTAATTCACAATAGTAAAACTGAAAAATTTTAAGTCCACACAAAAGCATTTCTTTAGTTCTTTTCATAGGGAAGAAATACATCAAAAGTTCCCTATAATTATGAGAAGTCTGTGTCTAATACATTTTACATATTTATATACTATTTTTAATGTAGTTCATTATTTAAAACATAATGAGAGCTTGGGTTTCATGTCAAAGGCTGAAGTTAATTCAGTTAATGCCATTTTTTTTTATGTTGGATGTAAGCTACTCTTCCACCCCAAGAATCATAATAATAGCTATCTGTACCACTCTAAAACACTTCCTTAAATTTCATATTCTTCATCTGGCTACAATTATCACATGGCATTAACCATAGAGCTCTCAATCGCAAAATCTTCCATCAGTTCTGTCACACACAAATTCTCTTTTCTACTACAGCTGTCTGGAAAGTTATTTACTGGCTTGAATGATTAAAAAAAAAAAAAAAATCAAACTCGGCAGGGCATGGTGGCTCACGCCTGTAATCCCAGCTCTTTGGGAGGCCGAGGTGGGCAGATCACCTGAGGTCGGGAGTTCGAGACCAGCCTGACCAACATGGAGAAACCCCGTCTCTACTAAAAATACAAAATTAGCTGGGCGTGGTGGCACATGCCAGTAATCCCAGCTACTAGGGAGGCTGAGACAGGAGAATTGCTTGAACCCAGGAGGCGGAGGTTGGGGTGAGCCGAGATCACGCCACTGCACTCCAGCCTGGGCAACAAAGAGTGAAACTCCGTCTCCAAAAAAAAAAAAAAAAAAATCAAGACAGTATCTCAAGATTTTTATTTGTTTTGGGAAATGACATGATGAAAAGAGGGTTCTAAAGACAAAAGGGAAAACTGTTTCCTTTCTCTGCTGGGGTAGGGACTGATGGAAACACAGTGCTTGAGAAAGATGTTCAGAAGCGGCTGGAGTAGAAAGAGAACTTTGATGAAAGTCCACTTTCTTCTCTGATTCTTCATCATAACCATTTGCAATCATTTACCTCAGAATAAAACAGAAAATTCCACGACAATAAACACAGTTTGAGGTTAGCTAAAAATATTGTTCATATTACATTTATGTTAAAACAGCAAGCCGAAATGGTGTGGGAATTATCTAAGAATTTCCAAGACTGAATTACCCAGCTATAAAGCAGAAGCAGCTGTTTACTGGTTGGCACAGAAAGGTTCACACTTCAGACCACCAGATCTGACATAACAGTACTAATTCCCAATACAGGGAGAAATTTTTGAAGACTCAACGTTAACAGAAATCCACAGTGTTCAGCTGATATGTTATTAAATCTGATGGCATTTTTTAATGGCATTTTAAAATTATGACACAGCTTCAGGAAGTTCTGAAAACTTGTGCCTCTAAAGGCATTTTTGTCTTTTTTATATAACAGGTGCAAAAAGCTGAAACATGTGACCATGACCGTGTGAAATTTAAATTATACCTCACTTTATTTTTTTCACTTCTCTGGATACCAGTGTCTGTCTTAGCCTGTTTCTCCCTATATATACTGTATATAGAAACCAACTAAAAGCCTATCTAGGCCAGGCATGGGGGCTAACGCCTGTAATCCCAACACTTTGGGAGATCAAAGCGGGTGGATCACCTGAGGTCAGAAGTTTGAAAACAGCCTGGCCAACATGGTGAAACCCTGTCTCTATTAAAAATACAAAAATCTGCTAGGCGTGGTGGTGTGCGTCTGTAATCCCAGCTACTTGGGAGGTTGAGGGAGGAGAGTCACTTGAACCTGGGAGGCGGAGGTTGCAGTGAGCCAAGATCTTGCCATTGCACTTCAGCCTGGGCGACAAGCAAAATTCCATCTCAATAAACAAACAAACAAACAAACAAAAAAAGCAGTATCCATAAGAAATCAACACAAAATATGTCTAGCTGTTCATTTGAAAGCCAATGACAGGGGTTATACTTCACTTGTAACACTTAATAATCTCAAAGTTTTGATTTGTGAATTCCATTATCTCTTGGAGACAGCTACAACACACATATATAATCAGTGGTCTCACTCAAATAGTGCTGGAATTTCCTACAGAAATGGCTAAGCATGAATAACCAAAGTCGCAGGTGATTCCTAAGATTCTGCTCATTTTTTAAGGTTTTTTTTTTTATGTTTTTTCTTTCTGCTCATTTTTTTTACAGGACTTAATTAAAATAGCTTTTAGAAAATTTCCTGCTTTCTGCTGGGTTGTGGTGGCTTATGCCTGTAATCCCAGCACTTCGGGAGGCCGACGCAGGTGGATCATGAGGTGAGGAGTTCAAGACCAGACTGGCCAAGGTGGTGAAACTCCTTCTCTACTAAAAATATGAAAAAAATTAGCCGGGCGTGGTGGCGGGCGCCTGTAATCCCAACTACTCGGCAGGCTGAGGCAGAGAATGGCCTGAACCCCAGAGGCAGAGCTTGCAGTGAGCCAAGATGGCACCACTGCACTCCAGCCTGGGCGACAGAGCAAGACTCCGTCTCAAAAAAAGAAGAAGAAGAAAAAAAAAAATTCCTGCTTTCCAAAGATTACTGATGTCTTTTACTGGAAAATGGTTTCTAAAGACCATAATCTAGGTGCAGTACTGGTGTTTACTGCTACTGAGTTGGTCTTTTAGGCCTTTTCATTATTTTTAGGCCTGCAGTGGACAGTATTTATGGGGAAAAACGTTATCTGAAATCTACGATATGTTATACTGAGAAATGATACCTAGAAGTCAAACTCATGACTACAGGGTATCATTTTAATAGATTATATGTTACATGTGAATCTTCTTTTTCCACATCAAAAATTCTGAGTCTCAAATACACGGGATGATTGAATTAAAATATCACACAACTATTCACTTATATTATGCCACATTACTTATACACCAGGCTCAGAATTACACACTAATACTACTACCATTAATATAAAAAGTTAATGTTTCTTTATGCACATCTTCTTCTCATTTTTCCCCATTAACGTTACTTTCACTCGTGTCCGTGTGAAGAGACCACCAAACAGGCTTTGTGTGAGCAACAGGGCTGTTTATTTCACCTGGGTGCAGGCGGGCTGAGTCCAAAAAGAGAGTCAAAGAAGGGAGATAGGGGTGGGGCCGTTTTATAAGATTTGGGTAGGTAAAGGAAAATTACAGTCAAAGGGGGTTGTTCTCTGGTGGGCAGGGGTGGGGGTCATAAGGTGCTCAGTGGGGGAGCTTTTAAGCCAGGATGAGCCAGAAAAAGGAATTTCACAAGGTAATGTCATCAGTTAAGGCAAGGACCGGCCATTTTCACTTCTTTTGTGGTGGAACAGGCCATTTTCACTTCTTTTGTGATTCTTCACTTGCTTCGGGCCATCTGGGTGTATATGTGCAGGTCACAAGGGACACGATGGCTTAGCTTGGGCTCTGAGGCCTGACAGTTACAGACTCTCTCTATTGTCACAGCATATAGCTGTGGAATACTGTATTATCCTACTTTTTACCATCACTGAGTCTTAGTTTTTATGTTTCTACTTAATGCTCATTACCCATCCTTATATCAGTTTTTCTCTAGGTATTCTGGTTATCTGAAACTTGTTCTCTAGGAGACTCTACAGGAAAATAATGTGAAAATATGCCCTGAGTTATTGTATGTTGATATTTATTTCATGTGATCATATCTGCATGTCAGTTTGATTGAATATACAATCCTTGTTTTGGCTGGGCACAGTGGCTCATGCCTGTAACCCCAGCATTTTAGGAGGCCGAGACAGGTGGATCACCTGAGGTCAGGAGTTCAAGATCAACCTGGCCAACATGATGAAATCCCATCTCTACTAAAAAGACAAAAGTTAGCTGGGTGTGGTGGCGGGTGCCTGTAATCCCAGCTACTTAGGAGGCTGAGGCAGGCGAATAGCTTGAACCCAAGAGGTGGAGGTTGCAGTGAGCCGAGATCACGCCATTGCACTCCAGCCTTGGCAACAAGAGTGAAACTCCGTCTCAAAAATAAATAAATACATAAATAAATAAATAAATAATCTTTGTTTTGCATTTGCTTTCTTTGATATCTTTTTTTTTTTTTTTTTTTGAGACAGAGTCTCGCTTAGTCGCCCAGGCTGGAGTGCAGTGGCGCGATCTCGGCTCACTGCAAGCTCCGCCTCCCGGGTTCACGCCATTCTCCTGCCTCAGCCCCCCGAGTAGCTGGGACTACAGGCGCCCGCCGCTTCGCCCGGCTAATTTTTTGCATTTTTAGTAGAGACGGGGTTTCACCATGTTAGCCAGGATGGTCTCGATCTCCTGACCTCGTGATCCACCCGCCTCGGCCTCCCAAAGTGCTGGGATTACAGGCGTGAGCCACCGCGCCCGGCCTTTCTTTGATATCTTAAATGTTGCTTTATTTTCCTTTGGCATAAAGCACTGCTGTCAAAAACTTGTTAAAATAATAATTTCTTTGTAAGTGAAAAACAAAAATATTTTCTGCCCTCAAAAATTATAAACTTAGTTACCAAAAAGCAAAAAGTATTATGTGTATACATAAAAGCAGTATACATTCATTCCCATCTTGAAAACAATTATTTGGATATAAACTTTAAAATTATAACATAATAGTATTTATTATAAATGAATTAAAATAGTAATGATTTTTAAAAACTACTACTCTTATCATGACCAATTACCTCTTCTCTCTGAAAAGTGTGAACCATGTTCTTCTACACATATCCTTTCAGTTCCTACCTTAAAGACTTTGTTGACCCTCTGTCTGAATACCTAAAATACATCTCCTTTCTTGCCTTGAAATCTTATCCTTGAGATCTTGGCTCACAATGCTACTTCCTGTCAAGTCTGCCTTAAATTCCTGAGCTGAAATTCCATCCCCCTTCACGCCCACTATCTACTGTGTAAGAGGAAGGCCCACATTTCAGCCACCTCTAGGGACGCTCACACTGTGGGTGATCAATAAAACATACACAATGAATACATAAGTTTGACCTTTTATTGGTCAGTTTTGTAGGACTTATTTCTCTGATAATATTCAATTAACTGTTTTCTAAGGTGGAAATTTGGAAAAGGAGTATTTAAAATTGTTTAAATAGATTTAAATAGTAATTATTTTAAATGGTTTTAAGTAGAAATTACAGGTGCTTTTACTCTATCAATAAAAAAAATCATAGCTAAATGTAGGGGTATCTATGCTTATGTTAAACTCAGGATCATAAATCAGTATTAAAATTTTCCTCCATATTTTCATATACAATTATGTGACACATATATTTTATTACACCAACTATAAGATTTGCAAGGCATTCCGCCAATAACTGTTATATAAAAATCAACTAAACACAAATTTATCTACCAGGACGTTTATCACAGCATCACTTATAACAACTATTACACCACCACAAAATAAAGAAAACCACCTAAATAACCATAAATAAAGAGTAAACACATTACAGTGTCTGGTGTGATGCTACATTAAAAATTATGCTCTCTAAGAATATTTAGTTTCACAGATAGGGTATTCTAAAAATGTTAGGTGAAAAAAGCAAGTCACAAAACAGGAAACAATTATATAACACTAAAAACAAAAGCAAAACATATATGAAAAGAATGTAGACTGCAAGGAAGCCAAATGGTTTTGATTATTTTTAGCTAGTGGTTACATTTTCACAACTTTGTACACTGAATATATATTACTGTTGTAATCAGAGAAATTTCTTTTGAGCACATATTTGCAATTCATAGCATGTACTACAAATGAGATGTCCATTAGCCTTGCTATTCATTTTTCAAAGCAATTACTAACAAGCCTTGGGACAATATCATGCCAAATAAGCTGGGTTTCTTTTTCTCACCTGTCATCTAGGACCTACACAGATAGCTAAATTCTGTGCTTCAAGAAAATATCAGCAAAGCCCACTCATAAGCCATAACAGCAGTTTTTCAAAAGTTATTGTTTCTTTTCAATGCCTCCTGTTACTTTATGGCACCTGAATACAACTCCAGTAAAGAAGACAAAACTGAAGATGTAATGAAGTATAAATCACCCATACTATTACAGCTCTTATCAATCAAAACATTAGTTGTTAAAAGTTCCAGAAAGAGGACACGATACCAGGTACAATAATTAAAACGAAAAGCAACAAAATTGGAAATGGAGCCAAGAAACACCACTACGCTTCTTTCTTTTCAAAACGTGACTCTTAAAAAAGTCAGTCTTCTCAACTCATCCCCTGTCCTGAGTTTTAGAAAGCAAATCAAGCAGGAGCCAATGCGATTGAGGCCACTGTGGAACTTGGGACAGGGCCAAGGAAGTGCAGCAGTGAGTCACGGAGGATGACCTATCTAGAAGGACACCATTTTTATAGGTGTTCTTGCTTAATCAAATGGAAGAGGGCTTCACTTTCTAAGTCTTCCTCACCCAGAAGCAATCTATGAGATAAATGTAAGCTCTTCCCATTCTTCCTTCTGGCCAATGTGGCTGCCATATGCAATTTTGGAGGGAAAAAAAGTAAGGAAGATCACGAATCTTCCTGAAGAATTAGTGATGATTAACGCTGCTTAAATATTGTTGAAGATCGTATGAACGAACATATTTTCTTTTAATTTGGCAGCGTGGTGTTTTTAAAACTAAAGTGTATTTTCCCATACTGTATGTATAAAGCTCATAAAGTACAACTACCAAGAGATAAAACAAATTAATGATCATTCTGTGTCGACTTTCAAGTCTTTCTACTTTTCTCTATTACCATTCGATGGTACTACATACAGATACAAAATTATATGTACTGATTTCATAGTCTATCTTTTGCTGATGATAAAAGCTACTCATTTATCATTCAAATCCATAGAAAAGGGCTTAAATAAAATCAAAATCACCTGTAATCCCACTGTTTGGAGATAAACACTGGTAAGATTTCTTTTCTTGACATGTTTTCTTTTACTTAGTTGAGAATCAGGCTGCATATACTGGTTTTGAAGCATGATTAACGTGGACCATTCACAGGTCCCATGGGAAGGCCACATATAAAGGAGTCTGATGTCTCTCCAAGGATGGCTGATTAGCCTTCCCTGATGAAGAAATACCCAGCAATTCTGGTCATTCCTTATGAGACCATGATGTAAACAATCAAGAACATTCAAGAATTTGCATCCTTCTTGTGTGCAGAGGCTGGGCTCATTAAATAATGAGAATGATGAAGTACCATTCTCATCACAGTGCATGTATAGCCCCTGCACATGCATCTCCCACGACTTCAGAATTAGTAGGATTTACACAGAGCAGGTCGGTGGGGACAGGAGGCGCCATGGGCACCAATTCTCTAGCACACTGGATTACATGCAGGGATTTACAAGATCCTTAAAGTCTACAATAAAAATGTTTTTCCGTCCTCACCTCCATTTTTAAAGTTTGGGGAACTCTCATGTGACATTTCTAACTATTGCGTTGTATTGATGTGTCTCAAGAAAATTGTTGTTTACATAAATTCAAAGAACTACCCTGGTATGTCAGAGTATTCAAATACATCCTTTCCATGCGAAAGAAGATAGCTGTAGATAACTGATAAAAGGCAGCCAAGAAACCTAGAAAACAAGGCATGCTTTTCCTAAAATTGTATTAAAACAATAAAATTCAAAATCAACATGAACTGAATACCTTTCTCATTTGACCATATCTGATCAGATTTCTGGTCATTACTACTTACATATCTGCAAAGTCTTAATTACAAAATGAAACAGAATGACATTTAAGGTAAAATTCTGTAACTTGTAATTCTTCTTTTGGATTAAGCTATTAACCTGACTTTGCCCCAATAATTCAACAGTAATTTATTTTACGCAATGTTCCTTGCCTTTGCTGGTCAGAGACAAGCACAGAAAAGTGCCAATTTCAACAGTGGATCTAGTACACCACGAAGAGAAGTCATTCAAATGGAAAGCGTTGAAAGCTTTGCAAGGAAAATATTCTCCTTGAGTAACAGTAATGATGTGCTTGAATAACACGAGATAATTAATAAAATTTCACATGATTAAGATGAATCTTACCCTCTGGTTGCAGAGGTACTACCAAAAGCAAAGAGTGAGATTTTTGAGAAAGCCAACTTATTCTCAAGGGAAATTAGCCACTCCATGGGAAGAAAATGGCAACAGCAACCTGACATACTTTCCCCATGCAGACAAGAAATGTAGAGCACATATGTCCAAGTAAAATATTACAGAAAAATAATCCAGTGCCACACTGGATCCTTCATCTGATAAAGAGGTTAGGAAGGTTGCATGTAAGACATAACAAGCATTTTTCTCTCTTCAAGCTTTGTTTTGAATTTTAATACGCTTAATGTTTAAGACAATCTTATTTTGTTTGCTAGCTACAAAAAAAAAAAAAAAAAAACTCTTTCATCTAAAACATGTATTTGGATACAGTCCAGAGATTTTAGGGCATACTTATGTTAATGCTGAACAGTAATTCTTTGTTAAGCAGCAATAATATGTAAGAATGTTACCTACTACTACTATAAAGTAGAAAACATATCACATGGAGATTTATCCTATACTAGGTCATGCTTGTCTCCTTTATCAACACGATAGCTGTGAGTTTCTTTTGTAGTGTTATTTATTGTCTCTAATTCATAGTGAATATTTGCTTTAAAACAAATTTTTGTTTATACTGTAAAAAATACTGGACCAATAATCAAGAGATCTTGGACTGTAGTGCTGACTGCAGTACTGACTCTCCCATTTATTTGCTGTGAGTTACAGCAAGAGATTCAACCTCTCTGGATCTCGGTAGCTGTATAGCCTGTGAAGAGAGACTAAGAACCAACACTGCCTGCCTATTAAGTGCAAGTAAAACGGACATGAGTTACACCTACGTACCTATGTTACCTATGTTACCCCTATTGAAAAGCCTGTTTTTCAATTCCTTTTCCGGAAAGACAAGGCATAGTCTGCCTACTCTACCAGGTTATTTTATAAACTCTGTATAAAACTCTGGATTTGAGATCTTTGGAAAATTTGCCACTACCTAAGAAAAAAGCAGTGCCTATATTCCTTAATTCTAATCTAAGGTTAATAACAAAGTAAGAGACAACATATGCTCTACTTGTCATATGAGGGTCTAATTTCAGGTCCAATGGAAAAGGACCAGTGATTCATAAAATGAGAAAATATGGTAAAATGATTCGAACAGGCCAAGTACCTACAGGAAATAGCTAATGATTATCTAGTCCCGTAGTAGTCAAGAACAGTTAGTGTCAACATGCTCATTTCACATCAGACACTACACCAGAACAGGGAAATTTGCTTAACATGTCGCAAGTGACCCATCTTCTTGAATTATGTACCTCCACATCAAAGGAGTCCAGAATCTGTTCAGAGGATGAAAGAGAAATCTGATAATGGCTGATGGCAAAGCCTTGGCAGGAATAAACTCCTTCCCAGAGAAAGAATTATTTTATGGGCTTCTCTCCATTTCTCCTTGCCAGTCTCCAGCCTGTGCATCACAGCTCTGTAATTATTTGTTAGTGGAATGATACATTTTCAAGTGGTTCTCTTTCCATAATGGTTAAAAACATAAGGTAAGGACAGGTCATTAACTTTACTATCAAATAGGTGTTTGTTAGATGAGATTAATTATTTAAAACCACATTTCTTAGGCTGTTGTTTCACTAAATGGTACATAGTACAGTGTATCACAACAAATACGAATATTTGGACAGTCTCTGTGTAATTATAATATTATAAAATCTTCTGACTTGATATTGAGATCTGAGGACACTTTTTATATTTTTATTACTTGTACTGTTTGTTCACTTGGAGGTTTTTTGTTTGTTTTTGTTTTTTAAGGAAACTCTTGAATTATCAAATGTTTAAGAATCTAGTTTTCTACACTCTCTTCATCAATCACATTGTGAATAAATTACATTGTAAGTAAATTCACCAGGTGAAATCTTCATTCTAACGCCCAGTGTTTTCATTTTATGTCTCAAATTACGCACATGAATGAACAGCAATCAATATGCTCTTATGACATTCATTTTTGACCACATATTACAAAGATTTCCAGAATCTTCAGCAATTATCCTTACTTTCTAGGTTTGCTGTTGGATTTTCTTTGAAATATTCCTTTTAACTTTTATAAGAAGTCATCAGAATGCACATCAATATTTGTCCACAATCTCCACAGACAATCTCTATATCCTTATTTACAACCTGCCTACTGACGAATACACTTGTGGAAAACATCTGGATGTAAGATATCAGAGCAAAGAACTTGATTTCTGCAATGACTGGTCACACAAAAACAACAACTAGGAACAGACTAATAACCAAGTTAGATTGAATATGGAGAATGACAGTTTCCAGAGGAAAAGAGCACGATACCACATAAAACTACTCAATTTTTAAAAATAAAAGGTTGAAGTAAATTTGAGGTTTGGGACAAAACAAACATTAAACATTAGTGATCAAAGTGTTTCCTCCAGTTTGATGTAAGCAGAAAAAAAGCCTTCCCAATTCCAATTCCTCTACTATCACCAAATAAGAGGAGTAGTTATTGTAAAAAAGCTTTTTTTTTTTTCTTTTTTAGAAATTAGCAAAATGCTTCAGCTTCACATCAGATTCTTTCTTCTAGAAAGTCTATGTGAAGAAACACACAAGGCCCCAGTTCATGAGAATCATCTATGGGACACGGTAAAATAAGAATTCCCGGATCCACTCCTATAGGCATTTTTCATTCAGGAGTCCTAGGACTGGCTCAGGAATTTGTAATTTCAATAAACGTCCTGGATAAATTCATTCTGAGGCAGAGAACTCAAAAATACTGCTCCTGGAGTGTCAGTGCACAGACTGGAACTGCAAGAGTCCAAAACACAGTACAACACAGAGTGGCGACGTGCTGAAGAACAAGTCTGTGTACATGAGCTAACAGGAGCATCCTCTTTTTCCTCCCTAAAGACCAGGTCCCCAGTCAACACCAGCTCCACGGCCGGCCGGCTCACCTAAGCAGCGGTAGGGAATCACAAAGTGGGGATGGGTCTTGCACTGCTTGCGGCCCCGCTTGCACCAGTTCTGGATGGTCACTGGTTGGTTGGCTTCTACCACATTGGTGATCTGCAGTTCAGGGTAGACCTGGGAGAGCACACAAAAAGAATCAATTGTTATTTGAGGCAGGGGCTGGCATGTACAAGCATCTAATGAGCCTCCACTGTAAGATACAGGTGGAGTGTCCCTTATCCAAAATGCTTGGGACCAGAAGTGCTTTCAAGGTCTCCAACTTTTTCCGATTTTGGAACATCTGCACTATATACTTACTGGTTGAGCATCTCAAATCTGAAAAGTCCAAAATCCAAAATACTGCAATGAGCATTTCCTTTAAGCATCATGTTGGCACTCAAAAAGTTTTGGATTTTTGAGCATTTCAGACTCTGGATTTTTAAATTTGGGATACTCAACTTGTACTGCTATTCCCTAACAGTCAAGCCTGCTCTACTTCTGACCAAGCTAAAAAAAAAAACCAGTAGAAAGAAAAAGATGCAAATAACAAGCATCTAGCCATTCCATTCAAAATATTTATCAATGCAACTTTTAATTTATTGCACTCATTTAGACAGAAAATATTTTCTCAGGGGAGCTCAAATAGAAACAAGAGGGGGAAAGGAGGATTCTTACAAGCATGGGGTGATTTTTGGTGTGAAATAAATTGGTGTGGGATAATAGTCTGTAATGTTCTAAATAAATGTTACAGTAGATATGGCTGGGGATATTATCTTTACTTAAATTCAACCTCCCCCTAGATCTCACTAATCAGACAAACATTTTACAGAATATGACACACAGAAAGCTTTCTATATAAAAATCCTCCTCTTATTCCAAGTAACTTACATGAATATAATTTATCAAAAATTTATCAAGGGTGTCATTTAGATAAACTCATGAATTCTCTTTGCTCCTATAACTAACTACAGTCCCTTGCTTTGATTACTGTTGTGAATAAATCATGGTGTTTACTGAACACTTAGAATGAAATGTGAAACTCGATTAAATCACATTTGTGAAATATCAAACCACTTCTATTTATTCATGAGATTTGAAAGAAAAACACAAACACAAACATCTATTTCTACAATGTGCATTCCCTTGCATAAATCTTGCATTTCACCAGGGTGGCTGTTTTGCCAAATAAATAACAATGAATAGAGAGATCTGATGGTATAAGCAAGGGCATGATTAGAATGCTGGGCCATGCAATCTGAAGTGGCAAAAGTGAGAATATGAGGGGAGTTAGACACAGGTAAAAGGTGGTAGGACCAGCAGAGTCTGAGTCCACTGATCACACTCCAGGGGCTAAAGAATGTGTGGCGTACATGACTGGAGAAAGTGAGGTGGTAATAAGTAGTACTTGCAGAGTCAGATAATTGAAATTAAAATTTTGGAGGAGTTGTAGTTATTGGTCATTGCAAGGAGTATAATATGACCATTTTAAGCAACAGGTGATGGAGAATGATGAAAACAATGTGATTGGAGGGGTGAGAATCATGAACTGACAAACTGGAATATTGGGAGGATCACTGAGATCAATATTAGGATCACTTAAGAATCAGCAAATGAGTGGCTACACTGGATGACAGCAAGGAAGGAGCTAAAATCTTCAAAGTCTGAGTGGTGAACGTCGATGAGGTAGAAAGAGGTCTGGAGATGACCAACAGGTGGAGGAGCAAAACGATCTAGTCTGAAAGCATGCACTTCACAGCTGAGGTGGGGGAGGCTTTTAGGGAAGAGAAAGGAAGAGTGGTTTGGAAACAAAAATGAAGAGGCAAAGAGGACATTCCCACCTGTAGGGGCAACGCTGTGAGGATTTTGAGAAAAGAACTTTGACCTGAGAAGGCTACAGGAGAAGTAGTGCCTTCCTTGGAGGGAGAGCAAGGTCTCTGAGCAAGATAATGTCCACAGAGAGTTAGACGATACACAGAAATTTGCTTATGATTGTCCATGACATTCAGAGGGCTCGGCGTGACTCAATCTTTGTTTAAAAAGTTGATATTTTGTTCATCATAGAGTTTTTTTGCAGTAATTTTGATTTTTAAAAATATCACATTAAAAATTCTTAATCTCAATTCCTGAGTGCCTTGTTTACCTTACCTTAGTCCCAGACCCCAAAAAAATCAGTTAAAAAATAAGGCACTGTGAATGGATAAATAACACGATGGGGTACACACCTAGACAATGGAATGTTATTCAGCACTGAAAGGAAATGGCCTATGAACTCATGAAAAGACACAGAGGAACTTCACTAACATTGCTAAGTGAAAGAAGCCCATCTGAAAAGGCTCCATACTATATGACATTCTTCCCACTCTATGACATTCTGGAAAAGGCAAAACTCCAGAGATTAAAAAGATCAGTGGTTTCCAGGGGTTTGGGCAGTTGGGGGTAGGGGGAGGATGAACGGATAGAGCACAGAGAATTTTTAGGGCAGTGAAACTACTCTGTATGATACCACAATGACAGACATATATCATTATACATTTGTCCAAACCCAAAAAAGGTATACCACCAAGACTGAACCCTCAGGGAAACTATGACCTTTGGGTGCTAATGATGTATCAATGTTGGTTCATCGATTGTAACAAATGTACCACTCTGTGGGGGATGTTGATAACAGGAGAGGCTAAGCACGTGTGGAGGTAGCAAGTCTATGAGAAGCCTTTTACCTTCTTCTCAATGTTTCTGTGAACCTAAAACTGCTCTAAAAAAACCCATCTATTTTAAAAACAAAATTTAAAAATAAGGTATCAATCAGTGTAGCAGGGGACAAATTCAGTGGTAGAGGTATATGCTATGAGAACACACAAAAAAATCTCTAAATCAGAATCCTGGGGTGGGTGTTGAGAGAGTTACTCTTGAAGCCACTGCCACAGTAGCCTAGCTCCAGAGGGATCCAGCTATTATGACTTCTCTTTATTTTCCTTTGTTAAGTATCTTAATATCTCAATGCAGGCACTTTAGATCACAGAAAATGCTCAACTGAAAAATGCCACTAAAAATTTAATATTCCCATGGCTTTTTTTCTATATAATGAAAGGTGAAGTGGCTTTTTGTACAGGAATATAATTCTCCCACCATTTTTACTTGTTTATTAGATCACAAAGCTGCAGCACTCATGAGTCATAAACTCTATGACACTTGAGAGCCCACCCTGAGGGACACGACTTTATGCACAGTAAAGTGTGAGTTACTGCATTTTTCTAAAGGGGTTCTAGCTGCCACTTCACTGAAATACAACCCTGCTGAGAATTTCCTCAGGAGTCGCTGGTTTTCTATAAACCCAGTAGCAGGCATATTCATTCACATCATGGTTCCCTCTATACAGTTTAAAACCAACAAATTGTTTGTAGGGTACACATTGATGACCAGGAGAAAAGGATCTGTTTCTCATGTTGGTTGCATACCATCTTCAGGTTCCTGTGGTAGTAGTTGGTGCAACAGGGCAGTAACTGATTAGGTTGACTATTTCCAAGCAGGTAGAATTGCAAATTGACAAATTAAAACCCATGAAGATGGGGCTTTTCCCTAAAGACTAGTTCTAGAACTTTATACAGTGATAAGCCAAACACAGAATTTACTTCCAGTTCCCGCCATGAAATCTAGGACATGTGTGTTATTTTCTGTGCTTCAGCTTCTCTCTCTCTAACACCGACAATGACAATTTTTAATATGCAGATGGATGTGGAGATTATAAAATTTGAACTAGGCCGGGCACGGTGGTGCGCGCACCTGTAATCCCAGCACTCTGGGAGGCCGAGGCGGGCGGATCATGAGGTCAAGAGATAAAGACCATCCCGGCCAACATGGTGAAACCCTGTCTCTACTAAAAATACAAAAATTAGCTGGGTGTGGTGGCGCATGCCTGTTAATTCCCAGCTACTCGGGAGGCTGAGGCAGGAGAATTGCTTGAACCCAGAAGGTGGATGCTGCAGTGAGCTGAGATCACACCACTGCACTCCAGCCTGGTGACAGAGAGAGACTCGGTCTCAAAAAAAAAAAAAAACAGCAAAAGAAAACAAAACACATAAAGCCCATGCGTAGTTTTCCTACTGTACTAACTATTAAAATGGAAGCAGTAAGCCAGGCACAGTGGCTTACGCCTATAATCCCAGCACTTTGGGAGGCTGAGACGGGCGGATCACAAGGTCAGGAGATAGAGACCATCCTGGCTAACACGGTGAAACCCCATCTCTATAAAGATACACAAAATTAGCCGGACGTGGTGGTAGGCGCCTGTAGTCCCAGCTACTCAGGAGGCTGAGCCAGGAGAATGGCATGAAGCCAGGAGGTGGAGCTGAGGTTTATTTAAGGGGGAGAACATCAGCAATCAAGGTAACAAAATTTCTTCCGAAGCAAAGCAAGACCCTTTAGATAAAGCAGTTGCCACAAGCACAATCAGCTCCCAGCTCAGAAAGCAAACGACGAAACAAAACAAAAAACAAACCAAACATGTTAAAATTTAAAATCCCAACAAAAATTCCCAATATCAGCCCTAGGTTTTTATTAAATAACCCCAGTAAACATCCAGAGAGGAAAAAAAGCATGTTTTATATCTATGTTTACATAGATATAAAAATATTTACATTTATATAAAAATATAAATATATAGCTCATTTATATTTATAAAGATGTAACTATAGTTCATTTATATTTAAAGATATAAATATAAATATAGTTCATCATTTTAGTCAAGAATAAAAATTTAAATAATCAGAAACACAAATGTCCTCATGGCTAGATGAAGTTCCTGATTTTTATCATAATTATAGTAGTCGTCCCTTATCTATGGTTTTGCTTTCCACAGTTTCAGTCCAAAAACATTAAATGGAAAGCTCTATAAACGAGATTTATTTTTCTTTTATATTTATTTATTTTTTTGAGATGGACTCTCTATTGTCCAGGTTGGAGTGCATTGGCGCAATCTCGGCTCACTGTAACCTCTGCCTCCCAGGTTCAAGCGATTCTCCTGCCTCAGCCTCCTCAGTAGCTGGGACTACAGGTGCACGCCACCACACCGGGTAATGTTTGTATTTTTAGTAGAGACGGGGTTTCACCATGTTGGCCAGGATGGTCTCGATTTCCTGATCTCGTGGTCCACCCGTCTCGGCCTCCCAAAGTGCTGGGATTACAGGTGTGAGCCACCATGCCCGGCCTATATTTAATTTTAAGAAAGAGACAGGGTTGTCCTATGTTGCCCAGGCTGGTCTCAAACTCCTGGCCTCAAGAGATCCTCCTGTCTTGGCCTCTGAAAGTGCCAGGATTACAGGCATGAGCCACCACGCCCAGCCAACAATAAGTTTTAAATTGTGTACCATTCTGAGAAGTGTGATGAAATCTCAAACCCATACAGTCCAGAAAGTGAATCATCCCTTTGTCCAGCGTCACCATGCTGTACATGCTACCTGCCCATCGGTCACTTGATCATAGTGCTTGTGTTAAAGTAACTCTTATTTGACTTAATAACAGCCCCAAAGCACAAGAGTAGTGATGGTAGCAGAGTGTCATAATTGCTCTATTTTATTATGAGTTGTTGTGCATCACTTACTGTGCCTAATTTGTGAATCCAACTTTATCACAGGTATGTACACATAGGAAAAAACATAGTATACATTGGGTTTCGTACCATCCAAGGTTTCGGGAATTCACTGGGGGTCTTGGAAGGTATCCTCTGCAGAGACGGCAGGACTACTATAATTATAAGCATTGGTTCAGTGTTTTAATATTTTCTTTGCAGCATCTTGAATCTTACATAGGAAATAAAGATAGAAGTTCCTTAAGCTGTTTAATTTGCATGTGTTTTTCAAAACATACATGTATTGCTAATATGACAAGCAGCGCAAACAATTTGCTAATACAACACACATTAGCAAATCCCAACTCTCATACTCCCCTTCTTTTCTAAAATGTTTCTTATGTGAAACCCAATTCCGACTATTTTCTTGATTTTCCTTTTTAAAAAAGGACTTGAGATACTTATACTTAAAGCAGAAGCAAACCCAGGCCTCTGTCAGCTAGTAGAAAAATAAGCTGTCCTCAATTCCTACAAATTTTCCTAAATTATAGCCACACAGAACATTTGTTATATAAATACATACACTGTGTTCCAAACACACTCTTACCTAAGATCCCTTAGACTACACTTCAAATGCCTAAGCCCATTAGGGTCCCCCCACATGGACAAACCTCCTCTGCTCGCAGTGAAATAATGCTAACCCCTCTTAGGGAATGTTTTCTGGTATTTATCAGTGTACCTCACATCGCTATTAAGTACGTATCTGTACTGCCTGCCTGGTGAAAAGCTTTCCTCAAGGGCAGGAAACATAACGTGACATGCTATAGCCTCCCCGTGGAGCTCCACATCCATCATCTTTGGCTTTCAGACTATCAGGAGGCTGCTGACCCCCAACTCCTTTTATGTGGTGCTCCCACCCTCAGCTCTCTGAAGGAGGACTCATTAGTGACTGTATTTCAACTCTGCATCCCTATACTTCATGAGAGCCCAAGAAAACCAAACTGTACATAGCATTCTCTCCCTCAAGGGCTTTCATGAACACACAAAGGCTGCTGCTAGATAAGGAAGAAATTTGACTGGAGGTGAGGATAAGTCTGAGCCACAGGTGGCACGTCAACACCCATGGGTGCGTGGTGGCTTGCGCCTATAGTCCCAGCTACTCGGGAGGCTGAGGTGGGAGGAGAGCTTGAGCGAGGAAGTCGAGGCTGCAGTGAACCGTGACCACATGACTGCACTCCAGTCTGGGCAACAGAGTGAGACCCTGCCTCAAAAACAAAAACAAAACATAACAAAAAAACAAAGAAAACCCCCCAAAAAACCATGGGTGGACTCAAACTAGGCATCTGGAAGAAGCAGTTAGTCCAGGAAAGGAAAGCAGGGAAATACCCAGAGAGACAAGGGAAGATGAGAAACAGACAAGACTGGATCTAGCAGAGACAGGATCTGACAGGGCCTGCCTGTGCCCTCTAACTCTTGTGAGTCTTGGGATGCGCATTTGGATTCCAGGAGATGCCTTGTCCCCTTCAGTAAGCCCTATTTCTAAACATAAGCTACTTTAGTAGTTTTATGCTCCTTCCAACTGAACAAAAGCCAAGACAAAGGCCTGGCTTGCATAACTAATTCCCACCACATGATCCCCTCAATCTCTGTGTGCAGAGCATTCTATCTTACCGCTGCATCCTCCACTTTCCTTGATCACTTTATCTGATCCCTGAGCACTTTCTACCTCCTAGTCTGCTGATGGGCTGTCTGTCCTATTAGAATATACACTCCTTGAAGGCAGGGACAATATGATTCATCTGGTGTTCCCTCAACAGTGGCCAACCCTGGGATAGCACAGTAAGTGTCTGATAAGCATTTAATTAATATTCCTGGTTAAGGTCAGAATCCATTCAATCAGGGACTTTCAGAATATATTAAGTTCCCTTTGGGTATTATAAACCTATCTCTTAAATAAGATATTCTAAATAGTTGTTGGATTATGGGCTTTTGAGGAAAATAAGTATCTCAATGCCTTTCAATATTGTTCTTCCAAGCAGATATGACAGCTTATACAAATCATAGCATCTGCTATAAGCAGCAGTAGATTACTGTAAATAGGCACTCAGCTGAGGAAGACATTTAGGAAGAGTGACAAGGTTAGCTCTCACTTGGGCTAATGGGGCCCATTCAGTTAGTACAGGAATCTGAAAAGCAGCCTACCTACCTGGTCATACAGTCATGTTTTATCACTGAAAGTGAATGTGTCAGTACATGAAATAATTTTAAGAGTGCATAAGAAATTCTAAAGACTAACAACCAGGAAAGAAGGAGAACAGAGACAATCTTAGATCCATATTAAAAGCTTATCATTGGTAGCCTAAGTACTTTTGTCTACTGAAGAAATAGCTTAAAACCTGGTCACCATCAGAATGTGTTGTTCCACATTTTAAAAATCTGAAGTCTCTCTTCTCACTATCTCTCCAAGTTGGAAATGTATTGATCTCAGACAAGATGACATTTAAGTTGCTAAATACGTAAAGCAAGAAAAGACATTGATGATATTTAAGAAAGCCAAGAAGATAAATATATATATTTAAAAAAACTTCGTAAAGCCGTATGTTGTCAGAGTCCTACAGAAACTCTGTCTCTATTCCCAATATTAAGGGCAAATGGAGAACCTAAAAATCCCTTTTGTAAACAGGCCACCTAAGACAGGTGATTAATGCTGAAAGTCTGAATTATGATCAAAAGTATTTTAAAAACACAAAATCAAATGTGGCTAACAAAAGACTGCAAACAAAGTTAATGAACAGAGTAAACGGAATTGGAAATTGTTACTAATTCTGAAAACAGTTTGTCCACTTTTTTATTTAGTCATTCAATTATTAAATTCACCTTTGACCAAATTCTCAAAGACATTTCTTTTTGAAAACACTAAAAATTATGTGGTACTAATAAGATGTTTTAAATATATTAGCAAAACATCAATTAGTAACATGTGATGCTTTAGCACATCTTAATTTACAGACTTTACAGGTCACTAGAAGAGATGAGCAACAAACCCGCATGTATTTTGCCAGGATTGCTGGAGAACCTGAACAGTTAAGATAAAAACCTTGCATTCCAGACTGACTCAGGAACAAGAGTGACTAGATTTGATCATTACTGCAATTGAGTGACAGGTGGATGGGAGGGTTCATTTTACTCTTCTTTCTACTTGTACATATGCTTGCAATTTTGCATTTAAAGCACTGAAAATTTAAATAAATAAATTTAGTCCAGAGGAAACAGCCAGTTTTCTAAATTTATAACTGCATGTGTAAAAGGAAAAAAAACCCCAAGATCCAAATTGTGTCTGCATGACTGCAGCTAGCATATATGAATATATACATGAAACAGAGAATCAAATGCTCTATAGAAAAATGTTTCAGAGATAGCCTAT
This sequence comes from Theropithecus gelada, assembly GCF_003255815.1. Taxonomy (NCBI): domain Eukaryota; kingdom Metazoa; phylum Chordata; class Mammalia; order Primates; family Cercopithecidae; genus Theropithecus; species Theropithecus gelada. Next base: position 36,873,615 of record NC_037670.1, on the reverse strand, counting down.
CTTGTATATTTTCATCTTCTCAAAGCTTTTCCATACCAGTCTCTTTTTCAAAGAACATATCCAAGAAGAAAGTAAGAAAAATGTCATAACTGAGGGTTTCCTAAGTACCAGACATCATTGCAAATGTTTTATGTGTAGCACATCATAATCCTGAGTTAGAAATCGCTCCCTTTTATGTAAGATGAAACTAGAACAACTAAAATAGATGCCATTTCTAAGCATTCAAAGAGTACATTAATTATAAATTTTAAACTACTCGGACTTAGGCATATAAACCAAGACAAAGCAAGTCCTAGACAATATATACTTCTGTTTCAGGATTTCAATGGCATTCTTTAAATTTTCCTGGAATTCAAAGAAATATCACATCTTAAACTGTTCTCAACAAAAATTATTTTATTAACGAGGAATACTGAAAACAGAATCTCTAATTTAATTGAGAAAGAGAATTGGAAAATGAAAACGTTCTCTGCTTGCAACTTAATGAGGCGCTGAGAGCTGATGAAACGCTACTGCAATAACGGGAGGTATCAGCGTGCTATGTTTCCAAATGATGGCCTTATGTAAAAGCAAAGGCGGTAAAATGCTGCAGGGCGTTAGCCTATTTCCCAATAATTTGGCCAAACTCTGCTTCTGACATTCTAAATAAATATATTGCTATATCCACACTTTCATACTCAGAGTTGGAAAATACTGTCAAAGAACCTTGTTTGATAGATAAGCTATTCTAATTTCAAAGTGTTGAATGAAAAACAAATTGGGGTTGGGGGGAAGAGATGGGAGAGAAATCAAAATAAATAGGACAGGACACAAATGTGAAAACACGAGCAGATATGTACACATAGCCTAGATTCTCCTCTTCTCTCTCTCTCAACATAGAGCTAATTTTCTTATTTTAAAATATCCAAACTGGCTTCAACTTTTTTAGCCCTAGAAGAAATCCTATGGTCAGTAAAGCAATCCTTACATTTATACAGACCAGAAGTGCATAAAATATATCCACACTCACGTATAAACAGCCTGATCCCTCTATTCAAAAACTGTCTCATTTAATATGAATTTGAGATCTTTCAAATTCCAAAACCACACTGTATACGTGCCTATGATTTGTCAATTTTCAGCCTACAAGGGTGAAGGGTACCCATAGCAAAGTAATAATGGTCAAGAATGTACCAGGCCTTCTACCATAGGATAATGTATATAGTACACCTTCCAACTTGCTAAGATTAAAAAGACCACCTCTGTTCTTTGCTTTTTATTTAATTTTAATTTCATACAACTGTAGAATGGAAAAAGAAAGGTTGAGAAACAATTCTTGTCTGGGAATCCCATGTTCAGTTACGTATTTTAGAGGAGAAAGTTGGGCAAAGGAAATGGTTTTGCTCAACTCATCTAACAGGTGGTTTTCGCTTTGTGCAGGTACCGCTGTGCTTGTTTGCTGATCCTGTTAATCTACAGACAAAGTAACTGTTCACTTAAAGCCAGAAGGTTAAAGAGGCAGAGAACAGATAATGCTAAATGGTGGAAAAGAAAACAGGAAAAGGAGAATATACCCATAAACCAATAAAAGAGATAAAGCCACGTTCACCTGTCTAACTGTCCCAATTGGAAATCTCTGCCTGCATTTGGGGCTTAACCTGTTCCCAGTTACCTCCAGAGACCTGCTCCGCAGTGTAAGTTACCAGAAACATCAACACTTTCAGGAAGCCCCTAGCCCCAGCTCCAAGAAGTGCTCTGCATGCTATTAATAGGAATACAGAGGCTGGAAGAGCCGTTTTAACTTCTCTCCCTTTTCTTTTCTTTTCTTTTTTTTTTTTTTTTTTGAGACGGAATCTCACTCTGTCTCCAGGCTGGAGGGCAGTGGCGAGATCTTGGCCCACTGCAGTCTCGGCCTCCAAGTTGAAGCATTTCTCCTGCCTCAGCCTCCCGAGTACCTGGGACTACAGGCGTGCACCACCATGCCCAGCTAATTTTTGTATTTTTACAAAAATTTACAACAGGGTTTCACCATGTTGGCCAGGATGGTCTCGATCTCTTGATCTCGTGATCTGCCCGACTCATCCTCCCAAAGTGCTAGGATTACAGGTGTGAGCCACTGCGCCCGGCCCAAGTTCTCTCTTTAAGAGAGGAAGAATAGTATGGGGACTCATCCAATTTCTTGCTTAACTGATAATATGTAACTTTTACAACACTTGCCTGTGTGTTTCTATCATAAAGTGAGGATATGGTTTAAGACTGAGGACACAGTCTGAAAACTGAACAGGCAGCCTTCCTGGACAGCTCAGGTGGCAAAGACCAATGATGCCCTTAATACGGCACCTCTGGGTATCATGAATGAGGGGATGGACAGGATGATCTCCTACAACGCTTTTCACACTATTATTTTGTAATCTGAATTCCTTCTCTCCCCAATCTAACCTACTCTTGGAAACTAGCTAATTTTTCTAAAAGTGTCTTGACCAGAAAAAATTCATGCTAAATATCTGCCAATGTTTCCACTTATCTCCAGAATAAGACCCTCTAATTTGCAACCTCATTCTCCCTTTCCAATTTTCTAAATTGTCTTCACAATTTAATTGTATTAATAGATTCATAAGGTCCTTACGGGCCAAGAATGGTATCCCGACACTCAACAACACCTGACACAAAAACCTAACCGTGCCCAATAAATATAGACTAAAGTTGCCTGTATTAAAGTTAGGAAGAAATAGATTCTTGGGATGTAGAATTGAAGTATACTTCTTTTATTCTTCTCAAATCCCAAAGCCTTTGGTTTAAATAAAACTATATATATATTTTTTTATTTTTATTTTTATTTTTTTTGAGACGGAGTCTCGCTCTGTCACCCAGGCTGGAGTGCTGTGGCCCGATCTCAGCTCACTGCAAGCTCCGCCTCCCGGGTTCCCGCCATTCTCCTGCCTCAGCCTCCCGAGTAGCCGGGACTACAGGCGCCCGCCACCTCGCCCGGCTAGTTTTTTTTTGTATTTTTTAGTAGAGACAGCGTTTCACCGTGTTAGCCAGGATGGTCTCGATCTCCTGACCTCGTGATCCGCCCATCTCGGCCTCCCAAAGTGCTGGGATTACAGGCTTGAGCCACCGCGCCCGGCCTAAAACTATATTTTTTAAAAACTTCATTTCATCCCAAGGAAACAGGACAATAAAATCTAACAATTTTAATTTTTAGCCCCTGGTTTTAGAATATGTTTCAAGGGGAATATTATTTTTGTTTTGTTCTATTTATAAATTCCTCAGGCCAAAATTATGGTACTATAAGAGTTTATTAAAGCAAGTGGCCACTTTATGCTGTTAAATGATGAATAACTGCCAGGCACAGTGGTTCGCACCTGTAATTGCAGCAGTTTGGGAGGCCAAGGCAGGTGGATCACTTGAGGTCAGGAGTTCGAGACCAGCGTGGCCAACATGGTGAAATCCCATCTCTAGTAAAAATACAAAAATTAGCTGAGAATGGTGGTGGGCGCCTATAATCTCAGCTACTTGGGAGGCTGAGGCACGAGAATCGCTTGAGCCCAGGAGACAAATATTGCAGTGAGCCAAGATTGTGCCATTGCACTTCAGCCTGGTTGATGGAGTGGGACTCTGTCTTAAAAAAAAAAAAAAGATAAATAATTGACGTAGTCGTATTTGAGTTGTTTCCATAATGCTACAAGAGACACTTTTTGCTTCTAGTATAGAACAGAGGAAAAGCACTGTTTTCTATCAAAGAATGCCAAAAGAAAGTAACTCGACACTCTGCCGTGGTCATCTAGGATTCACACAAACTACCCTAAACACTAAATAAAAAGAACAATATAAGGATCTTGCATGCTTAATTGCTTAATGTGTTCAGAAGCATACTTCGTAATATTACAACCAAATATTTTAAGTCATACTATGGATTTATGACTTTACTATTGAGTTATCATGGCCTTTGCATTTGAAGTGGATAAAAATAAACTGAAGGCAAATCTGGACTATGGGCCAACATTCCGCTAACTCTGGCCTAAACATGTCTTTAGAATTCTGACGACGGAAGGCTGGGCGCAGTGGCTCATGCCTGTAATCCCAGCACTTTGGGAGGCCAAGGCAGGTAAATCACTAGAGTTCAAGACCAGCCTAGGCAACATGGTAAAACCCCATCTCTACCAAAATACAAAAATTAGCCACATGTGGTGGTGTGCACCTGTAATCCCAGTTACTCAGGAGGCTGAGGCATGAGAATCACTTGAACCCAGGAGGCAGAGGTTGGAGTGGGCTGAGATCATGCCACTGCACTCCAGCCTGGGCAACGGAGTGAGATTCTGTCAAAAAAAAAAAAAAAAAAAGAAAAGAAAAAGAAAAAAAAAAGAATTCTATCAATGGAAAGAGATGGTCTCTGCAAAAGGAAAGTACAGGCTCCATTTTATGGGAGGCTCTCTCAGCATAAGCTGGATACAGAACTCCTACCCATACCGTTCCAATTTCTGTGCCAGAAACCGACCATGCACAAGCATTTACCTAATGATGACTTAGCGTGCTGTAGGTCAGAGCTAAGTGTTGGAAAAAATCCATTGTAAGGCATGATCCCTAGAAATGTTAATTCTCACAACACTTTGGATCTGTAGGGCTTTTGCCTACAGAAGCCACAGTAGGTCTCGGTCTTAGCTCAAAATGCTGCCTTACTGTGAATGGCTTAAAACAACAACAATGTCTTTTGTCACAGCTCTGGAAGCTGGAAGTCCAAAACCAAGGTGCCAGCATGACCAAGTTCTGGTGAGGCCGCTCTTCCTTCCTTGCAGATAGCCACCTCCTCGCTGTGTCCTCGTGTGACTTCTTCTTTGTTTGAGCAGGGAGAAAAAGGCAAGCTCTTTGGTATCTTTTCTTATAAGGGCAATAGTTCCATCACCAGGGCACATACGACCTCATCTAACAATTATCACCTCCCAAAGGTATCATATCTCCAAATACCATCATGCCTGGGGTTAGGGTTTCAATATCCAAATTTTGGGGGAACACATTCATCCCATAACATACTTGGAAAAAAAGGGGGGAAAAAATCTCAAATGGTGCTAACACAAAATATTTTTTAAAAGCATTGAAAGGCAGGTATTTGAATGATGACTAGGCAGAGGCAAAACTATTATGATTGGGAAAGAGGAAAGAATACACTAGCACAAAGAATTTGGAAGACTTGGGATTAAACAAAGACTCAATTTAAACCATAAGATCCAAGTTATCTTCTCAATCAAACTTTACAAGGGTTTATAACCAAGAGCAAAGATAAAAGACTGTGTTTTTACTTTTTCTCTTGAATCTTGCTCTTGACCAAAAACTGGATCAAATAAATCAAGGGCAAAAAAACCCACTATGAATAACAACAAAACAACCCAGTAACACAAAATACAAATTCAGAAAAGCATGAGATTATGAAAGGAGCACAGTAGATAATTCACAGTCGAAGAATGTATTTATCATCATGTTAAGCTAAGCACCAACATGTATAATGCAAAGCAATCCTTTGGAAAAGCTAATTAAACAAGTGAGTTAAACTGGTGAGCAGACAGTCAAAATGACGTGACAGTGATGAGTTCTGTTGGTTTTGTTCTATCCTAGGACCAGACTGCTAACAGCCACCTCAGACTTAGCCAGCTAGCTATCTCTAAAATATTTTGGTCACGAGAGACACAAAGTAAGAAGAGAAAGTAAAAAATTCATCCACCACTACTGGGAGAAAAACAAATTGTTAAATGAGTAGCTCTGTTAATGAACTAATGGTTTCCACACATTTTTTTCAAAAAAAAAAAAAAAAAAAAAAAAAGGAAGAATTTTCCCAATGACAGATATCAGAATACCGTGAATTTTCATGGTGCTGAATCAAACACCCGTCAATCAGGAATTCTATACCTAACACAGCAATTTTCAATAATAAGAAAACATTGTTCAACAATAAGAATGATTAAGATGAAACTCATCCAATAAAAGGGAATCAAAATATTAATAAAATACAGGGTTTGAGATGATCTGATGAAAAGACTAGCTGTAAACAATGAGTCCAGTTACAGACAGACCCTATGAATGAGAATTATGGCAACAGAGGAGATGGTAAGATTATAACTTTGAAAATATAAAAATAATACAACTTATAAAACCCGTGAGAAAGAAACATGGTAACATTGTGAGAGTATTCTTTTCCTTGTCATTCCTAGCAATGAATCCATCAATACTGTTTAAAAAATAAAAACATGAAGTTAAAAAAAGAAAGGCAAAATGAACACTCTCCAACACACACACGAAAATCCAAGCCTACAAATGAGAACTATTCATTATTTCTAATTATAAAAGAAAAACACCAGAATAGCTACAATGTGGAAAGTGGCAGGAAGATCGTGAAATATCTATAAAGAATGTTCTAGAAAATTCAAGATGCACAATTTGACAGAAAATGTCAACACTGTCTAAAACTTCTGAGTGAACTTCTCTCCCTGACGCCTGCTCAATACTCCCCAAAAAGCCACTTAAAATCCTAATGCATGATGCAGTCTCTCACCTCGTCCTGTCCAGCCTACAAGCCTTTTCTAATCCATACCCACCGTGTTGCAGCACTGGGGTCATTCTCCTATTTTGCCCATGTCATTCTTCATCGCTCTTCTGGTAACAGCTCCTCTCCCACATCACACGGCCACATGTACAAGGCCAAGATGGTCAAGCCCTGATACTGAGTCCCTGAAGATATGGTGGCGGCTCCAGGGGCGGATGTGTAACTCAAAGCAGTGCCAACCAGAAGCACTCCCTGATAATGCGCATGGGCAGAACAAAGTTGGGATGCCAAACTGGGACTAACACTACCAGAGGTAGTGGCTACCAACGTCCCTGGTCTCCTGGAGGACGCCCATCTTAGCAGAAGAAACGGAGCAACAGCAGGAAGGTAAGCAGAAACAAAAGAGACCATAATGGGGAAATACTGACTCTCGGTTCCAGTACCTGCGGATCTCATTTCTGTGTGCATTTTTAAGAAATTGTGTAAGCATCCCCTGCACTACGATCCTTCCCATCAATGGGAGAAAATATTCTCCATATATAAAACACAAATTGTTTGCGGGGTTTTTATCAACTGGCAAAAGAAACTGCCTAATTAACCTACACTTACTATCTCCCCAGTCTTTCTCAGAAAAGGAGATGTTCCCTCCCCCTTCCAAGACCCAGCCAATTACATATCCACCACTGGATCTCCTTTCTCCCTAGTTCTTACAGAACTGAGTACTAAGGTTATAGCTTACTGTGACCTTGTACTCCTGGGCCCAAGTGACGCTCTCACTCAAAGTGCTGGGACTACAGGTTTGAGCCACGGAGCTGGGCCAAAACCTAGTTCTTAGAGATACCTGAGGCTAGTGCTTAGGATGGATATCAGTCCTTCCCACGGTTTAGTTTAAGCTTCCTTCGGCCCAAATTCCTTCCATTTAAAAAGCAAAATCACAAAGTCTTTCCTTTTGTCTTGAATGACCTCAAGCTTTTTGCCTCTAGGTCTTTCCTCCAGGAGTCCACAGCTGACTTCACCACTGACTCACGTTGTTTTTCCTGCAAGGGACTGTAATTTAACTTCTCCCCATGCTATTCCACAGGGTCATCATGACCTTTTATTTGCCAGATCCTAACAATGTTTTGTCACACACACACACACAAATGCCCCAAAACAAGATATGAGCAAAAGAGATTCCTGAGTATCTTAGCAGTGAAATGCAGGTGTTGTCTTTCAGACCCTGAGGGTGGTGGGGAAAGGATTATCTGATTCTACAGCATGTTCCTCCGGTTGACTTGCTACTAAAGAAGCTATTTTACAACTTACACCCATAAAACTCTTACACCCTTATTATTTACATCCTTACAAGCTATTTTGCACCCTTACAGCTTTGTAAAGATGCATACTGCAGACCCTCATAGCAATGCAAGTGTTCCTGTACCATGCAAATAATTTGACGATATTCCAGATAATTCCAGGTGATTCCTGTTCATAGCCATGCAAATCAAGTATGCTGGGGAAGGAATTTTAAATCTCTCCAAGTCAAAATGAACCAGTTTTCACATCTTACAGTTCATCTCATTAATGAATTGAATAAAATATTTGACATGTGTTCAGTCTGCATGATAGACATGATTTTACCTTGTCAAAAACTACACTTCAACTGCTTTCTGTTTGCGTCATGCTTGCACTCTTACCTTTCCCCTCATTTAGAAATTTATATAGCTTGACTTCCAGCATGTTACACCTCCTACTTCCTACACTATCTCTCTGGTCACTGCTCATCTCCGTCATGGGGAATCATGGGGAATCATCTCTCTTTGTTTGCCTTCAATGTTGCAATTCCCCAAGGTGCTTTCCTTGGGTTCTTGTCCATAGGTGTCACTGAGTGGGTAAAATGAGTGCAAGTCTAGGCCGGGTGCAGTGGCTCACGCCTGCAATCCCAGCACTCTGGGAGGCCGAGGAGGGTGGATCACAAGGTCAGGAGTTCGAGACCAGCCTGGCCAACATGGCAAAACCCTGTCTCTACTAAAAATAAAAAAAATCCCGGGCATGGTGGCGGATGCCTATAATCCCAGCTGCTTGGGAGGCTAAGGCAGGAGAATTGTTTGAACCCAGGAGTTTGAGGTTGCAGTGAACTGAGATTGTGCCACTGCACTCCAGCCTGGGCAACAAGAGCAAGACTCCATCTCAAAAATAAAATAAAATAAATAAATACATAAAGTCTAGTGACTTCCGGTTGCTACAAAATAAAGCCCAAATCCATTAAAATGGCTCACAAAATATGATGTTTTGGACCTTTCTTACTTATGGTGCCTAATGCTGAAGAATCTGGCTGGTGTATATCATCTGACAAGACTTCCGTGGGTGGGTGGTAGGCAGAGGATAGATAATACCAGAATTGCAAGAGGAAGGCGACAGCGAAGGGCTAATTCTCTCCACTCATGGTGGCCACCAACAATCTGGTAAAGTCCAGAACTGGGAAGAACCACTCTGTGCTTAACCCTGTGATGCAGTTTGGCTCTGTGTCCCTACCCACATCTCATGTCGAATTGTCATTCCCAGTGTTGGAGGTGGGGTCTGGTGGGAAGGGACTGGATCATGGGGGTGGTTTTAATGGTTAAGCACCATCCCTCAAGTGCTGTCCCGTGACAGTGTTCTCATGAGATCTGGGTGTTTGAAAGTGTGTAGCACCTCTCCCTTCACACTCTCTTTCTTGCTCCAGCCATGTGAACATGTGTCTGCTTCCCCTTCACCGCCTGCCATGATTGTAAGTTTCCTGAGGCCTCCCCAGCCATGCTTCCCGTACAGCCTTCAGAACTGTGAACCAATTAAACCTCTTTTATTTAGAAATTACTCAGTCTCAGGTAATTTATTATACCAATGTGAGAGCAGACTAATATACCCTGGGATAAATAACAGGCTAAGACAGAAAGTAAAGCTACCCAGCCATTAGTAGGATCTCTAAGTGAAATGGGAAAAGAGGGGTGTTCCTGGGGTCAAGAAGAGTAATTTTTGTATGGCCACCATACAAATGTGAAAACATCTGGTTATTCATACGTGAAACTAAGGGAGGAAAAACTTACATGCAAACTATGACACATGTATCAAAATAGTCGATTCACCAGAAAAGGACAATCTGGTCAATGTCATAAACTAAATTTTAATTCTAGCCTTTAAAAAAAGTTTATTTAACACTCAGAATACACAATCTGTACACATATATCCAAAAAAATAAAATGGTATCAAAAACATATAAGTATGCACAGAGTTCCGATTTATAACATTTATAACTTATCTACATAATTGTACTACAAGATCTCTTCAGCAGAATGCGAATATTATTTCTAAAATTGATACTTTATAAAAGTCATACCCAGGCAAAAGTTGATTTATTATCAATCCATACTTAGTAAATCAGCACAGAGAATGTTCTTGTAAAAATAAATATCATGGGCCATACGCGGTAGTTCATGCCTATAATCCCAGCACTTTGGGAGGCCAAGGTGGGTGGATCACAATGTCGGTAGTACCAGCCTGGCCAATATGGTGAAACCCTGTCTCTATTAAAAACACAAAAAAATTTAGCTGGGTGTGTTGGCTGGTGCCTACAGTCCTAGCTACTCAGGAGGCTGAGGCAGGAGAATCACTTATACTCGGGAGATGGAGGGTGCAATGAGCTGAGATTGCACCACTGCACTCCAGCCTGGGCGACAGAGCAAGACGTCATCTCAAAAAAAAAAAAAAAAACCAAACAAAAAAAAACAACATATAATGAACTTAAGCATTAGTGATTTCCACTATTCATCATTTCACATCATGGTTCATACTCCTTTCAAGATAAAAATTACTTAATATGTACTATATTGTGATAATGCAGATGATTTTTGCTTCTCAAAACACCAATTAGTAATTATTGTCCTTTCTTAAACAGAATGCTATCAAAACAAATTAAACCTTTTAATAATAATTTTAGTATTCATAATTTAAAATAAAAGGATCTCAATAGAATAGTAATATTAAACAACAAACATTCATTATCCAAGTAGGCTAAGGAAAAATTTCTAGTACAAAAAGGATTACAACAAAATAAAATGTTGCCAGGTTATCTGCTGTTTATAATGAGTGTCAAGAATTTTGCTTTGCCAACAAGCATAAGACTAATTACTTCCAATGTTCTTAAGATGCAGACACATGTCCTAGAAGAGATAACTATCTAAGAAGTGTGAGATGAAATGCCTGGAACTCCAGCTATTTTAAATTGAATAAGAAAGGAGCACCCCGTACAGTAACAGCAAAAGGACTACAAAGAATTAAACAAAAATGAAGATCTCCACGAAATGAGGAGGCATGATTTCCAGGATATAAAGTTAAGTTTAAAAAAAAAAAAGCAAAGTGCAGAAGAGTGCACTTTATATTTTTTTTTGTACAAGAAGGAAAAACATGTATTTTCTTTTGCCAAAAAAAAAATAAAAATCAGGAACAATGAAAATGTTTATCGATAGAGAATGAGTAAAAAGTGAGCTTTCCGAGTATATTTTATAGAACTAACATGATAGTCAAAAAGTAAAATTAGTAAGGGAGGAAAAAACTAAAATAGAATACAAACAGATATAAATGAACTAAAATATATATCAAGCTGGTAACAGAAAAAAATTGATTCTAACACTTTTAACTAAAAGACCTTGACTGTAGAGCCGTGGTGAGATATATACTAAAGATGAAAGGCATGCGGAGGGCTGAGCATGGTGGCTCATGTCTGTTATCTGAGCACTTTGGGACGTCCAGCCAGAGGATGGCTTGAGCCCAGGAGTTTCAGACAGCCTGGCCAACACAAGGAGACCACACCTCTACTAAAAATTAAACAAATCGGTTGGGCGCGGTAGCTCATGCCTGTAATCCCAGCACTTTGGGAAGCTGAGGCGAGCGGATCATGAGGTCAGCAGATCGAGACCATCCTAGCTAACACGGTGAAACCCCGTCTCTATTAAAAGTACAAAAAAATTAGCTGGGCGTGGTGGCGGGTGCCTGTAGTCCCAGCTACTCAGGAGACTGAGGCAGGAGAATGGCGGGAACCCGGGAGGCAGAGCTTGCAGTGAGCCGAGACTGCACCACTGCACTCCAGCCTGGGCGACAGAGTGAGACTGCGTCTCAAAAAACAAAAATTTAAAAAAATCAGTCAGGCCTGGTGGCATATGCCTATAGTCCAGCTACTCGGAGGCTGAGGTGGGAGGACTGCTTGAGCCCAGGAGGTCAAGCAAGGCTGCAGTGAGCCATAATCATGCCGCTGCACTCCAATCCGGGCGACAGAGTGAGGAAAAAAAAAAGTGCTGAGACATCTTAAACTGTACTGCTTAGTGATGGTCATAATATGACATCATAATTTTAAAAACATTTATATGTATATCATAGGGTAATGCAAATAAATATATTAATGGTATGGCAAATCATTAGGAACCAAGATTTTTACTGTAGGGTTAAAATACTGACGCAAAACATAAGAAGTTAAATTTTCTGAAAACAAGTGCACGTGATCCAACGTGAACTGCTAGCCACCAGACAGGACTTACTTCTTGGCAATACTGCAGGATGCCTTCCTTGGTATCAATGCAGGTTTTGGTCCCTGATGGATCTGAATCCCACTTCCCATTCTGGACATTCATGTGCATGTTCAGTCTGCCACAGAACATGGCGATCTGGGGTTCAGCCAGCAGGCCAGCATTGCCATCCGTGGGTACCTGAAAGAAGAAGCTTCAGTTAGTTATAGAATCCATAGCTCCAAGGCAGAGGCTGGGGGGAAGAACAGGGATCAAAAAGAGCTCTATTCTTGCTCATTCTTAATTAGGAATCAGTCCGGTCTTCAACCCTGCTTTAGATTAAGTGTTATGTATGCTACAGACATTTCTAGCCGCCTATAAGATAGTGCTTTCTTTTACACTGAAACAGAGAAGGAAATTACCAATACCGAAAGGAATTTACTCATGAAAAATTTAAACATTTTCCCATATGAGATTTTGTGGTACCTGCTGAAAGGTTCTGACAACAAAATAACATGTTTTTCTATAATAAATATAATCACTGTGGAGGCTACCGCATTCTCATAATAAACTCCACTGACTCACACAGAGCACAATGCCTGCCAGGCCCTGCCTGATGACCAAGCCTGAAAGTAATATTGTGTGCCACCTCTCAGCACTGACAGCAAGCATGGCATTGGTAGTTAACAAGTGACTGCATTATGATTTTGAACGGAAAAATTCCCTGTAGAAATCACCAACCACAAAAATAACTGAGTATGTTGGTGATTCCACCTGATTTTCCCCAGAATATTCTCTGGTTATCACTCTCTCAGCTCTTAAAAAGTCTGTTAAGGGTGCTGGTGTCTCCTCTCCCAACCATCTGCAAGGAGCCAACATTTTCTCATTCAGAGCTCTGCATAGTGCCTGCTGGGCAGTAAGTAAGCAGTCCTAGCTATTACCATTGCAGGCAACAGACCACTTCACAAACTCATGAAAAACGGTGCCTTCTGTATTTTCAAACCCTTCTGTGTACAGGCATTACCTTTACAAAAATATTTTTAAAAGAAAAAATGGAAGTCCTGAAATATCTGTATTATGTCACTTAATAGGTTCTGGTATCTCAAAAAGAAAAAAAAAATTCAGCAAGAAATGAAAAATATATCCACAGGAGTAAAGGTGTTACTTAAACCAATTAGAAGGCATATTAATCATGATAGGCCCTCCTCTGTTAAATGGGGAAATACGAGACATCATGCCAAGAAGAATGAACCTCCAGCAGAAGCCATTCGTTCACACACTCAAGAACTGGGTGATTCCATGATAACTTGTATCATTCCTAAAATCGGTCCACAGGAGGAAAAACACCAACTAAAATTGCACTGAGAAATTTCTGGTTAAAGACGTGAAATAGTTTCCAAACATTTCTTCCCACATAAATGTAAAACAGGATACATCTGGCCATTTTAGTCATTTGTACACATATTTCATCAAAACCCAACAGAGGACTTAGGTCCTCACAACAAAAAAACAAAACAGGTCTTAGACTGGACCAAGTCATGAGTGCAAAAGCTGCTGGCAAAATCTCTAGAACCATGTTTTCAAGTAACTTTTCCAATATTTAACGAAATTCTGCCTTGACATTGCCAGATGGTTAAGTAAAAGCAGCCGATGCCAAAATATCCAGATCAATTGTAGAAATAGCTAGGACCCCTCAACTCCTCCATCTGAGCCCCTTGCCACTTCCTGTGACTTCCACGAAACTGGGGGTCTCATTCCCTGACAGATGCAGAGCAGCAAGCTAGGTAGAATGCTTTATAAATTTAAATTTCACAGCTTTCCTGGGGCATTAAGAGGAATTCATTGTCTTGATCTTAGAAATCAAAATGCAAATGTTGCCAATCTTACTGAAATAAGTAGTACAGATAATAACACTGCAAAAACATGAAAGAAAGTCAAATAATAATCAGGTACCTGTGGAAAAGGCCCTATATTAGATGCCATGGAGGGCCCTGACCTTAAGGAACGTACAATTCACTAATGGAATCGCCATTGTTCCTACAGTACTTTATTCTGTTCACCTTCCGAATTCATTCCTGTCCCCAGGATTTCCAGTCTTTGCAGCATGTTTGTAACTGTACAGAGATATTAATGAGCCTTTACCATAGTTGGTAAATATTCTGTTGAATCAATCTCCTCCTCTCTGCCTCAAACTCTCTCTGTACTTTTGTTTACCCACAATCTGTTCATTACAATGTCTAAGGAAAGCGTTCTACCTTCTTGTCAATACAAATGCCCTTCATTCCATTTCCTTCCCACAGGGAGCATTTAATTGACAATTTCTCTCCCCAGGGTAGCCAGCCTCCAAGAAGGCCCCCAGTAGTCCCGGCCTCCTGCTATTCAGGGACCTTGGGCAATCCCACAATGTATCAGGGTCTGTCTGTGCAACAAATGGAGTACGGCAGAAATGATGACGGTGTAACTTCCGAACATGTACATATTAGACTTAAAGATGCCGCAACTCTTAAAAACAAACCCTTTGCTACCAAAAAGGTCACGAAGGGCATGATGATGTGTAACATCCAAAACAAGGTCATGAAAGGCATCACAATTCTTCACTGCTCTCTGGGATCACTCACTGTGAGGGAGGTCAGCTGCCATGTTCTGAGACATCTGGTGCTAAAACCAGGAAAGTTTTTGGCAAAATACAATGTGTCACCCTACCTGACAAACCAAGTAAATGCTTCTTCATTTTTGTTTTCCTCTTTTGATTTAACTTCCTTTGGTTTCTTCTATTCTTCCTTTTGTCATCCTCCCTGCTTCTTCACTTTACAGATATTTTAATGTCATCTGTTGGCATATGTGTGTATGCTATCAAAAAGTGGTAATTTTTTAAACATTTTTTTCAAATAAATTGATTATGACCCTATAATTGTCTCACGTTCTCATCACTTTTTAATGCCATCTGTTGGCATGTGTGTGTATGCTGACTACCAAAAAGTGGTAATTTTTAAAACTTTTTTTCAAATAACTTGATTATTTGTCTCATGTTGTCTTCATTTTAATATTTAATATTTAATAATGAGAGTTTAGACTAGAAAATATATGCTTCAGTTCCTTTCAGTTTTCCACCAAATGAGATTTAATATTAACTTTAAAAATAAATGTTTGGAGAATCGTGATGATTAACATGCTCTATTTTCTTCAAGTGGAGATCGTTTAATAATTTAAACTGTGAATCCTCATAATTAGGGTAAGCTGTTGAATTAGAAATTGTAAAACTGGTTGTATGTATAGATCTTTTTACATCTGACATTACAAGAGCCCTTCACAAATAAATATCAACTCACAAAAGCCATGTTTCTCAAGCAAAATTTTTCCCCGAACCAACACCAGGTGTGTATATGGAAATCAGAGCAATTAGCTTGGAGATACAAATTGAACCAGACGCTTTCCTATTCTTACTGAAGCCCATCTGCAAACAATTCCATGCTTTCACTACATATTCCTGTCCCCTTTAATTAAAACAAGACAAACGACCCACGGCATCCTCACCTGCATCAAGTAACCCATTTATGAAACAAAGCCTGGTTGCTAAGCGCAGCCACTCCCTGGCATTCAGCCAGAAGGAAATATGGCCACATTAATCCATTGCCATCCAAGGGTTAATTCCCTTTTCCTGAATGAAGCCTCAAAGAAATGACTTAATAAATCATACACAGGGTCCTATTCAGAATCTGTTAATAGGGACACTCTTAAAATTGAAATCTTTGAGATATTTGCTGCCAGTAAAAAAGCACCGTCTTACAAAGTCATCCTAAAGATAATTATTCCTAATGTTTTTAAACATTTTTCTTTTCTAAAAGAAAAGAAATATAAATACCTTAGTAGATGGGAACTATAACCACTTAACTACTACATTTTAGTTCTATTTATGTCTTAACACTATTCTAAGGTGAGTTAAGGTTACTTTGCAAAAATCTAAGACAACATTTAAAAGATGAGAACTGTGATACAACTGGCCATTCGTGGTCTATGCATTTCTCATTCGTGGTCTATGCATTTCTAAGACTGAACATGAAGGTAATTCTTGTAAACCGAATGACTTTCCATTGACATCATAAAACTGGAGATGCTTTCCCATGGGAAAACAGTGTTCCTGACAATGAACAAAATAACCAGCTAAAAACAATGAAGCATTGACAAATTGCCTCAAAAGCAAGAGGCTGTTTACCGAGTGCTCTGAACTACAGAGACGTACATATCAAACTTAAAAATGCTGCAACTCTTAAAAACAGAAAATAAATACTTTTGTTACCGGAAAAAAAAAATATTTTTGAGCCACAATACAAAGTATGCTGAAGTGAAATGGACTTTCCGAAGGAATTTTTAGAAACGGTTTTAAAAGAGCCTTAAGGGGATAACATAAACAAATATAAACATATATACCTAATCTGGACCAGTCTGCAGAGGTGAACCTGGAAACCCTATGCCTACAGTTGCTGCAATTTTCAATTAAATGCAAAGCCACCTTCTTGAACAAGTTCTCTTGTTGTCCTTTCAAACAGGGTGTTCCCTTTCTTCAAAAAGTTTCTCTCTGTTATCATCTAGGAGATCAACATTCCTTATGAGCAGGCTTGGCAGCATTCCTCCCCAACAGGGTCCCATCTAGGAGGGAAGAGTGAACAAGGAGCTCTCTGTTTTGCTAGCCGAAAAGTCCTGCTTGGCAAGGAGAGGGCACAGATCCATAGCTTAGTTGCATCCATGGATTTATGTAATTTTAAGGTTTCTGGCTAATGAAAGCCATCTGTTTTCTGCATTTGAACTAACTGCTCTCACTAGTCTAAACAGCTGGCCTCATATAATGAAGTATGTGGTACTTTTTAATCAGTTCGAACTTCTTAGAGTCAGATTCTTGCATAATCTTTTTTTTTTTTGGATACACTGTCTCACTCCATCACCCAGGCTGGAGTGTAGTGGCGTGATCTCGGCTCAATGCAACCTCTCCACCTCCTGGGTTCAAGCTATTCTCCTGCCGCAGCCTCCTGAGTAGCTGGGATTACAGGCCTGTGCTACCACGCCCAGATAATTTTTGAATTTTTAGTAGAGACGGGGTTTCACCATGTTGGCCAGGCTGGTCTCGAACTCTTGGCCTCCCAAAATGTTGGGATTATAGGCATGAGCCACTGTGCCCAGCTTTGCAGCGATACTATTTCTACCACATCCATGGTTTCCTGACATAAATTCTGGATTCCCTTAACCTGGGCATAATTCAACTATACCCCACAAGAGTGCTTTACATTTTCCTGTTAAAACATTTAAATTCTCCATTGTCAAATGTAAAGAACTGTTTTCTAGAATCATAATCGAGAAAATCTGAGTGAACCCCTTTCAAGGGAATAATTCATCTGTAGGGTTTTCTTTTAAATGCCAAAGAAAAGTATTTCCAGTGGAAGCGGAACATCTGCAGTCGCTCATTTCATCACTGAGAACTGAAATTAAAATCAGAATCACATAAGTGGACCCTAAGAGGGAGGAAAAGGCGCTGGGTAAGGATGTGTCCAAGGCCATGGGGTTACAGAGAGAGAGAAGGGAATTCAACTTATTCCGTCAAGGTTCTGTTAATGTGACCGGGCTGTCTCTCAAATTAAAATGGAAAATTGCAATTTTCCAAGGCTGTGCCCCTGTGTGTGTGTGTGTGTGTGCATGTATCTGTGGTGGGCAAAAATAGAGAAGCTAGTAAAAAAGAAAAATAAAATGTGATGACTGAAACTGCACATGGTTTCTATTTACCCTTGTGGAGAGCTGCCACATCTATTCACAGCCACTATTTGCTGCACAATTATTTCAGAGCTTGAGTTTCAGCCTAAAAATGATTTGCCGTAAAAGTGAATGGGAGAAAAACAATTCCTTTCAGTGGAGTAATCTGCATGTTTCACTCCTGGAAACTTGAAATTCTTTTTCGGTCACTGTTGATCTGGTTTCTAATTACAAGCTATCCTCCCTTGATGTTTTTCATGGTCTCTGCTGATATTAGGTTGGTGCAAAAATCGCAATTACTTTTGCACCAACCTAATACCAAGCTTTTTTCCTACTCAAAGGACAGATGTTCTCAAGTTGACCGAAAACTCCTACCCACTCATAACAAGGCCAGTAAATCATGCTTGCTGCTGGTGCCCAGTAGGAAATCAAGAGGTGCCTCAATAGGAGCCTTTGTTATTCACCACTTGTGAAATTAATAACCAACATCTGAGGCATTCATTTAGGCGGTATCCAGAAAGAGTGGCATCTACGGCTAGGACTGATGTAAATGGATATAAAACTGGAATTACAAAAAATAGAGCCTTACGCATGGCAACCAAACTCTTAGCCTCAAAAACAGTTTACAATCTAGTCAATGTCCATTTAGTCCTAAAAGGTGAATGTTTTCTTTTAACTTCATATATATACATACACACAAACATATGAAACCATACACATACTATACCATGTATACTTGTGTCTAATGTTGTACTCTTGCATTGGTAAGACTAATTCTTCTCAAGGTCACCTTGATGTAAAAACAGTTCATCTCTTTCATTCTGTCTTTACGGTTTTTCTGTGTGTCTTTTGTTTTGTTTTCTGAGACAGTTTCGCTCAGTTGCCCAGGCTGGAGTGTAGTGGGGTGATCTCGGCTCACTGCAACCTCTGCCTTCCAGGTTCAAGTGATTCTTGTGCCTTAGCCTCTTGAGTAGCTGGGACTACAGGCATGCGCCACTACGCCCAGCTAATTTTTGTATTTTTTAGAAGAGATGGGTTTTTGCCATGGTGCCACTCCTGACCTCAAGTGATCTGCCCGCCTCGGCCTCCCAAAGTGCTGGGATTATAGGCATGAGTCACAAAGCCTGGCTTGTCTTTAAAGTTTTACTGACATGTCTCATACAGTCACCAAAGGGAAAAAAAAATAAATAAATAAAATAAATATATATATACAGTATTTGAGATCTTTATCCTATTTTGACTCTCTCAATATTGCCATATCTCATCAGCCTTGACCTTGTGAACATGGAGACAGAAAGAGGGTTATTAACAGGCAAAAATCCAACATCTACTAAGGCCTTTACTCATTATCTCATTTGACTCAGAAAAACCAAGATAAGTCACTTCCACATCTAGTCAGATAATCAGAAGGGCTCAAAACCCGCCTAGAGTCTAATCGAGAGTGTCATTCCAAAGCACACGCTTGCTTTTTGCCATAACAAGCCAGCTGGCATTCCTGGTACTAGATGTCAAGCTTTTTTATTTTTCAATCTTGAATATTATCTTCAAGTAATTTTTCCCCCATGGCAGTGCTATTTTGCATGTCTTTGTTACTGGCTTAAAAAAAAAATACTTTTAGAGCAAGTAAAATGGGAAGTAAAACCACTGCTTAAATGTCTAATTTGCATTTCTCAAATTTAAATCACTAGATGTTAATATGTACTAACCTTTGGTAGTTTCCTCTTTAAGAAATCTCTCCTGAAATGCAAACACACATTTCTCCAAAGTCAGTTCTTTCCTTAAATCAAATGCAGCCAACTGCATCTGCAAACTAGAAGTCCAAATCTCCCAATGTTCCAACTATTAATGTTTTTCAACCATTACATTATTTAGTCTGTATTTTCTAGTTTTTCAACAGTTGACATATACCTACCTATATACATATACACCTGTATATATACCTGCTATACAGCTACCTGTATGGTATGTAGTGGTAGTGCTAGAATAAACACATGCACACACACACATACACATACATACACATGGTTTAAGAGCTCAATTTGCACAAATCTCAAATGCTGGTGCTTTGCTAAAATCTCATTCTAGAATTAGTGCATTTAAGTCCATGTTGCTAACAAGGTGGAGGACTTGGTAACTGGGCTCCTCAGAGATAGTGGTTTGAATGGCATTCACTGAAAGAAATTGGATAGTAACAAATAAATGATTTTCCAGTATGACTTCTACTGGTTCTGACAGCTAGGACAGATTAGCACCCAGCACAGAATACGACAAAGAACAATCAAAACCTATTATTCCTCTTCATTTTTGGTACAAGAGATATTCTACATATATTCAATTCTAATTTTCTACTGTTTTCTATCAAATGTAGCCAAGCTAAGCCAAGATCAGCTGAACCTGGAGCTTGTGGGCTATAATAAATGGTTATTGTTCTAAGCCACGAAATTTTGGAGTGGGTTTGTGGCTTTGCTGCATTTTTGTGGCAAGAGAAATTAACACAGTCATGTATTTGATAGGAATAACTAAAATACTAAGTGATAGAATCAAGGCATAGATTATTTCAGAAGGTAGAAACTTTCTCAAGTTGCCTTTTTTTAGGTATATGCAAGATCCTATTTATTGTGTTAAATAATTATTTGAAGTATTAGATGACAGGAAAGAGAAGAAGATGAAAAAACAGCTAATACACTCGTAAGCTTCACCAATACAGCTCCAGATGACCACAGGAAATCTTGCTGCATCAAATAAAATCTAGAAGGATGCAATCACATTTTTAGATAAACAGTAAAAAAATAAAAATAAAAATAAAAATAGGGTTGGCACTGTGGTGGCTCACGTCTGTAATCCTAGCATTTTGGGAGGCCGAGGCGGGCAGATCATTTGAGGTCAGGAGTTCAGGACTAGCCTGACCAACATGGTGAAACCCCTTCTGTACTAAAAATACAAAACAACTAGCCAGGCGTGGTAGCACATGCTCACAGTCCCAGCTATTCAGGAGGAGTAGGCAAGAGAATCTCTTGAACCCGAGAGGCGGAGGTTGCAGTGAGACGAGATCATGCCACCGTACTCCAACCTGGGTGACAGAGTGAAACTCCATCTCAATAATAATAATGAATAATAATAATAATAATAGTAAAATAAAAATAAAAATAAACTTGGAGGGAAAGAAAATTTTATCAGGAGAATTTAAAGAAAACAGAACTAGCTCATCCGAAAAAACTGAGGGCAGAAGACATCTGAAGGAAAATCACAAGAAAGTACCCAATGAAATGAACAACAGTGATGGAGAAATATTTGGGGTTGGGAAGAAACATCGTAAGATCATGAGCACCTCATCAACAAGTCACTTAAATTAGATGGACAATCAACCAGCAGCATTTCCGAAGAGATTATCGAAGTTGGTAGAAAGTCAGAGATTCACACTTTTCCAGTTTTTAAGCAGTGGAACCTTGTACTTAAAATCTGTGGGAAACCCTCATAGCTGGGCACCTCCCTGCTTGAAACCTGCATTCCTGCCCCACATAGCAGGTAAAGCACTGGTGATCTAAAGCCATACACTATGATGCTTTTAGTCACGCTCTAAAGTCATCATACTATGATTAACATGTGGCATTTCATTTGATTGTTTTTGCTTAATCCCTTGTGCTCAGGGGCTTACCTCTAGACTTTTCAATTGTAGCCTTATAGGCCTTACTGCCCTACACCCACAAGCACCTTCACTCCCTCCTGCTGCTGTTCTTGGAAACTCTCCTCCCTTACACAGTTCTTTTTATACATATATATATATATATGTTTTTTTTTTTTTTTTTTTGAGACGGAGTCTCGCTGTGTTGCCCGGGCTGGAGTGCAGTGGCCGGATCTCAGCTCACTGCAAGCTCCGCCTCCCGGGTTCACGCCATTCTCCTGCCTCAGCCTCCCGAGTAGCTGGGACTACAGGCGCCCGCCACCTCGCCCGGCTAGTTTTTTGTATTTTTTAGTAGAGACAGGGTTTCACCATGTTAGCCAGGATGGTGTCGATCTCCTGACCTTGTGATCCGCCCGTCTCAGCCTCCCAAAGTGCTGGGATTACAGGCTTGAGCCACTGCGCCCGGCTTATACATATATATTAATTTAAGCGGTACAAGTGCAGTTCTGTTATGTGGTTATACCGCATTAACCCTTGAACAACACAGGTTTGAACTGCACGGACCGGGTCCACTTATACACAGATCTTCTTCAACAGAAGTTACAGCAGGCGGGCCTGACTCTCCTGCTTCCACCTCTTCCGCCTCTGCCACCTCTGAGACAGCAGGACCAGCCCCTTCTCTTCCTCCTCAGCCTATACAATGTGAAGAGGAGGAGGAGGAAGACCCTTAGGCTGGTCCCCTTCCACTTAACGAATTGCCTATTTTCCCTTCCTTATGCTTTTCTTTAATAACTATTCTAATAAAGCTAGAGAAAAAAATAAGTATATTACACATATACAAAATATGTATTAATTGTTTATGTTATCAGTAAGGCTTCTGGTCAACAATAGACTAATAATAGTTAAATTGGGGGGGAGTCAAAAGTTATACATGGATTTTTGACTGCACAGGGGTTAGCACTCCAATCCATTACTGTTCAAGGGTCAACTGTATACCGTTGAATATCTTAAACCCATACTATCTAACAGGGCAAAAGCACTAGCCACCTGTGGTGTATGAGCACTTGGAACAAGACTAGTGAGATGGAGAAGCTTTTCATGTTATTTATTTATACTTAATATAAATGTAGATTTAAAATCTGTTACACCATCCCATTATTAAACATTGAAGCATGTCCAGAACTCAGGTAAGTGAATCTACTTTCTAACTATAAATTTTCTGAACTTAAAATAAATTTTTTGATGAAGATTTATTGTTCCAATTCAGATACGTTTTAAGTGTAAAATATACATTGGATTTCAAGCACTTCCTCCTGCCTTGGCCTCCTAAAGTGTTGGCATTACAGGCATCAGTTACCATGCTTGACCATAAATATTTTATAGTACAAAAATTGTGATATAAAAAATCTGTAAAAATTTTTTATATGGACTACATGCTATGATTGTAATTGGGTTAAATAAAATACATGCCTAAAATTAACGCCAATTACTTTTTAAAATATGGCTGCTAGAAAATTTTAAATTCTACAAGTGGCTTGCATTATATTTCTGTTGGACAGCACTGCCCTTAACATGCCTGAAATAAACCAGTATAAAATATACAATACAATAACAAGTTATGTACATGACAACATATTACACATTTGTCCTTTATTAATCTTACTGCATACCTGCCATCTCCTCTCAGGTTTTTTTATAAGTTCTTGGAAAATCAAGACTTCAATTACTTCAATTGGCATACATTTAGCACATACCTAGCCAGAAACTTCATAAACATTTTGTATTTTTTTTAAGAGACAGGGTCTCATACCATTGCCCCGACTGGAGTGCAGTGGTGATCACAGCTCACTGCAGCCTCAAACTCCTGGGCTCAAGCGATCCTGACCAGGTATGAGTACAGGCTTGTACCACCATACCTGGCTAATTTTTTTTGTAGAGACAAGGTCTCAGTATGTTGCCCAGGCTGGTCTCAACTTCCTGGCCTCAAGTGTTCCTCCTGCCTTGGTCTCCTAAAGTGCTGGGATTACAGGAACTGGTCACCATGCCTGGCCATCAGTATTTTATATTTAATGTACTATATAAGGTAGGATCAGTTATGGCTTATGATCTTTGGGTTGTCCTAGACCTGGAAAGTAAGAATCTGAGCAGAGGCAAACACAATGATATTGTAAACACATGCACTGGAGCTTTTAAGGAGATGATAAACAATCTTTGCAATCTTTAGATCTGATTGATTTTGTGGGCTTCTTAACTTTTCTCCTATTTTTTTTAGACCTCTGTAAATGATAAACAATTTGTACAAAGGCATGGTTTTTTAAAAAAAAATTAAATGTATTTTGTTTACACTTAATGTATTTCTAAAAGGAAATATTTCAAATCTGAAAGCAATCCAATGCTATTAAAGAGACCACGTTCCTGCTCGTACCTCACATGTGGCTATGTGAGTACAAAAATCTTATAATTATACTTCTCCCAGCAAAGGACATGCACATTTCATCACCAAAGACTCATGCTACTGCAATTGCACTCCATCAAGCCATATGTGTTGAAATCTGTGTAACAAAAGCAATGAGGGCTCTTGCCACATGTAGCTCCCACCCAGCCCTCTCTGGGAGGTAGGTATGTATGCAGAGGAGACAGTGGGGTGAGAAATGGAATTCTGGCATGTTGGGGCAAGCAGACTGATCACGTGACACTCGCACTGAGCTCATATCACATTTCACCATGTGGCAGACTCAGCACCAAACAAATCCCAAAGTTAAAGCCTCAGTATCACCTGTGCTTTGCTGCATAGACCTAGCCAAGTATGCATAAGAGTTATGAGCTCTAGATATAATTTATTTTATTGCCCTAAAAGACTATCCCCACATAATTTGTAAGTTTAATTGCAATTATATTCCTGGGGGTCACTCCTCATACCTGCACAGTTAGGATATTGCCATGTTATTCATGTTACCTCACTCATCACCTAGCGGGTATACACAGATCCTCATCTTTTACACAACATCATATTCATCACTAAATAAGGATACAGCGTTAAAGTGAACTTTTACTTTATCGGTGGTACTTCACAGCACTACAGTGAGTTTTCTAGAGTTTAAGACTTACGCCAACATGCTTAATGCACAAGTAAGTGCAACCTTAACAGTTTTCTGGTTCTTACATTTTTCCCGTTTCTTCTCATTGTCCTACTGCAATGTTGACCACTCAGAACGTAGAGCACGGACAAAACAGAGCACCAAGTGATCATAAGAGAAGAGATTAAGTCTTTGAAAAGCTGCAGGTGGGAATATAAAGGAAAACAAGCTTCCAGAAGAGGTAGTGGATCTGCCACTTAACTAGAACTTGCCCAGTACAGCCATACTCATACATCTGCATCTTAGAGTGGCTGATATACTAGAACAAGGGGAAAAAGAAGCATATTCCTCTATCCTTTTGTCAGCCCAGAAATTTATCCCAACCCTATTTTCCTATACAGTTTCTACCAGCTTTCAGGCTTTTCAGGCCATTGTAAAACCAACATAGGTGGAGAGGCAATTCAGGCTAGGATGGGAAGAGGCAATTAGCGGGATTTTCGGTTCTGGGCTACAGTGAGGAGTCAGTACACATTTCTGGGTCTGGGACATACATTCCACATTGTCCATACCCTTTAATATCTTTACAATTTCTAGTACCAAAGTGGTATGAAAATACTAATGAAGTTAAAGACCTTTACCAAAATGCTAATTTTCCAGGTTATCATATTGTCCTTCAATGTGCATTAAAATCTCAGAGCAGCTATTGGAGGATAAGGAGAGTGGATACCCACTAAGCTCGGAGGCCAGCTAAACTCTCTAGAAAGTCATTTCCATCTGACTTCCCACCAGTATGAGGCAGAACAGTTCAGGGCATTTTTCACGTGAGTCTGCCTGCCGTTACCAATGCCAAATTTAACGTACTTGTATGTTTTATCACAAGCCCATGAGCTTGTGATTTCATAAAATGGTACTAACTGGTCCTTGCCATGAGTAGATTCTTTTCAAGCAACACGTATGAAGAAGATTTTAATAAAAAATTTTTATTGAAATATTTTAATAAACACTTTTATTTTATTAAAAGATTTCTTAAAGGTCATTAATGCAAGTCATATTAGAAGAGGTCACAGGCAAGTAGACAAAAGAATTTACTCCATGAAAGCTCACTGAAACAGGAATTCAGATATTTGACATTTGCTTTTGTTCTTATCTCTCATAGGTACACATCAAAGCACACACATTCACATGGATGTAAAGATAGTAAGAGGCCACCTGCAGTCAGAACAAGTGAGATTATAAGTAAGTATATTACATAGGAATCCAAGATAATAATTCCTTACTTTTAAGGAAAGGGCATCAAAGAATTTATGGTCTTAGACCTTTACCTTTCTATTTTTAGCATAATTACAGAAATAATGCAGGAAAAGAACATGAAGTGACATATTTTTGATAAGCACAAAGGATATTTACATTGTATCATTTGGTTATTTCCTTTCAAAGTGTCATAACATTTACTCATCAGCCTTTGCTGTGTGCTTATAACTCTCATACTGCTGTGGTTTTATTACTAGGACTTTTGGTCTAGGAGAAAATTGCTTTACAAACATAATAGAAATTCAGTGAGAACATTAACTTGACATAAAGAACCCAAGATAATTTTCGAACAGCATTCTTGTTCATTGTTCAAATTGTATTCTGTTAACTTACTTAGTTTAAGCCAAGATTATTTCTTTTCCTGCAGACTTGGAACACTAAAGAATACTCCAGGTCCAAATTTCAGGCTATTTGCTTGATAAGCATGGGTAGATTGTCCTTCTTAAATAACTTACACCAAAGCACTATCAAAGAAGCTTTCCTTTGTAGAGCCCTCAGATTCACAAAAGGAATTTTTCAAATTGCCATTTCTATAGGAATAAAGGCTATCAGGAACCACAATACTAGGAGAAAATAATTCTGAAGGGAAGGTAACAGTGAAGACTCTATTTCTATTTTCTTGACTATATTTATAAAAGATTGTTGCCGAAAGAAGGGAAGACCAGGAGCCACAAAATCACACTGTAGTCTTACTCTTGGATGTAATGGTAATGTCAGTTTCAGTGACACAACACTGGAGGCAATCTGATATTGACAATGGTAAATATGCAGATGCCAATATTAGGAGGGTGCGGTTAGTTGACGGTAGAGCCTGTAAGTATTCATCTAAGTTTTCTCTGTTAGAAGAGAAGAAAAGAGAGCATCAAATATTTCTAGTATATAGAGCAAGGATTTCTAATCTTTTTTTTTTTTTTAATGTGCAAACAAGACAAAAGTTACTTCACTGTCCCTACTCTTTAGCATTGGCCTCACTCTCTCACTCCTACATATAAGCATTCAATAATACTTAGGCCAACAAGTAAGAAACACCTGGCATGAAAAACAATAACAGTAATAAACTAGAAGGTAGAAAATGTAATTATTGACAAAGGCGTGGAACAATACAAAATAAATTCCAATTTAGATACCTGTGAAATTTTTTCTTGTGGCACCAGCAGAGTAATTTCCTAACAGATTAAAGAAAACACAGCATCCACACCTCTGTCTTTACCAATTCCTAAATACCAGTTACAGTTCAACTTGTCCACGGACCTCAGGCTCCTCTTAGAAAACAAGAAGGCTTAAAAAGCAAGACAACCTATTAGCTATGTTGCTCAATAAATTTCAGTGTTAATTTCCTGATTCTTTGATAACACATTCCTGAATTCCTCTGTAATTCAGGCAACACTTTAAAAATCAGATTAACTAGACTCCGAGAATTACACAAACAGTATGAGCAGCGAAACTTCGAATGTGCAATCAACTATTTTTTTTTTTTTGAATCCTGCAACTAAAAGCCTTCAGTAACACAGAACTGATTGTCAGAGATTTCAGTAACCTAACACCCGGAGTGAACGCCTGGTGTATAAAAATACACCCGAAAATACTATGAGGAAGAGATGGAAACAGACTGTTGATGGCTAAGCAAAACAGCAAATGCTGATGGTTATCAAACACATGCCCTTCCCACTCTACACAGATAAGATTTCAGAGTTGTTTGAGTCCTAGGTTAAGTTTTGGGCAAGTTCTGGCTTGATGCCTTGTATTCAGATAAACATTTTCCAGGCAGTGAACATATTCAAAGTTAGGGACAGTGTGGTAACCCAAAAACATTCCTGACCTTGATGGACAGAAAATCTAATGGTGGAGACACAAATAAGGGCAAGCTGGCTAAGCAAAGGTGCTGGAGTGTTAATGCAGAGATCTGGCAAGGGTGTATCAAAGAGCTCTCAGGAAAGAGTGACTGGTTTGACTTGGAGAAGGAGAAGGAAGGCAGACCAAAGACCAGGGCAGAAAACGTGTCCAGGCTGAGTGTGGGGACAGGAGGCATGAAAGGTAGCACAGGGCTAGCGTGCGAATGACCTTGAATTTGTAATAAACGTGTGAAGTCACTGGGAGCTGCTGCCACATTCCAAAGCAAGCAAGAGCAGCATCCCACCTGTGTATGAGGAGGATGTGGGGGCCCAGGACAACTTTCGTGGGTCCCTTTGTCTCTTAAGAAACCATGAAAAGCTATATTTTAGGGCTCTGTTGGTATAAAGACAACTCTAAGTCAAGCTGGATTCATTATTGTATATTCATGATTATTGTCATGTTATTTATGTTTCCTTCTGATTTTAAAAGAAATTAAACATTTTTGAGGGCTGCTAAAGGTACTGCACAGCCAAGACTACGGTCTGACTGGAAGCACCAGGAGTAACAGCACCAGGCATGGCAGGGAGGCAGAAAACAGGAGTGGAGGTGGGAAAGATTCTAAGGCTTGTAAATTTCAAGGATGAGCACATTCGGTGCAGTGTTTGGGGGGTGAGTCTGGAGTGCTTTCACGGCCAAGGTCAACAGGCATTATTAGAGTGCACCAGGCTAGAGAATGTGAGTTTGTCCTAACGGGGGTGGGAGAGAAAAAGAAGAAAAACAATCACTCCTTCCCTGATTTATTAGCAAACAGCCCATTCTGTCTAGCCCCACATCACATCAAGAGTTCTAAGAGTCAATCTGGCAGAGCGATTCATCTACATTTCATTGCCTTGAGTGATGGGAACTTATTTTAATTTTCAAAACCAGCAGATGTTTAACAGATCTGTGCAGAGCTGCCTGTGTGACCTGGGGAAAAAATTATCTGGACTCTCACCATGCAGATTATCAGCTTGAATTGCTAATGCATTCCTGACCCCCCACGGATGTCTTTTTGACATGTCTACAGAGGAGTAAGCCCTAAAACAGAGAAATAACAAGCTGTACAATCTGTATCTTGCCCTTGGGCAGGAGGGGTATAGCATTGTGTGGGAAAGATTTACATTCTACCAAAAAAATCTAAGCAAAGAGTATTTACATAAGCACAAAAACTTTTTTCACAAACTCGTTCAAATAAACTAGGAGAAGAACACAACTGTGATCACAAAACAGATAACATCACATAGATTCTGGCTTCTGACTTCACTGCCGTTGTTCATAGCATGTAATTCTAGGTAATAAGAATTTTAGGTAATTAGAATAGAAGTGTCTTTTCAGATTTGCTAAAATGTTACATGCATGGCTGTTTCTAAAGAGGCAATAATGTTGGTGTACACCTAACGCTAACCAACAGTGGCCTAATGAAGGTAAATCCCCAAAGATCCTTATGCGCTCACTTTGTTTTCTGTGCACGGCCAATCTTCAGTCAAGAGTTCCTTTACCCTGACACTAGCCTCACCCATGTTGTTCAGCTATGCAGTGGTTCTCCACCAAGGAAAGCTTGCTAACTACATGGGTCCTAGGCCACCTTGCTTTTCGAGCCCTGTGAACTGTTTCTACGTAGAAGCTCAAAGTTCTTGGCAAAGATGATTGTCACGACTTGGGTGGTGCTACTGGCATCTATCTAGTAGGTAGAAGCCAGGAATGTTACTAAACATCCCACAATGCACAGGCAGCCTCCCCTGCCTGCACCCCCTCCACCCAACATAAAGAATTATTTGGCCCAAAATGTCAATAATGCCTAGGTTGAAAACTCCAACCTCAGTTTTTACTTAGGGGGAAAGAGTCATGTCTTACTGATCTCTGTATTTCTATTTGTTCACAGAACAAAATTGGCATTCAAATATTGGTTGAACCAGAGTTTCTACCCAAAACATAATTAATCCAACTGACATAAAACAATAACTATGTAAACTGTAAATCCTATAAAATACAGCCTGCCTTCCACAGAAGCAAAAAAAAAGAAAAAAAACCTACGTTAATTTTTAAAAGGTAGCTGGTGTATCAAAAGTTATTAACATTAAGTAAGATAACCCCTTCAACTAAAGATTACAGAAGATTGGCCCATAATTATTTCATACAGAATGATCAAAAATAATTTTATTGCATTAACTCCCTGTGGGTCAATCTGTAGCAGTAATCTTTTAATTAAGAAATCTTGAGGGTTGATTATCCAGCTTTCATTTTAAAAAAATGAGGTGGTAACTATTTCTGGGCAAAGTTCAGCAGGAAGCAAGACAATGCACTCATAACTAGGGTTCCAAGACCAAGGAAGCCAGTCAGAATCGCTCCGTAGGTAAAGACTTTCTAATTCTAGCCAATCATTTCATAATGAACAACTTAGACAAATGGAGAAAAGGCTAAAACCTGGAATCTCCTTGAATAATGCATTAACTCTACTGGAATAACAAATATATACGAATAGGTTACATAAATCAAAAGCCCTATGAAAATATATAACTAAAAAAATTATTGCTGGAAACTTCTCTATGTCTTGTATCTCCAACTATGAACAGGGTCTAATCCATCACTGTCTATATCTCTAGAGACCTCAGGGGACTCATAGCTGGGTCAGGGTCACTGTAGGAACTGGCTGAAGGGACCCACACATCAAAGTACCAATATGGTCTTTGGAATCAAAAGGCAAAAGTCAATTCTGTATTTAGTATTTACCGGCTGTTTGGAGGAAGCTGATAGCTTTATCTCTTGAGTTTCTTATCTGTCAAATGGACACAGTAACATCCCACCTCACAGGATATTATGAGAATTAAAATGCAATAATATACATAAAAGGGAGAGTAAGTACTTTAAGACCTAATCATATTGCCTCAACTTGTATTTAGCAGGAAGAGGGAAAAGAAAAGAAAACGAATATGAGCACGTTCGTAAGACATCTGGGGAGACTGAACGGATGAATATACAGCATTTGAAATCTCCTGCGAGCTATCCCTACCAAGATATCTGCTATTTATTCAGGAATCCTGAGAGAGGATTTTCAGCACTAAAGAAAATGCTGACTATATAACCAGATATGACACGTTGGTTTAAAGAATGTCTTATGCCACTTGAAATAGACAATCTTTTCTTGTTTATCTGCAAGGCGTCCGCCTGCCAAGTTGTCTCTAAAAGAGACAAACTGGTAACGACACTGCAGCACGTGTGTCCTCACCCCCAGCTACACGCTCAGTGTGGCAGATCTGACTCACCAAGTCTACACAGTATTTTTAAACTATCTAAGATATTTTAATTCATGCAGTTTAATGGCAATTTTAGCTCTTTTCAAAATGTCTGATATAAGGTTCATGAAGTCCACTCTGACAATTTACAATCCGTGAATCACAATGATTCTAAATACCGCTGAGAAGCAAATTTCAAGATATTAAATTTTTTGGTTCATTTCTTCAGCCACAGTATTAAATTTGCGTCTACACAGAACTTCTTATGTGTAAGAAATTTTTTATTGCATGCTTATACCACTAAGTTATTAAATATATCACTAGCGATGTATACTCAAAATAGCCCAATGATGTTTAAGGCATTCGTTACGAAGTATGAATAAATGCCTCATTTCACACCTAATTCAGTGTTCTCAAAAACAGTTTTCAGAAAATGTCAACAGTTATTACCTGGGAGGGGGAAGAATTCTGTCATAAAACACATACGGGAAATGGGATCATTCAAGATGCATACGGGAGGCTTTTGAAAAAAATCCCATAAAAATGAAGTCAGTTTAACTTTTTTAAAACCGAGGTTTCCCAAAATGTATTTGACGGTGGGACCCTTCCCTTGTGACACACTTAACATACTTGGAACTGAAGTTGAAAAACGTACTAAGAGATCTGAAATGGATGATCAAGCAAAACTTAACCAGATCATTCTCACTGAAACAAAATAAAACCAAAAGAAGCTTTAAAGGGAACAAAAGCAGGAGTGTTGCCAAGCTCCTGCAGAAATGATGATTATAATAACACATCAGATTTGGATCTAGGCAAAATAATTACATGACATGTAGAATTCAGAGCAAGAAAAGAGAGGATTAGAATGAAGGGGTGTTTCCAAAGGCCTAAAATACTTCAGAAGCAGATCATGAGCATTCAGAACACGCCAAAAAAGTACAAGTCAAGAATTTTATAAAGTCCCAATGCAGTGTAAAATTCCGGGTCTTGGCCGGGCACTGTGTGCAGTGTAAAATTCCGGGTCTTGGCTGGACACCGTGGCTGACGCCTGTAATCCCAGCACTTTGGGAGGCTGAGGCGGGTGGATCATGAGGTTAGGAGTTCAAGACCAGCCCGGCCAAGATGGTGAAACCCCGTCTCTACTAAAAATACAAAAATTAGCCAGGCGTGGTGGCAGGTGCCTGTAATCCCAGCTACTCAGGAGGCTGAAGCAGAGAACTGCTTGAACCCAGGAGGCAGTTGCAGAGGTTGCAGTGAGTTGAGATCACACCACTATATTCCAGCCTGGGCAACAGAGTGAGACTCCATTTCAAAAAAAGAAAAAAAAATCTAGGTCTTTTGTCATTTAAACCACACAGGTGAACTAAATCATGGTGGTTTGTTCCAAAGTAAGTTAAATTTTCATTTAGCGATATAAATGTGAGATGGCCAATGACAAGCAGATGCATAAACTTGATCACATCCCTGGATTCCTAAATTGCATCTGTGAAATTTAATAAAGTGATACGAAGTAAAGACAATAAGTGAATAAGAACTAAGAATAGAAAAAGTAGAAGACATGGATATCTGAAGCAAAGCCCACACCTGAGGGGAGAAAAATATTAGTGCTTTTGTTTCCATGATATAAGCACAGGTTCCTACACTGATTTCACAATAAAAAACACAAATTACTTCTAATTTTCCCATTTTCACACAAGTGAAAGAGAGTTCAGCCCAATTTCTGAATTAAATTTTCCTTTCTATAAAGGGAAGGTCTTTAGAAAATCTTTACAAAATAGTATTACACATGCCTTGTGATACTAGGGTGATATGGTGATAAAAGCAACAGGTAATTAATATGATTAATACAATACCCAGAGAACTGCACTATTTCTTAAATAATGTTTCCTCAGATGTTATATTGAAACCTTGTGCAAAATGTCATTATATAAAATGTTGAACATCACACAACAGCTGACTGGCTAACCTTCCAAAAAGAAAGGAATAGATGGTCATTCACACGAAGGTTACATTTACAAACAAAACTGGACACACAATACCATTCTTCGATGTTTAAGATACAACGAAAGGTGCACTGCTTTTTAAAAAATGTCTATAATTAGGCTCTCACCGTTACTCACATGCTTTATTTAGCTCCAAGTTTTAAGATATCTGTGAAAGGAAACTTCCTTGTTTTAAATTCTTGTTTGAAGATCACCAAGCTTTTATAGTGTTTCTCTGAAGTGGTGATACATTGACTTCCAGGCACAAGCCAGGCACAAGAGAAGCTCTGCAGAAAACAGCAAGGCCTCTCTCCAGAAGGGGACATGCGTGACCATGACAACTGCGGCTTAGAGCTGAGGAGCACAGCAACTCACAACTGATGTCTCTGAATTTTAGGTACCAGCGCTGAGAATCGAGTTCCTCTCCATGTTTTAAGAAACTAATAAAATCCTCAAGAAAACCTGTTTTAGAGATTCACGACACTTCCTAAGGCATTCTATCATGTTAAAATACCTAGAAATGACTCAACTATTTGGCTAAGCTTATGCTAAGGGCAAATTCCTGTTTCTAAATGTGTCAAGTCTGGACAGCACCATACATGAGCCTCAACACCCAAACAGAGACTTGACTTCTATTTAGCAATTTGTATTTTTAGTAGTAGCCTTCCCTTCCTTCCTTCCTCACTACCACAGAAAAGAACAAAGAAAAAAAAAATTTGCTTAAAAAGCCAGAGTTCACTACTAAGAATAAATTCTATTATCTTTCTTAGACTATGCCTATTACTGGGTAATATAAACGTATGTTGTTGGCCAGACGCGGTGGCTCCTGCCTGTAATCCCAGCACTTTGGGAGGCCGAGGCAGGTGGAACACCTGATGTCGGGAGTTCAAGACTAGCCTGACCAACATGGAGAAACCCTGTCTCTACTAAAAATACAAAATTAGCTGGGCATGGTGGTGCATGTCTGTAACCCCAGCTCCTCAGAAGGCTGAAACAGGAGAATCTCTTGAACCTGGGAAACAGAGGTTGAGATCGCGCCACTGCACTCCAGCCTGGGCAACAAGAGCGAAACGCCATCTCAAAAAAAATAAAATGAAATAAAATAAAATAAAATAAAAATACATATATGTTGTCAATGAAGTAGTGAAAAGGCCCATAAAACAAAACACTTCATTATTTACCAAAGCAGCAGCAAGGTTTTCCAGCAAAATGTAACCATCTTATAGTTCACAGCGATCCTATAAACGTTTTCCCTTTAAGATAACTGAGCACAGAGCAGTACACTCAGCCAGTCACTCTCATATTTGTTGGCTCTTTTTACTAAGCCAAAACAAAGATTATTAAACTCTTGTTAGAGACAACAACAGCGTAATGGAGGCATGCTTAAATAAGGGAAATAAGAAAATTTCTACTATACTAAGTATAATTTAGGCATTGGTAGCCAAAATGAGCAATATGGCAATACTTGAGAGAAACATTCAGTCATAACAAATTCCTCTGAACTGTAAAGCCAAATTTATTGACCACTGACTTGAGCTAATACGTAATTCAAGTCATCTGAGAGATCCAACCAATTGTTCTCATCAGTGAAAAACATTATATGTTATCTATAGCACAATATGACTGAAAGATAGCCAAGTCTTAAATCTCAAATCTTCAAAATGAAAAACCACAAAACTCTACTTTGACACCTAATGTATACAGATGAATGTCTGTCTACTTCCTATTGGAATCGTGATAGTTAAATTAAGATTTTTTCTTTTCATCCAGATCCTGTTTTCTTAAATAAGGAAAAACAATAAACTTACCATATTAAACAACTAAACATAAGTTGCCCATAGAATCTTTAGATGACAAATGTGATACAATCTAGCTGTCACTAGATACAGGGTCAATTTTGTAAACAGAGGCAGTTAAAAAAGCATAAACAAGAAAATAAACAATTTAAGATAAAAGTACTATGGCATGGTGAGAAGTTACACTCACTGAGGCCGGGAGTTCAAGGCTGTAATTTGCTATGATCGAGCCTGTGAATAGCCACTGCGCTCCAGCCTGGGCAGCATAATGAGACTCTGCCTCTTTAAAAAAGAAAAAACCTGAGGGTCCAGGCACGGTGGCTCATGCCTGTAAACCTAGCACTTTTTGGGAGGCAGAGGCGGGTGGATCACAAGGTCACGAGATGGAGACCATCCTGGCTAACATGGTGAAACCCCATCTCTACTAAAAACACACACAAAAAATTAGCCGGGCATGGTGGCGGGCGCCTATAGTCCCAGCTACTCGGGAGGCTGAGGCAGGAGAATGGCATGAACCCGGGAGGTGGAGCTTGCAGTGAGCCAAGATCACCCCACTGCACTCCAGCCTGGGTAACAGAGCAAGACTCCATCTCAAAAAAAAAAAAAAAAGAAAGAAAAAAGTTATGCCTCAAATATGGTGTTTGGGACTCACTAAAAATAACTAAATTTAACGGGGAAAGATTAAATTGATATTATATATGCCATATGCTTGAATTCTGACTTTAGCTCAACCTTATAATTAAATCTGTACTTTGCACCCATTAGACATTTCAGCGAACTGAAGTTCATTCAAATCAAAATCTACAAAAACAAGGTCCCAATGCACTGAATTCGACTTTTAATATTCAAGATGTAAAATAGGCAGTCTTTAAGAAATTAATTGTAGTTCTCTACATCTAAAAAAAGTTTCTCTCCTACTCGTGAACTAATTCAGAACTTTACATTTCCATTATACAGCATATGATTTCTGCTTTATTACCTGGATATCTGTTTAGTATTCACAACATACATGTATCTCCATTAAGGCCAGAATTCTTTGACAGATGGCCTCATCCAAAGAACATATAAACACTTGATTACTTCAACTTAGTTGGCAAAAATTTAAAAATCAATAAATTATGTTACAGACTATAGTATTTTGAGTATTAAAATCGCTTCTAAAAACACCATCACAACAGAACCCAACTTTAGTGCCTATTAAATTCTAGTTGTTGGTGCAAAGACCTCAAGGGTCAAAATAAATTAAGAATCGGGTTGACATGGTCTAAGGAAAATGAATAAATGGATAAGTGATCTTCCTGGTGCATCATATTCTACACTGCAAATTCACTATTTAGACTTCATTTCTGAAACTCAATGTCAAAGAGAAGATTAAAAATCTGGGCGCTGGGCACAGTGGCTTATGCCTGTAATCACAGCACTTTGGGAGGCCTGGGTAGGTAGATCTCTAGCTCAGGAGTTGGAGACCAGCCTGGGCAACATGGCAAAAACCCTGTCTCTAAAAAAAGATACAAAAATTAGCTAGGCATGATGGCGCATGCCTGTAGTCCCACCTACTTGGGAGGCTGGGGAGGGAGGATCGCTTGAGCCTGACAGGTCAAGGCTGCAGTTAGCCACGATCATGCCACTGCACTCCAGCAGAGTAAGACCCTGCCCCGTCTCTCAAAGACAAAACAAAACAAAACATCTGACAGTTCCTGAGTAATCAGCAGCCTACACAAGGAACCTATTAATATTGCATATGCAATTTTTATTAACACACTTGCCAATATCCTCATTTTAGGACTAGGCTAATGTTTGTATGATGCCAGACTAATTTTGAATGTTTGAATTATTCACAATTGCTAGGAAGACAAATCATTAGACTATGGACTCAGTCTACAATCTTATCTTTTGGCTATGTTTACTGATTAACAACTACAATAGGCCGGGCGGTGGCTCACGCCTGCAATCCCAGCACTTTGGGAGGCCGAGGTGGGTGGATCACGAGGTCAGGAGTTCACGACCAGCCTGGCCAAGATGGTGAAACCCCGTCTCCACTAAAAATACAAAAATTAGAGCACACCTGTAATCCCAGCTACTCGGGAGGCTGAGGCAGGAAAATTGCTTGAACCTGGGGGTGGAGGTTGCAGTGAGCCAAGATCGCGCCACTGCACTCCAGCCTGGGCAACAGAATGAGACTCCGTCTCAAAAAAAAAAAAAAAAATACTAGAATAAAGGAAAACAGTTCTCTGTCCGTATCAAACCAATCAGAACCAATGTAAGAAAATTTTCTTCCACCAAAATACAGATTTGATATGGTTGACCAGATATTACATTTCTCTTCCTGGCCCTAATCTCCAATTTAACTTGGTTGTGACTTTGATTTCTGACATTTACAAAATGGCATTGAGTCCTTTATAACTCATTAACTTCTCTCATGTTGAAATTCCTTTCAGGAGTTTCCAAACATGTTAAAGTAAAGCATTTGGAGGAGAAGCAATGTTTGCTTCCTGGACTCAAGCGATCCTCCCTCTCAGCCTCCTGAGCAGCTGGAACCACAGGTGCACACCACCACTCCCAGCTATATTTGTAGAGATAAGGTCTCCCTATGTTGCCCAAGCTCATGACAAGAAATACTGCAGATGATTCTCCAATGGATGCCAGCTGAGTGTCCTCTAATTCAACTGGATTCTGACACTGTACTTGGAGATTACACATCCCACAGGTTGAGGGCTCAGTACCACAAAACTCCCCCAACTTCAGATGTCAATCAGAAGCCCCAGGTTGTAGCCTGTGCTTCTGACCAACTGGCTACCATTCCCACCATGCCTTCCTTTGTTTTGATTCATTGCTGGAGCACCTTCAGAGAACTCAGGGAAATACTTGCTTACATTCACCCACTTATTTTAAAGGATATTACAAAGGACACACAGATGAACAGCCAGATGGAAGAGGTGCACAGGTGCGGTTGAAGAGACAAGGAGAGTCCATGCTCTTTCCTAGCATCCCACCCTCCAGGAACCTCAATGCGGTTCATCTATCTGGAAGTTTCCAGAACGCAGTCCTTCAGGGTTGTTAAGAAAGCTTCATTATGTAGGTATCATTGATCATTAGTTTATCAACTTCAAACTTCAGACCATTGATCATTAGTTTATCAACTCAAACTTCAGCTCTTGGAGGTTGGGGAGGGTATCTGAAAGTCCTAACCCTCTAATCACATGGCAGATTACCCAGCCCCCAGTCATGTCATTAGCATATAAGACCTTCTTAGCACTGGAGATTCCAAGGATTTTAGGAGCTAAATGTCAGGAAACATACACATCAGGAAGACCAAATAGATTCCACAATATCATATGACCATTTTCTTGAAGTCAAGATATTTGTTCTTCCTTACAACTTCAATGTTTCTAAATATCTAAGGTATCCACATAGGTTAAAAATAAACTTTTCACCACTCCACTTTTCATTTAAAATCATCCAACATTTTAACATTTCATCAAATCTCTGTCTCTATACAATAGTGCCCATCTCTTCATATTTTTAAAAGAGCCCTGTACTCACACTATTCCTAGGGAATAGACAGCAAGAGATATTATCCCTTCTTACAATTATGCTCTGTGCATAATAAGATAGCAAGCCAAAGAAAAAGCCAGGATTAGAAGTACTTTCTTAAATTGAGAGCTTATCAGAAGGTAAAGCTGGTTAACATGATTACCTATGCAACAGCACCAGACCTTCTCACTTAGAAATTCAAGACATCCCCAACCACTCAGGGTATGGGGGTTGAAAACAGCCACATTATACGTATGGATTCTATAACTTAAAGATAGCCAAGTTCATATCAAACTAAGTCACTGAATTTTATGTCACTTTCTAACAAGTAATCATAGAACCATGACAAAACATACAAAATACAGAAGAGTTTTCTCCTTGACTTGGTGCAAATTCAATCCAATTGTTCCACAGATCTCTTTTATTTTAGTCACTTAAATTTTCATTTTTCATGTCCTTAGTCGTACACTAGGACAAATGCAAACTATATACAGAAGGCAGCACATTTAGCCTTATTATCTCAAACTCATTCCTAAGTAAGTACATCTGCCTGGATGGTGAGGCCTCCATCAGACGTTAAATGCAAGCCCTAGCTGGAAAGTTACTGGAAGGGCATGTGTCCTACCTGCCTTTCTCTCTCTCATCCTAGATCTTCATCTCCCCAACGTCACCACATTAGGAGTGTTTTGCATATAAGTCAAAACGAAGCCCCAGAGAGCCCTTGGCAGGAATATCTGGACTTACGTTTTAGAAATAGTTTTGTCAGTCGGGCGCGGTGGCTCACACCTGTAATCCTAGCACGTTGGGAGGCTGAGGCGGGCGAGTCACAAGGTCAGGAGTTTGAGACCAGCCTGATCAACATGGTGAAACCCTGTCTCTACTAAAAATACAAAAATTAGCCAGGCGTGGTGGCGCACACCTGTAATCCCAGCTACTCAGGAGACTGAGGCAGGAAAATTGCTTGAACCCGGGAGGCAGAGGTTACAGTGAGCCGAGATCACACCACTGCACTCCAGCCTGGGCGACAGCGCGAGACTCTGGCTCAAAAAAAAAAAAAAAGAAAAAAAGAAAAAGAAATAGTTTTGTCATATACACATCTGTGATCCTCTCACTCTGCACACCACTGCCTCTCTGAAAGAATGAACATAACACACACACACACACACACACACACACACACGATGGACAAAATAGATTTTTAAAAAAGAAATAGGCAATTTCATGATTCTACTGTATCCTGGAGCCATCAGGCCCTATCTAGGGAGTGTTAAACTATGTACAGGCTTGTTTAGGTCCTCAGTAAGATTATGGAAGTGTTTTACTCCCTAAGGAAAACTGAAATTTGAGGTCTAAGACTGGAGTTTTATACCTCTATAATTCATCTTTGGTAACCATGCCCATTTGATTCATAAATAACCTAAAAATATGGATGTTTAAGGAGCAGTGTATTTACCTTAGTCCACCTCATCTTTTTCTTTTCAGGAATGTTATCATAAAAATGTGTGCTGATTACTTCCTTGTATCTGAGCTTTGAGCAACTTACAAGGCAGACACTGGACCCAAAACACAGGTTGGTTGTTTTAGAAGAAAAAAAAAAAAAAAAAGCTGGTTTTTAATCTGGATTTAAGTCTTGGCCCTGACTCCAAAGCAAGCCAGTATTTATGTCCCTGTCTTCTGTTGCCAGATCTGTAGAAACTAGAATGGCATTCCCCGCTGAGAAACCACAAACTAGTTTCCTTAGACCATTTGTCTTCCTTTTTTTTTTTTTTTTGACACAGGGTCTCACTGTCGCCCACGCTGGCCTGCAGTGGCGCGATCTCTGCTCAATGCACCTATGCCTCCTGGGTTCAAGCGATCCTCCCACCTCTGCCTCCCGAGTAGCTGGGACTACAGGCATGTACCACCACACCCAGTTGATTTTTCCTATTTTTAGCAGAGACAGCATTTTGCCATGTTGCCCAGTCTTGCATCAAGAGATCCGCCCACCTCGGCCTCCCAGAATGCTGGGGTTACAGGCATGACCACTGCGCCCGGCCCTCCTTAGACCATTAGTTTTCAAGTAGTATTTGAAGTTCCTCAGAGGTGTGCCAGTATTTGAGAGGAGGTTAAGATTTCAATGACAGCAACTGAGATTTTAAAATCTATTTTGTAGATGGGGGTTCTATCCCATCTAAATTTTGCTTTTTTAAAAAAAGGGTTACTGCCCTTTTTTTAAATCTATGTAAAAACCCATACACTTTACTTTGTTACAGGTGTGTTATAATTTCAAGTTGTCTTTTAAGTACGAGATAACTTTCGTTGTTACAAAACAAGTCAGTGGGGAGTGGATCAAGGAGAGGCAGGTTTGCTCCTTCATTGAACAAAGAAACAAGACCAGAGAGCTCTTTCCTCACTGGGAGTTAGAAATGGCCACAGACGCTAAGAACAGAAAGCAAGACACTAACACCAAGAAAGGTTTTAGGAGCTACAATCTCTCATTTGGAAATTCCAGACAGAATTTTAAAGAAAAAAGGAAAAAACAATATATTTCTAAAATTCGAATCGTATAAGTCAGAGTAAAAAACAAACAAACAAACAAACCTACTTAGCACAACATAAAAATATTCTGGTTACTCATCCTAGAGATTTAAAAAAAATCAGGAGGTGAGGCAGATCCTATTTTTGTTCCTTCATTTAGTGGATCTGAGTCACGGCTGTTCCAGTGATTTTCCTGGTGAAACAAAACACCTATTTGTTCTAGCAACAAAGGGCTACCCTAGGAAACTCATCTTCTACTACAGTGAAAAAGGTCTCACAGGTATTTTTTGTGGTTCTAATGGGTACTCAGAAAATCCCTATGTGATTTAATAGACTCTTAAAAGGACTGAGCAAAACATGCACTAATATCCAGTGGCCTTTCTCTCTGTATACTGGTTTAATTATAACATTATAATTATAGAATTACATTATAACATTTTAGAATTATAACATTATAGAATTATAACATTCTGCATCAAATCCTTTCAGAAACCTATGAACTGAAGTAGTTACAAGTAAAATGATATGATACCTGAGAATTATTTTTAAATGCTTCGGAAAAGAAAATGGGGCAGGTGGAGGTGCTGAAACAAGAACAGCAAAATGTGGTTAATTTTTGAAGCTGGATGATGTATATGTTTGAAATTTAACATAATAAATTTTAAAATCTTCTTAGAGAGTTGGCAGATCATATACTATACACAAATATTGTATATGTTATAGGATCAAAATATGGGATTAAACTAAGGGACTGAAACTATTTATAGAATGTCATTCTCAGGCCAGGCACAGTGGCTGATGCCAACAATCCCAGCACTTTAGGAGATTACTTGAGCCCAGGAGTTCAACACCAGCCTGGGCAACACAGCAAAACTCTGTCTCTACAAAAAAAAAAAAAAAAAATTAGCCAGGCTTGGTGGTCCTCTCCTGTAGTCCTAGCTACTTAGGAAGCTGAGGTGGGAAGATCACTTGAGACAAGGAGGTGAAGGCTGCAGTGAGCCATGATGACCCCACAGCACTCCATCCTGGGTGACAGACAGCCTGTCTCAGAGAAAAAAAAAAAAAAAAGAACATCATCCTCCTCCGCAAAAAAAAAGAACATTATCCTCCCACAAATACTCTGTTGGTGGATAGTTTTCAATGTATACAATACAGTCAGTACCTGTTACTCAATATTTATCCACTGCAAACACAACACATAAACCTAAAGAACTCAAAAAGCAAACTGACTGACATTTGTCAGGAACTGCTCCATCGTTGGTCAAAGAAGAGGAAAAGGAGGACTTTCTTCAATATTATTGTCTACTTTCTTGGCAAGCAATAAAGTGTTTGCAGTTTTATGTAGACTGGGGGCAGGGGAGTATTGTGACATGCTTACACTTTCATATCTATCATGTTACTCTGATCCATGATTTTAGATGGAGTCTGTGTATTTTAATATGGTGGAAAGGGCTGATGAATATCTTGAACTGCAGGGCCTACAAAAAACAATGATGCAATGTTAAGTAAGGGATAAGAAACAAGTAAACAAGTAAAAAAAATTAGGTAAATTAAAAAGTTTGTTAATGCACAAAACCAAGTAACTGGAGAGAAAAGGACAGAAGAGTCAAAGAGTCAAGGTCCCCAGACCTAGAGTGAGAATGCACACTATTGTGCGCATACCTTAATCTCAAATATAAGCTCATTATCAAATAATTGCGCAAAAAAAATCACCTGTTACCTTGTGAAGGATAGAAAGGGTTATTTCTTCCAAAGCTCAAAATGTGGTCCACAGATAAGGTAAGGTTACATTAGTGGTTCTCAAATTTTATCTTGCACCGGACTCTACTCAAAGTTTTGTTAAACAGATCTCTGGACCCACTCCCAAACAACAGTTTGAGAACTATGTGTTTATACTATGGCTAATTCTTGCAAATTATCTGATTTTGAAACCAGTCACAATTTTTTGAAACTCCGTACACATTCTATGAGAAATATCTTATTAAGAAGAATTTTCAGCCAGGCACGGTGGCTCACACCTGTAATCCCAGTACTTTGGGAGGCCAAGGCAGGCAGATCACAAGGTCAAGAGATCAAGACCATCCTGGCCAACATGATGAAACCTCGTCTCTACTAAAAATACAGAAATTAGCTGGGTGTGGTGGCACACGCCTGTAGTCCCAGCTACTCGGGAGGCTGAGGCAGTAGAATCGCTTGAAGAATGCAGTGAGGCGAGATCGTGCCACGGCACTCCAGCCTGGCAACAGAGCGAGACTCTGTCTCAAAAACAAAAAAACAAAGAAAACAATTTTATGGCAAAGTAAGAGTACTGTACAAAGAGAACAATCACACTGGTTAGAGAATTGCATTGCATGGATAACCAAATTAAATAGTTACACCAAATAATTTGCAAACTTCATCCCTACTTTGGTCATAATAAGTAACATTGTACTTTTGAAAGATATTAATGCCTGAGAACAGAGTTTCATCTTACCAAACACAGTCTAAAAACAATGCCAACTTCACAGCACTCACTTACATGGTTGATAAACGGAACCAACAAGTCCTCTAATCGGTCCATTTGAATCTGGGGAAGAGCTGGCTCCAACCATTGTCAATTACATCAGCAACTGAGGAATGCTCCCTGAGATCAACAAACTGTTAACTGCAGTGACCACAACTTGACCCAGGCCAGAGCTTCCATCCTTGGGAAGGTGAGTCAACAGCATGTCAGCACTAACCCAACTTCCACTAGGCACAGCAATGCTGTGCTATTTAGACGTGGATCACACATACACTGCACCAACTTCTAAGCTAACAAGGGACAACCACAGCCTCCGGAAGTCTGTCTTGGGTGGAGTAAATCAATTTCCTTTTGTAGGATATTCTTGGCACAAAGCCAAGTGCCAGGGGTTGTGGAGAGGGAACTGCTGGTCCAGATTCCATCCAAGGTTGACCAGTGGTTTAATCCCTTCTCTAAATCAGGCCTCTGGCAAAACAGCTAGAATCAGGAGGCCAATTCATATTTAACAAATTCAAAGTCTATCACGTCTGTATCAGGATTAGAATAGTTTAAGTAATCAACATAGGAACTTGTTAGGCAAGAAGATAACGGAATGAACACCTTTAAAAATTCTGGTTTTTTAAAAAAAGGCGTCTCCATTACTTTCTTATGGGAGTTTTGGTACTGGTATTAATTCACAGACTCTCCCTTAAACTCAAATAAATTATCTACTGAAAGAATGGCAAGAAGTACTGCCAAACATCATGGAGTGGTTGGGCTAAATGTTCTCAAGTTCTTTTCCAGTGTTAACACAGCCGGATTATAAGCAACAATTCATTTAATGGAGCATTCTGGAGGAGTAAAGACAGAGGATTTGGAATAAGATTGCATAGGTTTAAATTCTAACACTAACTGTAATTCTGGCCAAAAGGTTATGATTTGGGGTCCTCATCTGTAAAATGGAGTATCTATCTCATGGAGTCAGTATGAGAATTAAATAAGCACATACATTTCTCAACATGATGCCTGGCACCTAGTCAACACTCAAAATAGAGGAATGCTAATACTGATGACAAGCAAATATGACACTGCAAAGACCAACGCAAAGAGTCTAATGAAAACTTTCTGAAATTATGTGTCATTGGTTCATTATTTAAGCCTCTGAGGTTTGTACAAGCACAAATTAACTCAAATGTTACTTAATGTTTTACATTTACCATAAACACCCTGACGATATATTTTACAATTTCTTGATTTTTCCTTACAGTTTGGGCACAGCCTTATTATGAGAGAAAAGAAAGCAACAAACCCAAAGGAAAGGCTTTTCCCTAGACTGCTTTTAATTTTCTAGTAACTGCCCAATTTTGAAAAACAGATCTACAAAACAGGGTTCTGGATGACTGAGTTCTTTTACTTTGGGGACAAGAGCTGATGCTGAAGGAGAAGACAGAGGATTAAGAAATTTACGTTCTGTCATTTACAAACATGGGTATGAACATGAACAGAGCCTCTGAAAACATCTGGCAAACAGAAGACACTATGAGTCAATCAATCACCAATGCTGGCTTAGTAGTCGCATTAATAAATATTTGCTGAGTATATACTATGTTCTCTGGGCTGTATTATTTCTTTGAAGCCTCACAACAACCCTAAGTTTGGTACTTTTCTATTGGTTCCAGTTCACAAATG
The DNA here is from genome assembly GCF_003255815.1 of Theropithecus gelada. Lineage (NCBI taxonomy): Eukaryota > Metazoa > Chordata > Mammalia > Primates > Cercopithecidae > Theropithecus > Theropithecus gelada. Next base: position 36,828,731 of record NC_037670.1, on the reverse strand, counting down.
AAGAAACTGGGAAGAGTAAGGGGAGTTTTCAAAAAGAAATAATATCAACAGTTATTACATCAAGGGTTTCACAAATGAAGCATTACAAAATTCAGGAAGGCAATGAATTGCTTTGCTAGAACTGTGGAAGGCCCTCAGCCTACACAGGTAGCCAATACCTGGTAGACACCCAATTACATCCAGTTAGGTCACCTCTGTATGGCTGCAAGGAGCCAGGGCACATGTGTGGTGCCCAGCCACACTACGTACATAACCTGGGGACCATGCAGCAAGATGGAAGAATAAGCAACAGTCTCCAGAATCCAGATGTTAGATCTCAGGGGCAGGGTATGCACAAGGAGTATTTGCATCATTTAAGGTGATAACGCTGCTGTCTCATGGCAACATGCTGGGCAGTATAAGAGGCTTGGTAAATATCCACTGGATCTTCCCTAAACTTAGAACAACCCATCCTGGACGAAGAAAATATCAAAGCCACCAACCTGAGCATGTTGAAGAACCAGAGAGACTTAAGAGGCTGCACCACCACACAGCCCTCACTTGATCTTTCTAGGCTCTGCTAAGAATGTTGCTGCTGGCTTACTGCAGAAACTAACACCTACTCTAAGATGGTACATCCTGTGCTTATCTTCACCAAGCCTCATATCCACTTCTCTGCCAGGCCATTTTAATACTATTAGATGCTCCCCTATTCTAAATTAAGACTGTGTCACTGGGGCCAGGCACAATGGTTGATGTCTATAATTCCAGCACTTTGGGAGACAGAGGTCGGAGGCTCGTCTGAGGCCAGGAATTCAAGACCAACCTGGGCAACACAGCAAGACCCCCATCTCTACAAAAAAATCTTTAAAATTGCTGGGCCTGGTGGTGCAAACCTGTAGTCCCAGCTACTCAGGAGGCTGAGGTGGCAGCACTGCTTGAGCCCAGGAGGCTGAGGCTACAGTAAGCTAAGATCACACCACTGCACTCTAGGGCTGGGCAAAAGACTGAGATCCTGTCTCAAAAAAAAAGGTAAAGAAAAAGTGAAAAAAAAAATAGTGTCACTTGGCATCACTTAAGAAAATTAATAAAAATAGGTCCTACTTGTATTTCAGAGATAAGTAAAACTTATGTTGAAATGGTCAATACTAGATTTTTATAAAAAGATGTCAAATTTGTAAAAATTCATTCAAGTTATAAGAAATTTTATAATCCTTATTCAATGTCAAAGATAGGCATTAGAAAAACTCAGTATTACTTTATTTCCATAACTGTCAACTTTTATAAACAAGGTGGTGGAGTGGGAATTAGAATCTGATAATAGTTTTGATCCATAAAATGAGTGGGAAAATCAACTTTAAGGCATAAAAAAATGCTTCAAGTTAAACACTTACTATTAAATATTTAAACAAAAAATGTAATAAAGATACCTTCAAAACTAGCTGGGTGTGATGCCTCATGCCTATAATCCTAACACGTTAGGAGGCCAAGGCAGAAGGATCACTTGAGCCTAGGAGTTTGAGACCAGCCTAGGTAACATAGCAAGACCCAGTCTTAAAAAATAATGATGTTGACGAAGTTCTGATAATCAAAAGTTATTATCCCTTTTGGCTTTACCATAGAGCTACAGAGAGGTGTCCTGGTTAAGTCACTTCTTTTATTTTTCCCTAGCTTTACTGAAGTATAATTGACAAAAATTATGTATATTCAATGCATACAACACGATGTTTTGATGTATGTATACACGGCGAAATGATTATCACAATCAAGGTAATTAAAAAATCCATCACCTCAGAGTTACTTTTTTTGTTGTGCGTGGTAAGAATATTTAACATTTACTCTCGCAGCCATTTTCAAGTATACAATTCACTAATAATAACTGCAGTCACTATGCTGTACATTAGGTATTAATCTCATAACTGCAAGTTTGTACCCTTTGACCAACATCTCCTCACTTCCCCCACATCCAAACCCTAGTAACCACCCTTCTACTCTGTTTCCATGAGTTTGAGTGTTTTAGGTTCCACATATAAATGAAATCATGCAGTATTTGTTTTTCTGTATCTAGCTTATTTCACTTAGCTTAAGGCCATAAGTACCAGGGGCCTGGACTCCAACCTCACCCCTATAGTTTATTGCTACTTGGGTCAAAGTTATGTAGCCTCCCTGTATTAATCCAATCTCACACTGCTAATGAAGACATATCCAAGACTGGATAATTTACAAAAGAAACAGGTTGAACTGACTCACAGTTTATCATGGCTGGGGAGGCCTCAGGAACCTTATAATCAGGGTAGAAGGGGAGGAAAACACGTCCTTCTTCACATGGTGGCAGGAAGGAGAAGTGCCAAGCAAAAGGGGGGAAAGTCCCTTATAAAATCATCAGTTCTCGTGAGAACTAACTTACTATTACGAGAACAGGATGGGGGAAACTGCTTCTATGATTCAGTTATCTCCACCTGGTCCCTCCCACAACACATGTGGATTATGGGAACTGCAATTCAAGATGAGATCCGGGTGGGGACAGAGCCAAACCACATCACTCACTGAACCTCATTTTGTTTATATTTCATTTTGAGATAGTATTTGCTCTGTCTTCCTGATAAAGCTATGAAGAATACCAAGTTAGTACCTGGTTTCATATATGGTTTATAATACATTATTCCCAATACAATCTCAATTTACTGTTTTTATTCAACCTATTATTGCACAAATATTTTATGTCTTAAGCAATGTGGATTTTATTATAATCTCCTACACTAAATAGTTAAAAAAACATTAGTTACTGGTTCAGGAAAGGCTACACTCAACCTTAAATTTAAAAGTCAAGTTAAAATTTCCATTAAAAGAAAATACAAAATAAGCTACAGATGTCTTACCATGGTCAATTCTCTTGAACAACTTTCTGGGTTAAAATGCAGAAAATATAACAGAACTCAGTATACAATTCAGTGGGAAAAAGAACAGTTCCACTAAACTGCTTTCTTCTGACTTAAACCATGAGAATTCCACAGTTAGCATTAGTGTCAACTTGAAAAATGGTATTACAAGCACCAACACTAGAAATTTTAGATTGAGGGAGCTGCTCCTTGATGTTCAATGTGCTGAACAAAGTAAAGCAAATGGGCCTGAAGTAATAATTTATGCTTCCAATACTTTCAAAAGCAAGTTTTGATGTAAGAATCAGTTACCCATGAAAATAAACAGATGAAATTCACTGATATGACCTAGTTTTATAATACAATAAAACTTGTTCTTTTCAACTTTACAGAAGTAATGTTCCTCTGAAGAACAGCTGGGAGGATTCTAGATATCACATCAAAATACGTGCCTTCCTAACATTAGAGATGTTTTACGTGGAATGGGATGGCTTGCCTGTGGGATGAAGTCTCTGGGGAGAACTGTCAAAAGCTGGCTGACTACCTACCAGGAATGGCAGAACCAACGAGTCCTACATCCAAGATGTGCCAGGAGGGGGCAACCTCTAAGGCAGTGATCTCTACTGTTTTTGGCACCAGGGACTGGTTTTGTGGAAGACGATTTATCCATGGGGTGTTGGGGGTGGGACGGAATGAGACTGGATGGGATGGTTTTGGGATGAAACTCTTCCACCTCAGATCATCAGGCATTAGTTAGATTCTCACAAGGACCGGACCAGGCAACCTGGATCCCTCCCATGGGCAGTTCACAATAGGGTTTGTGCTCCTGAGAGAATCTACTGCCAGGAAGCAGCACTCAGGCAGTAATGCTCACTGGCTCACCTGCCTGCCACTCACCTTCTGCTGTGTGGCCCAGTTCCCAGCAGGCCATGGACCAGTACCTGTCCGTGGCTGGGTGCTGGGGACCCCTGCTCTAGAGTATCTGTGTACAGTTAAAAAGACTCGAATAGTACAAAAGGTGATAACATACAAAGTAAATATGTACTACCTTCTCCATTCCAAAGTTCACTTAACCCAGAGTCAGATTTTGTCAGATTTACTTGAATCTGTTACTGACATAATACACGTAAAAATTTTCGTTTTTATATAAATTATTGTTTAATATGTGATTATGCCTGCATTCTGAAAATTTGTTTTCACTTATATCGGTATGATTTTAGATACTTCTATACATCAGTATGGTTATGCCCACTTTAAATGTATCAGCATAATATTCTACTGTACAAGAGTTTTTAAAAGGCTTGTTTAGTTGACACAAATAATGCTCTCATAATGTCCTCATCTGTGCACATTTATACAATATACGATGAACTAATTAATCAGTTCCTAGAATTCCTAGATCAAGGGATACATACATAAAATTTTAAATGACTGATCTCAAAAATTTCTGTATCAGCTGGGTGTAGTGGCTCACACCTGTAACGGGGAGATCACTTGAGGTCAGGAGTTCCAGACCAGCCTGGCCAACATGATGAAACTCCGCTTCTACTAAAAAATACAAAAAATTAGCCAGGCATGGTGGTGCACACCTGTAATCCCAGCTACTCGGGAGGCTGAGGCAGGAGAATCACTTGAACCTGGGAAGCAGAGGTTGTGGTGAGCCCAAACTGTGCCACTGTGCTCCAAGCAAAAAAATATCTGTTATCAATTGACAATAGACGAAATGCCATTCTGGCAAGTCTTTTTAGTCTTTGACAATCAGGGTTTTAAAAAACAATGTTATATCACTGTTTTAATTTGCATTTCCCTGACTACTAGTGAGATTGAGCATCTCTTCATAGATTTATTGGCTATGTGTATTTTTTCCTGTGTACTATAAAACTATTTGCCTTTTCTGTCCATGTCTAATAGAGATTCTGTTAGACATTCACGCTGAAATATTTATGCATAAAATTATATAACTGAAATTATTTCAAAATAACCCAGTGAGGGAAAAGAGAATTGAGCAGGTTGAGAAAGGGCGAGACAGATAAAACAAAACTGGATGAAAGCTGATCATTGCTGAGGGTTCAGTGCACTATTCTCTCTTGTATATGTTTCTTTTCATAATAAGTTTTCAAAAATGTTCATTTTTCTCTGAAGATGTTCATATTTAGTATTTCTGATTCATTTGTAAGAACACTTCATGGAATAAAAAAGTTTGCCCTTTGTTACTGACAAACTGTACTGGGTACATAATACTAGGTAATCCAGTGTTATTACCGGGTAAATAATTACCCACCTTCCTTCTATGTACAGTTAGATATCCCAATACCATTAACTAAATAATCTATCTTTCCCCTTCTGATGTAAAAAGATACCTTTATCTTGCACTAATTTCAATTATGTGTACGACTTTATTTCTAGACTTTCAGTTTGCCCCATTGACCTATCTATGCATGCGATGTGCAGTTTTAATTTCCATATTTTTACATTTCGCTTCTGGGTTTTTTTTTTTTTGAGATGGAGTCTTGCTCTGTCGCCCAGGCTGGAGTGCAGTAGCTCGGTCTCAGCTCACTACAAGCTCCACCTCCCAGGTTCCCGCTATTCTCCTGCCTCAGCCTCCCGGGTAGCTGGGACTACAGGCGCCGCCACCACGCCCGGCTAATTTTTTGTATTTTTAGTAGAGACAGGGTTTCACCGTGTTAGCCAGGATGGTCTCGATCTCCTGACTTCGTGATCCGCCCACCTCGGCCTCTCAAAGTGCTGGGATTACAGGCTTGAGCCACCGCGCCCGGCCGCTTCTGTTTTTTTTATTGGCTATTCTTACCTAATGGTTTTTCCCAGATGACTTTTATAATAATTGTATTCATTTTCCTAAGTATCTACTACGCTTATAAACTCCCCTCCCTGCAGAACTGCTTCCCAAAGACAGAGAGCCTGCTTTTCTCTTTCACACTGCCATGTTTTTATGTTTCTACCTAGGGTCTCATCTGTTGCAGGCAAGCTCAGAATTCACTTGACATGCTGATAGCATATAATGTTAAATAATTCTTTTCTCAGTGTAAAAAATATTTAGCTACTGTGGAAGGTCAAACTGCTCAAAGCGACTGGTATAACATTTGAATGCTGCCCTTTATATAAGCTTTATTTTTATAAATAAGCATCTGACTAGAAAGTCAGTAAAAGAGCATGATATAATCAGTCTGAAGCCCAGTGTTTTAAATATAATACACTAATTTTAGACCCAAGTATTTTAGTTTTGCTTTATTGCTCTACAGTTTCTTAGGAAGATGTAACTTCTTAAAAGAAAAAAAAAAGTCTTTTAAATGGCTCAATCAATTTATTAGAAATAAGCAGCAAAGAGCATCTGTTTCCACAGAGCAACTGTTAAGTTAATCCCCATTAAGTCGGTCTCAAAGCACTTGGATGCAGCTACAGGATGTGGGTGTGATAGGATCAAAGAGGGGAACACCTGATAGGGCCTTACACACGCCAGGCTAATCAAAACATTAAAAAAAAAAAAAAAAAAAAACCCTGAAGTCTCTTGGAAGGACTGAAAAATCCAATCCCTCCCCACCCCTCGCCAAAAAAAAAAAAAAACAAAAACCAAAACAGACTATTCCATTCAATTCAGATTTTGTGAATTAATGAAATTTAAGAGTCATGTGAAACCACCAGAGGTACACAGTGATTTTCTCCGGCATCTAATGTCCAAATGACACAGGTAGAAAAATGCACTGAAAAAATGTAAACAAAAGTGCACCTCTAATGCTTAGAGCTACGTATGAGCAGGTCTTAGGAGACGGATATTGATTCTCCCCGAGGTATGAACATTACCCACCACTTCAAGAAGCCTCTGCGAGTGGAGAAGCCACAAACCCCTTCAAAAAGATCTCTCAATGACCCACTTCCCAGTCCCCTCTGATATGTGGTAAACAATTATTTCAGTGAGGTTGGAAGAGATTTTTCAAAGCTAGCAGGCAGGCATGTTGCAGCTATCTCCAACTGATCCAAGCAGCCAAGGCTGTCACCAGTGCCTGGTCACCGCTGAAAACACAAGGAGGGGCAGGACTAGGGCAGGAGAGTAGAGGGAGAGCTGTGTCCCGGACTAACATTCTTGAGATTCCTTTGCTAGTGTTTTTTCTTCAGGGTTCACTGAGAAGAAGGTCAGATGGGGAGGGACAAAACTCAAGGAAATGAGGCTCATTTCCAATTCTAACAACCTGACCGCAAACAAAATGTATGCAGTTACAAATAAGTTATTCTGTTTTCAGGCATCAAAAATGTTACCAATGAAATGTTAAGATGCTAAAGCCTTCCATGTATTATACTCAGTGAAATGTGAAACTAAGCAGTGTCACGGGCAACTGGGCCTCTTCCCTGGCCTAGCCCCAGGGGGCATAAAGGGTGGCTGATATGAACTTTAAGGACTGTTCTGAAGGGCCCAACAGATGTTACAAAGAGACTCAAAAATAAAAATCAGAACAATTTTTCCCTCATTCATCCAGGGCCTACTCCTGGCCACGTTCTGTGCTTTATACCTTATTCAATTTAATTCAATCTTTCTCCTAACCAATCTATTTACAGATACTTTATAGATGCGGAAATTGGTTTAGGGAAGCTTAGATCATTTTCTTGCAGTCATATTTCTAGTAAATTGAAAGAGTTGTGACTCAGATCCAAGGTCTCAATGACTCCAACATCCACACTCAGAACTTCCTTTACTTGGGATTAAGAAAAAGGGAAATAATGGAATTGGGAGGGACAGAGAAGACACCAAGTAGAGATATCAGCACTCAGAACTTCCTGGAGAAGAGGGTGAAACAGGCTGGCAGCCAGGAACTGAGGGCCTGATTACTTTAGTATCTTACCAACCAATTGCATTCCAAGGCTTGCTTACTCAGGAGGCTAACTGCTTAGTTCAAGACGAAATACTGGCTCAACTCATTGATCTATTTTGCTAGAGGCAGTGAAGATAACTAGTTAAGAGTACAGACAATGAAGACACAGTTTAAATCCAGTCCACTGGCCAGGTCCCTCCCAGCTGGGGATAACAGTAGATACCTCACAGGCTGCCGTTAAGAAAAAATTAAGTGAAAGCACTTTTCAACAAGGCCTAGTTCATAGAATGAGCTATATACAGTACCTGGTAATTAGTATTATTACTGCCACAACCAAGGAAGCCTCTCAACAAACTATTTTTACATATGCCAGAAATACAGTTGTTTATTCCACACTAATATATCACAAACAATATGGCATGGTTGACTGCCAGGTGACTAACGCAACTTCTTTCCACTGGAACCAAAAAACAAAACCACCACCAAATCTGAACTAAGCATAAAATAGTAATTCTCCCTGTCTTCAATTTTAAAATACACAAGAAAAGATGAATTGCTATATACTGTCAAAGATCTTTTAGATGTTTGGAGTACAGAATGTCTTTCCTGAAATCCTCTTGATTAAAATGTGCATTCTTTTCCAAGAAAGGAGTAAACTGAGTATGGAAGACCCTCACCACTGGTTTTTATAAATGATCAATCAGTGGGAATTGTCACAGAAAAATTACATACACACAACTGATGGAATGTTTGTAAGCTCATGTGCTTCTTCCAACACCCCAGCATGCTCCCACCTCACAGTCTTTACACTGTGTTCTCTCCAGCTTTAATACTTGTAGAAAAGGGAAAAAAACTTTTTTCTCTACCCTGTCAAGTTCAGCACCTGAGGCCTTGCCAATTAAACTGACGAGGCAGATTCGCAGGGAAAAAAACACATAAATTTTATTTACACATAAATTTTATTTAATGTTAATATTTTTACATGAGGGAGTGGAGAGGAGGAAGCACCATAGAAAAGCAAAAACCCAAAAGAAGCAGTTAGGTCTGAGAGTCTATGTACCATCTTAACAAAGAGCAATAAACTGTGGAAAAGTCACAAGACAAAGGAGAGGGGGGTTAGGGCTTCCAGATGAAGTGTGGGAAGGTAAATATATGGGGGAAACTAATAGAAGGTAAGGGTTATTTCAGTAAGTTTTGTTTCTGCAGATGATGGTGCCACCTCTAGTGGTCTCTCCAGGGATGGAGAGAGGAGGGAGGATACCTTCACACAGCAATATTTTTATAGAAAGGGGGTAAAGCTTGTCCTGTGTCTGCTATTTCTCAATTGTCTTCAGCTCAAATTAGTACTTATGCCAAAATGGCATATTTTGGGGTAGCATATTCTGATCCCCTTCATACCCTTCCAGACTGTGTCTCTATCCAGCTCCTCACTGGCTTAATTTTTCTTTGGAGCACTGACCACCAAGTGGCACAGAATATACTGATTGACATACATACATACGTACATACATAGATTTGCTCTCTACCCCACCCAACAAAGTATAAGCTCTGTGAGATCGGGAAGCTGGCCTCTTTCATGGTTGTGTCTCAATGCTTGGCATAGTGTTGGTGTTCAATTAATGCACCGAATAAATGAATGAATTTCCATATTAGATCAGTATTTTCTCACAGTTAGAATTTCTGTGGTGTTGATAGTATAAGAATTTGTTTTTATTAGTTTTCAACAGTACCAACATTTATTCATTATGTAGTTACAGTACTATATTTTTTTTTTAAAGTAAACAATAAACAACACTGTCTTTGCTCCAAAAACCTATAGTGAAGTATAATAATATAAACCTGGCCGACTGACTGCAGAAACAGCAGTTAATAACAAAAATTACATGTGTCTGGCTGAATGGACTCCACAACCTCACACAAGGTTGTACAACAGCAGCATTTCATCACATGTTGTTAAATTTGAAGATAAATACTGTCTCTTCTGTGGTCAAAGATTCTTCTATCTTTGGAAACTTGACAGAATTAATGTTTTTGACTTGTTTTTCCACCACATAACATCAGGAGAGACTTTAACAGCAGTGAAGTGGGAAGCAGGACGCTTTATTTATATCTGTGTAATCATGTAACCCACTTCATGCTCCCACTGAATGGCTCCAGTAAACCGAAATCACAATTTCACTAATATCTACATTCCAGCCCCAGCTACATTTGCCTGTCAAATGCAGCAACTTACATTTAACCTTCTGCCTACACAAGCAATCACAGAACCATTAAATAAGAGGATTGCTTGTTTGAACTACTAGATCAGCTTTTCCTTACTTTTGCTAATCTGTATGGTGTATGTACTTTTTTTTTTTTTTTTAATGTTAAAGACCACCATGTGTCACACTACTTGAAAGCAGCAATTGACAGCAGTGGTCCCCAACCTTTCTGGCACCAGGGAATGGTTTCATGGAAGACAATTTTGTGGTTTGGTTCCGGGATAAAACTGCTCCACCTCATCAGGTATTAGATTCTAATAAGGAGTGTGCAACCCAGCTGTCTTACATGCAGTTCACAATAGGGTCTGCGCTCCTATGAGCATCTAATGCCCTGCTGATGTGACAAGAGGCGGAGCTCAGGCAGTAACACTCACTCACCCATTGCTCACCTCCTGCTATGCAGCAAAGTTCCTAACACACCATAGACTGGTACCAGTCCATGGCCCAGGGGCTGAGGACTCCTGATTTAGAGCATTAAAATAAATAATAAATAATTAAAATATTACCTGATATTTGGCAAACAATCCCTCTCTATGTCACTACTTCCAGCCTGTGTTCAGGCTAGAAATGCCAAATAAAATAGCACAAGTCCACAACTACATAGCTGCAGTTTCCCTAAACAGATTTACCCATCCAATAAACATTACATGTACAAAGAACTTAAAATAGTATGAGACTTAACGTTAAGAAATAAAATGTAGGATATAAAATATAATCTATAGCACAATCTCAAAACTGGTTTAGAAAATGACATAATACAGACATTTGTGGGTGAAAAGATTATGCATATTTTCATGTATTTTTAAATATATTTTTCAAAAGCTTCCTATAATGAATGTAATTCTTTCCCAATTCAAAATCTAGCTTAAACATAGTTTTAAAAAAATTATTCTCTCACAATGTAAACCAGTACCACCTCTATGGAAAACACTGTGGAGATTTCTTAAAGAATTAAAAGTAGATCTACCATTTGATCTAAAAATCTTACTACTGGGTATTTACCCAGAGGGAAAGAAGTCATTGTATGAAAAAGACACTTGCACACATATGTTTATAGGACCACAATTCACAAATGCAAAGATGCAGAACCAACGTAAGTGCCCATCGACTAATGAGAGGATAAAGAAGATGTGGCAAATATATACCACAGAATACTACTCAGCCATTGCAAGGAACAAAATTATGTCTTTTGCAACAACTTGGATAGAGCTGGAGGCCATTATCCTAAGTAAAGTAATTCAGGAATTAGAAAACCAAAAATCATGTGTTCTCACTTAGAAGTGGGAGTTAAGCTAGGAATAAGCAAAGGCATACAGAGGGATATAATGGACTTTAGAGACTCACAAGGGGGAGGGTGGTAGGACGGGCTAGGGATTAAAAAAAACTATATTAGGTACAAGGTACCCTACTTGAGTGCACTAAAATCTCAGAATTCACCACGATGTAATTCAACCAAGTAACAAAAAACCACTTGTACCCCAAAAGCTACTGAAATAAAAATTATTCTCTCAAAATTTTTAAGCCCTAAACCTCAGTTCCTATTGTTTATATTTACTAAGAAAAGAACATAAAACACTTTTAAAAATGGTGGATTTTTTTTAAGTTTAAAGGTGTATAAGATAGCTGCCTAAGGAAATGCAGATACCCCTGTACCTTGTTGTTCTTGTTTTAATTTTTTAAAAAATATACAGATGGGATCTCCTTATGTTGCCCAGGCTTATCTCGAACTCCTGACCTCAAGCAATCCTCCGACCTTAGACTCTCAAAGTTTTGGGACTACAGGCGACAGTCACCATGCCCAGCCAACATCCTTGTACTTTTAACTCATTCTTCCAAGCCATGAATCCTCTAAGCATTGTCCCAGACACAGCATTGGCAAACTTCAGTCATTTTCATCTGAATATAAAGACACACAGGGCATGCTTCACTTCAAGGTTGACATGTTCTTTGTGAGTAAAGCCTTGCCACAGATGAGAAGTCCTGAGGATCAAACAGGAAAACTTCAAGTTTAATTAAATCTAAAATCATTAAACCTAAGTTATATGACTAAGCAAACTCTCTTCAAAGCACTCAGTCAACATCCACGCTGGTAAATATTTCAGGAATGAAATGAAAAATAACTTTCAATTCTAAAAGTTCATCCATCATGCATGCTTCACATTGTAAAACAAATATTTCACAAAAATGAGTTTACAACAAAAGAACACCAATCCCACTTCTCCAACCCTCCATGTCAGGCAGTAAGCTTTCTACATTTGCTTACATTCTGAAAATTACGTGCCAGGAATGCACTAGGCTTAAGTTGTCAAAAAGTATCTATCATAATTTAAGTGTTACTGGGTAAGAACTATGGGCAGTACACACACAAGAAGACTTCCAAAACAAGGGGAGGTAAATGAAATCTTAATACCGATGTTTCCAGAAGCCCAGAAATGAAGTGCAATTCCTTATAATATGTACATGTTTACATACCCATACAGACAATAAAATGTGTAAGGTAATGGCATGTCTATCTCCCCCCTTCCTTTTAGGGGGCATCTGACATTTCAGGGTTCAGGATCACATACCGTGGGTTCCAAAAGGTTCCCCCATTCCTATTCCAACAGCGCTCACAACAGAAAAAGATGAACTGATCTATGAATAATAGATCACAGAGAGGTTGTAGATATGCCTGGTAATGCTATTCATCCTACCCCAAAAGTTTTGTCCAAATCAGGCCATGCCTTCAAGTGGGCCAGATTGTCTTAAAGCTCCTGGCTTAATATTTAACTGATAGCAACAACCTAACATTAGTACCTTAATAATTAAATGGGATGCAGCAACATGGAGCAGAAAAAGTGATGAAGAAAGAGACTAGAAGTTAGAGAACATGCATTGGGCTCTTGATTCTTAAAATGTGGGTGATTATAAACAACTCAACATCTCCAGATACTACTTTCTTTATCTGTAAAGTGGAGAAGCTTAAAAAGGAGGTCTACCTGTTCCAGAAACTATGATTCTCTTCCTAGACAGTTGCAGGTTGAGCAGACGCTCCTAGAGCTGCACTGTCCAATACAGTAGCCACTAGCCATTTGTGGCTACTAAGTACTTGACATGCAGCTGGTATGAGTTAAAATATGTGAAATATGTGACCAGGCGCGGTGGCTCACAACTGTAATCCCAGCACTTTGGGAGGCCAAAGCGAGCAGGTCACTTGAGGTCAGGAGTTCAAGACCAGCCTGGCCAACATGGTGAAATCTCATCTCTACCAAAAATTTAAAAAAAAAATTAGCTGGGTGTGATGGTGCACACCTGTAATCCCAGCTACTCAGGAGGCTGAGGGAGGAAAATTGCTTGAACCCGGGAGGTGGAGGTTGCAGTGGGCCAAGCTGGTGCCACTGCACTCTAACCTGGGCGACCGACTGAGTGAGACTCCGTTTCAAAAATAATAATAACAATAAAATAAAAAATAAATATGTGAAATGTGAAAATTTTGAAGACATAATATGAAAAAATAATGTATTTCATAAATAGCTTTTATATTGACCACCTGTTGAAATAACATTTTGAATTTAGTGACATACTAAAATTAATTTCATCTGCTTATTTTTTAATGTGGCTACCTGAAAACTTTAAATTAGATCTAATGGTCCCATTATACCTCTATTGGATAATTCTGCTTTAAATTCAGAGCTGGGCATGCATGAAGCCCAGAGGAATTCGCAGATGAAAGGAGCCCAGGAACCTGTATGGAATACAGACCTGGAGGTTACCATTTCCATATTAAATGTATAAAGGGCTGTTTTAAAACCATGCTTTTGTTTTCTTATTTTGTGCACCAACAATAAGTCGACAGCAAATATCATTGGGTCTAAAAATAACTGATATCTGGCCGGGCGCGGTGGCTCATGCCTGTAATTCCAGCACTTCGGGAGGCCTAGGCGGGCGGATCACGAGGTTAGGAGATCGAGACCATCCTGGCTAACATGGTGAAACCCCATCTCTACTAAAAATACAAAAAAAATTATCCAGGCGTGGTGGCAGGCGCCTGTAGCCCCAGCTACTCAGGAGGCTGAGGCAGGAGAATGGCATGAACCCAGAAGGCAGAGCTTGCAGTGAGCCGAGACAGCATTACTGCACTCCAGGCTGGGCGACAGTGCGAGACTCAGTCTCAAAAAAAAAAAAAAAAATTGATATCACTTCATTTACGCTATGAATGAATCCTAATTATCATGCAGGCCTTAACGATAATCCTAAGTGGATGTGCCTTTATGCAGGCACTTGTAGCCTATTTTGTTTTCTATGAATTGAATATATAAAGTAATATCTTATTTCATAAAAGATTATACTCCCATTTTTTAAAACACATCTGATATTAGTAGGAATAACTAAAATGAACTCATATGAATAGACCACATTTTTACTTCATTGATATCTAACTAGAAACATTGCAACCAATTTTTGCAATCGGTATTAGTTTGTTTAATGTATTTTAAATGATCAAAGAAGTAGAGATAGTTTCTAGAAAGCTTATTTACTTAAAAATACAACAAATATGAATAAATAAAATATTAATAAGATTCAGGTGAGATGAGAGTGAGTACTCAAGTTCTCTTTTCTCACACCATACACCTGCAGTGCCAAGTTTTTCTGTTCAATGATTTTATGCAAAGGTATACATCTAACTGCCTGCAAAATCAACTACTGACTATTTTAAATCAGATACAGCAAGCAACAGCCCCCAGCTCTGCAATCCAAAGCTAGCAAAGGCCACCCATTTCAGACTGGGTTTGAAACACAGCCAGTTATGATAGCTCAAATATTTTCAGATATATGAAAGCAGAACAGAATTCAGAAATATACATTCTCTGGCAGACTATTTTTTAGAACCAAGTTTCTCAAATTATATAATACAAACTATATGACTATTAGAATATTATGCATGAATTAAAGGAGATTTATTTAATTTTCAAATTCTAATATAATTAAAGAAAATTTTCAAACTTACCTACATGGGCTTCACGGGTGAAAAAAAGTATAATTTAAAAATATGACCAATGTAATATGACAGAAATATACATTCAAACACATCTGATAACTACTCTAATTTTCATAAATCAACTATTTGACACATGCACAAATTTTCATGTGTTTTTCTGAAGGTGGTATTCAGAAATGATAATTTTCCTGACAGTTTAACATTTTTTAAAGAAGACATGCCAAGATTTAAATAATCTAACTTTTTGATTACTCTTTTTTTGGAGACAGAGTCTGGCTCTGTTGCCCAGGCTGGAATGCAGTGGTATGATCTCAGCTTACTGCAACCTCTGCCTCCTGGGTTCAAGCGATTCTCCTGTCTCAACCTCCCAAGTAACTGAGACTACAGGCATGCACCCACCACCACGTTCGGCTGATTTTTGTATTTTTTGTAGAGACGGGGTTTCACCATGTTGGCCAGACTGGCCTTGAACTCCTGACCTCAAGTGATCCACCCACCTCAGTCTCCCGAAGTGCTGGGATTACAGGTGTGAGCCACCACGCCCGGCCTTTTTGATTACTCTTAAAACTGCGAGATCAAAATGAAATGTTAGAAAATAAAACCAACAGCAGAAAACAAAACCAAGAGCAGCTTCTGAGGAATCATATTTTAGACATTTCTTTAAGACAGATCCTGTAATATGTCAAACTATTGGAACATATTTCAAATAAATATTTAAGTGAAGACAAAATTCCTACTACAAAACCTCCAAATACTCCCTAACAATGATGATTCTATCAGGCCTACTCAGAACTACAAGTTTTCCCCACATCTTGATTTTATCGCATACTTTCTGTGACATATATTCATTTCATCACTTCTAGAATAATTGAAATGAACAAGAAAATAGGTAAGAAATTAAAATAAATTTTAAAATGGCAGTCCCATTCTTACTGACATAAATTTATTAAGATCCATGTTCCTTTTTTCATAGATCTTCCCATTCTGTTTCAATAACACCAGCAAGCATAAACAGATCTGAAAAGCTACGCGGCTACAGAAAAGAGGTTCAGCATGACAGACAGATCTAGCTCAAAAGAGGTGCTCAGTATCAAGCTCTTTTCTAAAAACCTCAAACCTTGTTTTGTCTGCTGTTGCTTTCAAAGAACAAGCACAACAAAATTGCTTTGAGGAAGTCTCTAGATCAAACGAAAGATAGTTAACCAACAGGGAGAGTAAGCTGACTGCCACTGCTATCCACACAGGGCCACAGAAATTATCCCTTTGTTCCATCACTCTGGTTGGAAGGCTTTCCCAGGAATGCAAGTCTGAACCATCTTGAGTTCCCTCAGCCAGAATGAAAGCTCAGCTCTTGGATGTTTCTACCATAAAAATGAGAAAGCATTTCCTACCTCCTCCTCTATCAGTCCACAAAGATGTGCTTCCTGTGTGGCTGGCTAGCAGATAAGGGAAGGTAAGCAAATCCCAAAAGCCTACTCTAATCGCTCATGGAGAATCTTTGCTTTGGTTCAGAACGTTAAGTCTACCCATGTTCCTCTATCCCTTTATGGTACTGTATTTCTTCTACATCCCAGAATGCCAATTGTCACCCAATATCCTACCTGTCCTTTATCCTTAAGAAGAGAGCCAGAAATGTTATTTCTGATGGCAGTGCCCCCAGCTAACAGAGCACATTTACACGCTCCCTTGCATCAAGGTGTCACTAACCGGCCCATGAGATTAAGCAGACATTGAAAAGGACTTCTACAAACCTAACTGAACCATAGTCATCAATGCCTCGTCCCCATTTTACAAACATTTAAAAGTACTCCATTGCTAAGAAAATGAAGTTCAAACTCATTAAGGGCATCCAAAATGTATAATCTCCCACTGTCTCTCTCACTTATTTACTCCTGGGCTTCCTCCTTTGAAACTCTACACCCTCACTGTTTTTTCTGTCTGGGAAGCCCTCCACACCCCAGTTCACCTTCACGCATCCTTGAAACCTAGTTCAAATGCTGCCTGCCTTCTCTGGGAAGACTTTGTACCTCCTCTATTATAGCCTTTGGCACACTGCACCTAATTATTTCTCCGCCTCTTTCTTCTCCCACTGGACTGCGGAATTCCTCAAGGCACAGACTGAGCTACCTTTCCATTTACTCACAGCTCCACCCAGATTCTAGATCTCCTGTCATAAATGAAACACAGAGTCCTCGCAGTATATGTCCATAAAATGAATGACAATTTCAAAAATTCAAAATAAGAGAAACAGTGAGATAGCAAATTTTTTTTCTTTTTTTTTTTTGAGACGGAGTCTAGCTCTGTCGCCCAGGCTGGAGTGCAGTGGCATGATCTCGGCTCACTGCAAGCTCCGCCTCCCGGGTTCACGCCATTCTCCTGCCTCAGCCTCCCGAGTAGCTGGGACTACAGGCGCCCGCACCAGCCTGGCTAATTGGTTGTATTTTTAGTGGAGACAGGGTTTCACCATGTTAGCCTGGATGGTCTCAATCTCCTGACCTCGTGATCCACACGCATCTGCCTCCCAAAGTGCTGGAATTACAGGCGTGAGCCACTGCACCAGGCCATAAATTAATACTTTTTTAAACATCTTAACTCCAAATCAGTGTCAACATCACAGAAGTCAAATCACAAATGCCCTGAGAAAACTTGCAGTAGAGACATAACAGGTGAATGCACAATCCAAATACTCAGTGAAACATTCTGCATTAAACCTTCTCTCTCATCTGCTGGCAGAAGAATCATGGGCTTGGCCTGGCTTTGTAGCCAACCTCTGACAGAAACGAGCAAACAAGCAGTGAGGTTAACATGTCAGACTGCTTTGTAAATCTGAATAACTTCACATGTGATGATAAACTCGAAGAATGCATCCCATGTCTTTTTCTGTGCAACGAAAAGACACTAATATTTTTTTCTCATCTCATCGGCTATTCATTAAATCAATAAATACAATTAAAAATACATGCACATAAGAAATATTCCCAATAAACTGAAGGGATGCTTCCCATCTGTGTCCCCACAATATGACCCAGAATATTCACAATGACATAAATTTAACCTTTGAGTCTAGCTCACAAAAGTGAAGTGAAATATCCAAATAGCAAATACAAAGAAAGGAACTACCAAGAAAGAGGGAAAGTCAGCCTCCTATTTTGTTCATTTAAGTATAACCTCTCTGCCACCACAACATTCATTATGTTTGTCCTGGACAGTTCTAATGGCCATGCTGATTGATACTCAGTGTTAAGGCCACCTCTGTCCAACAGCCTTTGCTTCTACTCTGTTTCAGCCAAATACTCACATGGCTGCCCTATCATCACCTGGAAATCTCCCAGCTTCCCTCAGGAATTCCCCCCTCTCCTATTTCACTGAACAAGCAGGAAAGAGTGATTCCAAAATTGCAATTTTGTCTCAGATGTACTCTTAAAAGTGAAACCCTCCACAATTTAACTAGCAGCAGTGCTGTAAGCTGCCTTTGCATTCAAACACCCTATGCGTTAGCCAAGAACGGACAACCACAGAATTTTTATATTCGGTTTACTTTTGTCGGATTTAAATTTTCTGGATTCTGTGGTATAAGAGGATTTAATACTTGACACAAAACATTCAAAATAAGATTGAGAAAACACTAGCAAGATACAAGGCTAATCATAATGACCTCAATTAGATTTTCAATGCCTGTCAAGTTAATGGTAGATAGTGGTACTGGCTTCAAGCCCTTCAAATCGAAAAATACAATTCTTCTAGATAACAGAGGTAATAGAATTCACTATATTTTTTTAAAGGGCCAATTTTGATCCTCATAACACTAAACACTAGCTGTAAAATGGCCAGAAAAGGAGCCAAAAAAAAGACAATGACAGGAAAATTTTCATTTTGATGCCACTCAATTTAATTCCAATACACATTTTCTTTCTAGACTCTACTATCTTCTTCACACAAAATTATTTCTAGGCACCCTCTATTGAAAGTGTCCTAATCAATCAGGGCATGGATGAAATATTTCAAGAAAGAGGCATTTTTTTTGCAGGCCAACTGAATTTCTGAAATACAGTTGCAAATGACTGAACATGATGAAGTTATTGACAGTATTTATGAAACTTTTTCACAATAAAATGTTCCAAAAAGAGGCTGAAAAAAAAATGCATCTTATTTAAAAGGCTTTAATCTTCTTTCTATGCTTGTTCACAATCTCTTAAACGTAAGAGAAGGTCCCACAGCTGTTCGAATCTTTAATCTGAACGTAATTCTTTATCACCCCAACATAGAATTTCTAGAGCACTCAATGATGTTATTTAGTACATACAAAATGTAAGGCATTATCATGAGTGATCAAACAAATTACTGTATAGAAAAGTGTGTGATCACAATCAATACTAACTTCTCTCTTCTCTCCCCCACCACTTGTTTGCAACATTTAATCACCCAAAGTAGATCTCCTGTCTACAATTATTCTTTTACATTACAGTAAATATATAGTTCCTGCCCCCAGATACCTAAGTTTACCTTCACGTAGTGAAATGATCAGAGAACTTTGACAATACTACAGTAACAATCACATTCACAACACACATCCTTCTGCGTAGCATTCTCTTATATTCCTTATCCAGCTTAATTTTTCCCAAGTCACTTCCTTCCTCCTTTTAATTCTGTCTACCCGCTTGGGGACAAGGACCTTGAAAATATTTGTGAAATGAAGGAGTGAACCTTTCTTGGTTGTACCCCTAAGAATCTAGGTTTCTTTGTGTATAAAAATAAGCTAACTTCTAAAGAAATTTGGGTTTAATTTTAAATTACTAATCAATTTAATATGTAAGTATCTATGATTAATTATTCTTAGAATAATTAGTCTGCATATTTTCACATTTCTATGGGAGTTTCTTAGGTACTCGTCAGTTATATCCTCAAACTAATTTACTGTAATGACAAAATTATATTTGTGTTAAACCATAATAAGCAATTGAGAGCATCGGGATGGAGAATATATGCTATTACATATGACTTTTCATATGATGGGTTTTAATGTTAGTCTCTGAAGACTTAAGCTAAGACTTCAAAAACTTTGCATCAGTTTTAAAGGCTTAATCTTTGAAGTAGATGAGGATTTTTTAAAAGATGAAAAAAATCAATAAATATGGTTAAGAAAGAGTGCTTATCCATCTTTATTCTATGAGCTTATCAACTCAATTATAAACAAAATAACTGAGTAATGATATTTATAAAAACAACGTTGGCCAGGCACAATAGCTCACATCTGTAATCTATCTCTTTGGAAGGCTGAGGCAGGAGGATCGCTTGAGCCCAGGAGTTCAAGATCAGCCTGGGCAACATAGTGGGGACCCCATCTCTACAAAACATTTAAGAAATTAGGTGTGCTGGCAGGTGCCTGTAGTCCCAGCTACTCTGGAAGCTGGGGCAGAAAGATGGCTTGAGCCCAGGAGGCCACAGCTACAGATCACACCACTGCACTTCAGCCTACGTGACAGAGTGAGGCCTTGTCCCGAAAACAAACAAACAAAACCAAACACAATATCATTGTGCTTTTGAAAATTCGTCCAATAGTAGAAGTAGATATAACAAGTCCTTTTTTAAGACGAATCAGCCTTTAATGGATAATGCCATTTTCTTTACTTTCTCTTAAAAATAAAATTTATGTTGCCTCACTAATTTTACTGTGAAGTAACAAGCACACACAGACAAGGAAAAACTAAATAAATGAGTTTGTAGTAACTTGAGGTGAGGAGCAGGTCTAAAACACGTAAGTCTATCTCAACAGTAGGATTAAACCTCTCATTTTTCTTCTGTAAAATATCTCCATGGGGTCAAAATCATTAAAGGTTTGAAATTTAGCAAAGCAACAAGAGTAATGATGCATTTCTTCACTTAACACAAATGACTTTTCTTTATGCAACAGATCTCTTATTCTCATAAGTATCCTTTATGGCTGAAAAGTAATTTATCAGTCTCTATCATCTAGGATGCCTTACATTTTTCAATGAAGATAGTATGTGGCTTTCCAGAAGCTAATGAAAGCCAAATTATTAGATAAGAGACAAATTATTAGATTCTCTCAAAAAAAGAATCAGGCAAAAAAAAAAAAAAAAAAAATTCCTATCAAAATCACCAAAAAACTGGCCAGGTGCAGTGGCTCACGCCTGTTATCCCAGCACTTTGGGAGGCCTAGGTGGGTGGATCACTTTGAAGTCAGGAGTTCAAGACCACCCTGGCCAATGTGGTGAAACCCTGTCTCTCCTAAAAAAATACAAAAATTAGCCAAGCGTGGTGGCACATGCCTGTAAACCCAGCTATTCGGGAGGCTGAGGCACAAGAATTGCTTGAGCCCGGGAGGCAGAAGTTGCAGTGAGCCAAGATCACGCCACTGCACTCCAGCCTGGGTGACACAGTGAGACTCGGTTTCAAGAAAAAAAAATCACCAAAAAACAAAAGAATGACAATTATTCTTGTTGAATCAATTTCTCATAAGAAAAGCTTCTGAATTTGTGAAGAAAAAAGAGAGGAACCATCTGGAAATTAGGAGATTCAAACACTGTTTTGGTTCCATCATTAATAAGACCTTAAGGAATTTGCACTTCACTCATCAGGATCCATTCATTTACAAAACAGGCTTATTCATCTTTTCCCTTTTCCAAAATGTTTGTCCTACTTATTCCTCATCCCTGCTCATGGACCCTCCACTCCCGCTTCTGAAACCATCTTATTCACTCCTCACTGTATCTACTTTAAACAGGATGTTTATTACAAATATGGCTTCTGTCATTACACATTCTCATACCTGAACCCATTTCTTGTCTTCTTGTCTTTGGTTGGACAGGACAATTATAATTACGTGACCTGGTTAACAAAAACAGAGCTGGGACTCTGCTTCTTGATTTTTCACTGTGTCAATCATAATTTAACCTCAGTATCACCAGTTTCCTACACTCAAAGCTTTCAAATATCCTTAGCCTGCTTTTGAAGCTAAAAACCTTTTATTTTATGAGCAACATATGCTGATTTTAAAAAAACATATATAATTTCAATTAAACAGCAGATCACTATAAAGTTTTAAAGATGTAACAGCCATAACATGGCTGATTATACAAATTCATTTTATTTTGAAACTGACTTCTTAGAGAAATGCAGCATTCTCAAGCAATCTGCTTTTTGGTTTCCCTGTCCTTGGGTGAACATAACTTCAAGGATCCATAGTAGGACCAAAATTCTTTTGCTGGCATTTGATATCTTCCATTTCTACCGATTGGCAAAGCCTGTTCATTCATTTTGCTAGCAAAGATTCTGCTAAAAACTAAACCAAGCTTGTTCACAGTTCCTTGCAAATAGCTGATAGCCAACTAACAGTTAATAATCAAGCCAGTGTATAATCTTGCTCAATTTTAGAGATCTGTGGCAAGCTGTCAGTGTGTACAACATTAAAAATAGGTCTCTGGGAGGCCGAGGTGGGCGGATCACTTGAGGTCAGGAGTTTGAGATCAGCCTGGCCAACATGGTGAAGCCCCATCCCTACTTAAAAAAATACAAAAATTAGCTCGGCGTGTGGTGAGGGCCTGTAATCCCAGTAACTCAGGAGGCTGAGGCAGGAGTATCACTTGAACCCAGGAGGCGGAGATTGCAGTGAGCCGAGATTGCGCCACTGCACTCCAGCCTGAGTGACACAGCGAGATTCTGTCTCAAAAAAAATAAAAAATTAAAAAATTAAAATGGTCTACATCCATGTTATGTGGAAAAAAAGAAAAAAAAAAACTAGGTCTTTCCCATTTGTGTAAAAAATGCTTATGCTTTTTGCACATTTCTGTACTGTTTTAAATTTTTCAATGAGCATGAATTATTTTCATTTTTCAAAAAACCAATCAAAATGCACAATACATATTTAATAAATGAAATTTTATAACATGTATTCTAAACATTGTATCTGAGATACCATGTGCTTTTTAAATTTAGATCAAACTCATAGACAACGATCTGCCAATTTCCTGCAATAGTCTTAATTGGCCAATAAGTAAATTAATTTGTCAGTAAGTGAAACATCATATAGATTTTTAACTTTCAACTATGCGAGAAACTCACATATACTCATTGTACATCATCATCATCACCATACATACTAGCAGTAACAAACACACAGTGCTTATGCTATGCCATCAGGTTACATCCATATTAACTCACACACCGTTTCAAGCACTTAACATAGATATTAATTCGATCCTCAATAACTAGAAATACTCATCCCATTTTACAAAGGAAAAAACTGAGGCACCGAAACTTGCCCATGGACACTAGCTCAAAAGAGACAAAGACAGAATGTATACCCATGCATTCCTGCCCTGGTCCAAACTCTCTTGATTAGTGTGCAGTGCCACCTTCTCTACACACCTGAGACCACTCAATGACTCAGTGTTATCGGCTTAACATCATGCCTGGCCTCAAAACCAACATTATAAATTGAGAATAACTCTGGTTCTTTCTATAGAGGTGAAGATTTTTAAAAACCTCTCATCTTCCCCATTTTAACTATCTTCTTTGGTGAGACACTATCACTCTCGCAAGGTTCAAGCTAATTCTGCATTGCATGTTTCTTCAACATGCAGCCACACAACATAAACCTAAATAAAATATCTTAGGTTTCTATTTCAGCAGATTTAATACATGTGAACCTGAGACTTCATGCGGCCCTCTTTGAATAGTCAGCTATCTAATCTATTCAGCATCCCTTTTTCATGAAGTTATTAATGGATGAACATATCCAGGCTGTTAAATTTAAATATGTGAATTTATTCCTAGAGCAATCATTGTACTCCAGTCTTTGCTAGATTTCTACTTCTAAAGAGGTACCGGTCAAGCGTATCTATTAACCAAGATTAAAGAGGAAAATATGCCAAACTTTTCTTCCAAGAAAAATGCCAGTGTCCTCACAGTAACGGTTATTTCTTAAGCTATCCACACTGAACTGAAGAAATAGTTACGTGACATTTCCCCCTTTACTAAGTTTTCACTTGCCAAATCAGCTTCAGGGTTTGACTTCTGTCTGCTTTTCTTCTTAGACAACAATAAAAAAAAGAAAGACGTATTTTTATTGATTAAACTTGCTACTCATTCTGGGGTGTGCTCATTCCTTCCCCTGCCACCTTCTGTCTTCCCCCACCCACTCATGAGGGTGTATCTGTACACCGGCTGTGACACCCACGGGGTGACAGCATTTCCCGTCCATCCCCACTCCATACATTTGCATCTGAGCTCTCACGATGAAAAGGAAAAGATTTTTCTGTTTCTGTTTTCTTCAGGCCTTTTCTGTCTACAAAGCCGATCTCCTCTGTTGAACTCATGGGAACATTTATACTATTTTATGGAATAGTGTTGCCTGAATGTAGAATCACAACAAAGCCAGTTGAGATCTTTAAATTTAAAAAGAAAAAAAAAGATTTCATAATCAAGCATAGTCAAGTGAAACAGAGAGAGGTTGAAAACCACCAGACAAAAAACACAAACAGAAAATATGATTTTTTCCCTATCCTCCTCGTTGCCACTCAGGGAATCACTTTGTGATGCTACTGAAGCTCTCTGGTCCTGCATTCAGCCCCTTACCTTTGACCTCTCAACTCCTTATTTCGAATTCCCTACTCCTCTTGAGAGTACCCTGCACCAGCATCTGTCACTCAAGTGAGAGAGAGAGAGAGACAGTCAGACAGATGTGTATGTGTGTGTGTGTGTCTGTCTGTCTGGGAGAGGCAGAGAGGAATGTAAACACATATTGTATATGCAAAAACTTACCTCAAATCCCCAGACCTGGGATACAAACCTGGCTGGAAATTTACTACCAGGAAATGCTCCAGGATTATCTATTATCTCATCCCATTATTCCTATAGTTTTTAAATACAGGAAGTTTTCTCTGTAACATATTT
Organism: Theropithecus gelada; assembly: GCF_003255815.1. Classification (NCBI taxonomy): domain Eukaryota; kingdom Metazoa; phylum Chordata; class Mammalia; order Primates; family Cercopithecidae; genus Theropithecus; species Theropithecus gelada. Next base: position 36,803,896 of record NC_037670.1, on the reverse strand, counting down.
ACTCAGTATACTTAATCTGTATTTTCCTTTTGGTATTTTAGTACATTCCACTTTGTTTTGTTATCATGTGCATGTTTTATTTACCCTGCAAACTTCCTGGCAGTAAGGGGAGGGAGGAGGGAAGGGGAGGTAATAAGGTATGCAGTCAAACTACACCTTACATTCCGGAAGCTTTACATTTAAAAAGCATCTGCACAGGTTGATCTTTACATTTGTGATTGATAGAGATTTTAAAAGAAATGTATTAATGACAGATGCTTCGTAAGATTCTCAAGGTAATACAATTTGCAGAAACAACGTACATTTCTACTGAATTCAATGCATTTCTCAATGATAGTTTAGTGGCCACATGAAACGCAAGTAATAGCTATGCTTATTTCCAGAATGACTGACTACATGCATACAAATATCTGTAGAAGACTCTAGTATGCAAAAAACAGTAACATAAAATAGAGATCCTCTAGCAACAAGACTTAACATAAAGATAACCTCTCCCATTCCTTCAAGCCAATATTCAGTTGATCACTTTTTTTTTTTTTTTAATTTTTTGAATCAGTCATTCCTCATTTAACCTTGAGAACTTGCATGTTCCTTTTCATTTCCTCAGTCAGGACCAGTATTATTCCATTTAGCAACTTCTCCGCAGTACTAATAGCCTTGCAAGTGTCGTTCAGGAGCCTCTGCTGGTTACAGTGACAAGAGAAAAGCTTCTGCAGTCTGCCAGTTATCATGGTTTCTCACCGATTAGCAAGAACCATAACTCCTTACAGATCACCATTAAACCTGAGCTTTACTATTCTGTGTGTGGGCTTCTACCTTTAGGGAGGTACTAGTCAGTAGCAGTAGGTTTCCATAAACTATTAATTAGCACTACCACAAAGGTAAGATGATTGTGACTAGGTTAAACCCTCAAGAGAGGGAAATAAAACTTAAGAGGAAGCTAGATTTAAAAATAAATAAATATTAGGGTAGTGAAACATCATATAGATTAGGGTTAAACTCACATCTCTATCAACATACCAGCCAAAATCATCCACCCAGATAATAACCATGTTTCCCCTGCAAGCCAAGGCCCCATTATCACTGCCCTTATTCATTTCTTTTTTACAGCCACCTGCAGCAGACCTATTTTCTAAGCTCTATAAAAGAGAGTCAACTCGTAATTACATCTTTTCAGTGGACACAGAGAGGGCCAGATAAACCACTCTCAAACCTCAGTAGACTGAATTACCTACCCTTCTATCAACACTTTGCAAAATGGAATAATGTGACTCTCACCTCCACCCTTTAAAGGAGTTAACAATAGCTAGTGAAAAGCTCCCAAAAGATGGCAGAAAGAGCAAATTAATGCAATTAAACAGACTAAAAACTAAATTCGAATCTGCCTACACGCTTCCTCTTTTTATACAGAAATATTGCTCAACAGTTACATATTTAAGTTTTGACAAAAGCTTCAAAAATAAGGTTATCATATGCTTTTAATTCCTTAAGTATACGGTTTTTAATTTGTACTACGACCATTCAGGAAAACGGGAATAATTCTACAAATAAATGTAAGTCATGAGAGAAATCTGAATTCTCTTAGTTAAGAGCATTTTTTTAAAACATGGAAAACGAAATTCTTTAACTCTTAAAACAACCTGTCTTAACTAGCCCTAAGGTGATTCCTGAGCCACTTGTGGGTAAAAATCAGAAGGGAAAAAAGTTCAATGACCTTGCAAATTACGAACTAAAAAACTGTAATGGTGTGATAGTCTATACAGCCTCAGGAAAACATCTGTCCGGAAATTGCTTTTTTTCTTTTGGAAAATTACTAGGAGGTTGGGGGAAAAGAGGGGAAAAAACGGGGAGGGAAGGTTGCAAATGGTTAAGATGCCAAACAGGAATCCAACCGAAGTGAAATACAACCTTCTCTGGCCCAACTGTCATGCAAACAACTTCTAAGCATCTTTAGATGTAAAGAAAAACAGTCATTGTGCACAGGCGTTAGCTGAATGTTCGAGAGTTGGATGAATGGGGAAGACTTGTTATACACCTAGTGGTGGGTGGATTTCACTAGGCTGCAGCCTCCACACAGCTTTTCTTTGCTGCACTGCAGAGGCGCCATCTTCTCCGTCTTAATCTTCACTCAATTCAATCCTTTTATCTGTACCCTAAAAAAAAGACCCTTTGGACCCTCCCCAGCATCCTGTGCCCCCAGGGGAACTAACCCAGAGTCCCCAGACGTGTTAGGGAACAGGCCGCGCCTTAATAAGACAAACGCCTCCTTGGATGCACAGGACAGAGCCCGTGCCTCCCCACCATCCGCCACTGCCCTTTCCAGACGCACACCCTACTCTCCGCCTTATTTTCTCCCCGCCAAGGACTTTACAGCCCAGCAGAGAATTAAGCGTCAGAGGTGATCCGAGGGTGGGAAGCAGAGGGGCCCCAAGGCTCCGCCAGAGGCCCCGGCAGCGTCTCTGCCCCCTCCAGGGCGGACGCGCAGCCGGGGAGCCGGGCCGGAGTCTCGGTGGCGCACCGAGACTAACGCGGTTCGGCCCAGAGCGCCCGGGCCGGTGAGGGCGGGGTGTCGCGGCTTTTGTTCCCGGGGACCTTCTGCCTCTCAGGCAAAAGCTTAGGGTGCCAGCAAACTCCCGGGACGTCCAGGCTTGGCGAAGGTGCGGGGAGGCTATGGTTCTCCGACCCCTCCCATTTCTCGCAACTTACACAAAAGGGAGACGCGGAAATGCACAAAGTTTGCCTGTGGAAGACGGTGCGCGACCCCGGCGCCGGCTCGGGCTAGGGTCGCACCCAGGCGGCCGCCGCCAGCAGCCGCGAAAGAGGAGGTTCGAACAAGGAAGGGGGGTGGGGGTGAGAGGGGAAGGTGAAACGAGGCGGAGAACGCAGGGAAAAGCGAGGGCCCCCTAGCTTCCCGGGCTGTCCCGACTCCTCCTCCTCCTCAGGGCCCAAGAGAAAGGAAAGGGCAACGATTCAAGAGCTGAGGACTGGCTTCAGGGACGCTGCGTTTTCGGTTTTCCCACGTGCTCCTTCCCCCTTCCTCCCATCTGAATGTCTCTCGCCTCCCCCGGACCCCGCTTCCAAGGCAGGGACTGAGTCGGGGTCTGGGCTCAGGGTCGTCCCCTCCCCTTCTCGCCCCTGGCTGGCGCGGAACCAGGGAGCCCAGCGCCTCTCCCGCTCCCTCTCCGCGGGCCGGAGCGCGCGTCCCTGGGGCAGGGCTGGGCCGAAAGCGAGGATGCGCTGGACGTCCGCAAGCGGGGGCGGAGAGGAGAGGGGTCCCCTTGACGGACCCTCGGCTTCCCTGCATTAAAGACTTGCGTTAAGGTCTTTGGGGGGACTGGGTCCCCGCCATGCCCGCCTCCCCCCGCCTTCCGAGGCGCGGCACCCACCTCCAGCGCCCGAGCCGTCCAGGCGGCCAGCAGGAGCAGTGCCAAACCGGGCAGCATCGCGACCCTGCGCGGGGCACCGAGTGCGCTGCTGTGCGAGTGGGATCCGCCGCGTCCTTCCTCTGCCCGCGCCACCGCCGCCGTCTCCGGGGGCCCCCGCGCGCGCTGCTCCGAGTGCTCTCGCCTACCGCTGCCGAGGAAACTGACGGAGCAGGAGCGCGGCGGCGAGGCTCGGAGCCAGGCGAGTCAGCTGATCCGGCCCACCCCGCTCGGCACTCGAGAGAGACCCCTAGCGGCACCGCCGGGGAGCTGCGCCCGCTCGCGCCGGGAGGGGCCCGCGCGCCCCGCGCCCACAGGTGCAGCGCCCTAGGCGCCGCCTGCACCACACGCGCCCTCCTCAGCTCCCCGGCCGACGGCCCACCTGGGCTTCGGGAACAGTGGGAGGGAGAGTCTGGGGCCAGGAGAGGGACGGTGCAGGATCAGGGAAAGGTGAGTCCTAGGACGCTGGGGCTCTAGAAAAGTCGGGAGCGCTCCCGCTCGTCCCCGTGAGCTTGAATCATTCGACCTCGCAGCCCTCCCGGGGGTGTGGTATAAAGGACTGCTGCTAGGGTGCGTTTTTATCCGCATTTCGTTTTTTTCTCTCGGTTTGGAGAGGTGGGGCAGGCGTTTCTGGAAAAGAATGAGAACGAGTGAAGCTTAAAGGAAATAGGATTTTCTTTGCTTGTTGAGACAGCAAAAGCCACATTTTTTAACCCGCAACGTCAAAAGCAGCCACGAGCAACCTGGAATTTCTATCTTTAGAACGAACCAAAGGAGAAAGGCGCAGGACCTGGCAAAAAAGCGGGCAACCCATTTACTTCTTCTTGAAAGCAGAGGGTTCTGGGCTTGGGTTTTGTTTCTTTCTTATGTTTTTGTTTGTTTGGGTTTTGTTTTGTTCAAGGGGGCGGTCAGTGTGAATTTTGCGGGGGGCGGGGGTCTTTTTTTGTTGTTGTTAAGCAGGGATGTAACATCCGCCTGAGTTGGGGACGAAGGAAAAATTAGGAGAGATTATTCGTATTCGACCCCCGTAAATGAGGACTCCTGACCTCAAACTCTGCCCTTGTTCTTCGTTGTGTCTGTCCTAAATTATAGAAATGAACCTTCTGCCATGCCACTTTCTCCTGGATTAAACACAAACCGTCCACTGTCCAGTTAGTGTCTAGATAGTTTAGAATACTCTAGAACTGCCCATATGTATCCCCTGCTCTTGACCTGAAGTAGCATTAGTCACCAAGCCACACAGGGCTTGTGGGGAAGGACTGAAGCCAGGGAGCGCCCTGGCCCTTCCGAGGGCTGCACTGCAGCCTGCGTTCTCTCCCCTGCTCATTCCGCGACAAGGGTGCCTAGGCCCGGGAAGGATGGCTCAGCCAGTGGGGTATAGATTTCCTTCCTGGGACGTCATTTCTGTACCAGCTCCCCTAAATGTTGTCTCGTGGCTTTCCCTGCACTCGGCATTCAATCTTGACCCTTGGATTACTTTTGCCCCTGAATGTCCTTTGAACGTCCTCAACAAAAAAGGGCAAATATTTGTTGTCATGCAGTATTTGTTTGTATGCTTCATGTTCTTTACTTCCTACGAAAGCCAAAGAAGCTGTTACTATTATGATTCCTATTTATCTATTTATACATCAGGAAAGTGAAACTAATGAACTCCCAAATCTAACAGCAAGTAAATGACATGAAGTTGGGACAGCAGGGAAAAGCCTAAAGTGACAGGACAAACCCAGTTGTTCACTTTCTACACCACATAAAGCCACCACAATTCCCTATTTGTTCCAGGTCTGCATGAGCAAATAAGGCAAAAAAGAAGGCATCCGAATGCAAAGAGAAAGGTGGCCCAAAGCTACAAATTTTGCAGAGTCCATTGCAAAATGCAAATGTGAGACCTTTTGTTTCAAAATTAAGAATTTTAAGGCCAGGCCTGGTGTCTCATGCCTGTAATCCCAGCACTTTGGGAGGCCCAGGTGGGCAGATCACCTGAGGTCAGGAGTTCTAGACCAGCCTGGCCGACATGGTGAAACCCCCATCTCTACTAAAAATGCAAAAATTAGCCGAGCGTTGTTTCTCATGCCTGTAATCCCAGCTACTCCGGAGGCTGAGGCAGGAGAATCGCTTGAACCTGGGAGGCGGAGGTTGCAGTGAGCCAAGGTCATGCCATTGCACTTCAGCCTGGGCGATAGAGCGAGACTCTGTCTCAAAAAAAAAAAAAAAAAAAAAAAGAATTTTAAGATGTCGATGGCAGAGCCTTAAACCAAGCATGGGGCTCCTCCCACCGCAGGGCCTGTGAGACTTCCCAGGGTTGCATGCCTGTGAAGCCAGCCCTGGGAAGGAGGAGGCAGTTTTAGTTTAAGAGTAAGAGACTTTTTATTGAGCATGAAATTCAAAATTGTAGAGATGAGATCATAATCTATAAAAATTAAAGTTCTTAGATTTAGCAGTTTCTCTTTCCGCTGTTGAGATTCACCACACTGACACATTCCCTGGTCAAGATGTTCCTAGGGGAAGATGATTTGCTGCTGATTGCGTCAGAATGATGGACATTGCCTGCATGTTCTCCGGTTCCTTCACTACTCAGAGATCCTGATGGCTTTTTGCTTCTCAGTCAGTACCTCTGTTCTGCATTTAATGCCATTTCCTGCCCTGAGGTATCTTCCAGATCCTCTAAGCACCAAATACAGGAACATCCCTAGTTAGAATCCTGCTGAGTTGGGGAAGGAACCAACAGCCACTTGTCTGCTGGAATTCCTACAACAGCATCCCCATCCTAGGTTTCAGTGTCTCCATTTGTGAGATATTCACCGGCTCTCCAGACTGTGCATTCTATCTTCGGGCATTTCTGGTTACTCGAACGTTCTTACCCCATTTAAAGCTCACATCCCCCGCCTTTAAACTCCCACTGAGATATCCTTGTATCCCCAGTGACCAAGCAGAATAATTCTTTTCCACACTTCAGATCTTTACACATTTGCCAGTGGTTTTCATGCTTCTTCCTCTAGAGTCTCCTCTTCACAAGGTAAAACAGGCACTTCCTTCAACGTTGCATATTGGCATGTTTTCTGGTTCCCTCCACACCTTGGCCATTCTCTAGACGTGTTCTGGTTTGTCTGTGTCTTTTTACAGTACTCCACGTATGCTCTGACTACTGCAGCATGGGAGATGCTGCCTACCACTCTGCCTGGAGCCTCATGTTGCATTTGACTGTTTTAGTAACCGCATCCCACTGCAGACTCCAATTGGTCCAGATATCCCAGTTCTATTTTATGCATAGTCTGCTGGGCCACATTTCTGTCGTCTTGTGTTTAGGCTGTTATCTGTGCCCCATAAATATCACCAAAAGCAATCGTTAAGTCTGAGCCAGATGAGCATGTTGGGCTGCCGGAACTTACCATAGACTGGGTGGATCAAACACCAGAAATGTATTTCCTCACATTTCAGGAGGCTAGAAGTCTGAAATCAAGGTTTTGGCTGGGTTGGTTACTTCTGAGGCCTCTCTCCTTGGCTTGCAGATAGCCATCTGCAAGTATTCTCCCTGTATTCTCACATGGTCTTCCCTTTGTGTTTTACTGTGTCCTAATCTCCTCTTCTTATAAGGACACCAGATATTGGGTTAGGATCCACGCTAATGACCTCATTTAACCTTAATTACATGTTTGAGCCTATCTCCAAATATGGTCACGTTTTGAGGTAGTGTCGGGTTAGGACTTGAACATATGAATTTGGGGGTAGGGGTACATAACAAGTAAGGACTTGGATTTAGAACAGCTAAGACTTATTCTATAATCCTGTCACTCATCTTTGGCCTTTATTTCCAATGAGCAATGGTTCTTTCATTTGCAGTTTGAAGATCATTCAACTCAACAGAAAAAAAAAAAAAAGGAAAAGAAATGGAAGAGATCAGCTTTCTCTCTGTCCTGCGTGAGTATTGCGTGGTGATCCCCATGCAGCTGGCTTACCCCTCCCACAATCATCAGGCTCTGAAAAGAAAGAAAATGACCTTTTATACTTTCCTTTAGAAAATTTTTCAAAGCTTAAACACTGACATTTGTTGACATTTAAAATCTGTATTAGTTTACTAGAGCTGCCATAACAAAATATCACAGACTGGGTGGCTTAAACCAAGAAATTTATTTTCTCACAGTTCCAGAAAAGTCTGAGATCAAGGTGCAGGTAGGATTGGAATCCTCAGAGGTCTCCTTGGCTTGCAGATGGCTGCACCCTTGCTAAGTCCCCACATGTTCTTTCCTCTGTACAAGTACCTCTGGTGTCTCTGTGTGTCCTAATCTCCTCCTCTTATAAGAATACCAGTCAGATTATATTAAGGCCCACCCCAATGACCTTAATTTAATTAGCTCTTCAGAGGCCCTACCCAAATACAGTCATGTTCTAAGGTACCAGGGGTTAGGGCTTCAACATATGAATTTTAAGGGAACATAAGTCTATAACCAAACTCCTAAAATTCCCCTAAAATTATTCTCACATTTTAAGCTACTCTCATGTCCGTCCTTGGGAGTGGATTCGTTCTACTTTGTATTCATGTCCTTTTGAAATCAGAAAGCTTCCTAGGTAACTAGGATATTTCTTTAGCTGCTTCCTAGTTGAATATATGGATTATTTAGCCACTCCAGACTTCCGGTAGTGTTGGAAATTACCATGCTTTCCATGAAGATGTGACCTTGCTGCGTATCATCTATGTTGGCAGACACAGTGATGTGTTTGAGAGTTCCACATGCCTCTTAACCTGTCTTTCCTCCCAAAACTGTATGCTGATTCCTCATCAAAGACCAGAATTAGATCCTGAATTGTATTCATTCTCATCTCTTTCTACCTTCTCCAAGACAGGACAGGGTTAACTTCTTTATCTTAACGTCAGCCTTCAATATCTACAGAAGTCTAAACTGTAAATAACATTGAAGCTTTGCATAATAAAATTCTTTCCCCCAGTGGTGGGCAGTTTTTCACAAAGTAAGATTCTTTTAATCTTTTCTTTCTTTTTAATGAGTAGACATAAAGAAATGCTTAAATAAATATTTATCAACTAACATACCTACGTTTAACTACACATACCTAACAGACCTGAATATAGGCAGAGGACGTGACATTTTACTTACCCTTTTATTAAAGTTACTGCTTCATTTATTGGTCTTTACTTCACTAGTGCATCCATAAAATGTTTACATATTTTTTAAACAATAAAATAGTCTTAAAATTAGTCCTTCTCTGTAATAACTACATAAAACTGCTTTAGAGACAGCCTTCAGATCAACTAAATTATATTTTACAAATGGGCTGAGGTATTTCAGTAGTAACTCTATGGAACAACAGAATTCACTGTTTAAGCAGGGACCAATATTGGCAGCTGGCTTCCGTAACTTGTTTGAGGAATGTAGTAATTCCAAGGTTGCTGCAAGGACTAATGTACAAGAATATTCCTGTATTTTATGGAATAAAAAGGAAGAATAAGAGAGGAGAAAGAAGATAGTACCTACCAACCCCAGACGTAGGGAGTATGAAAATCCATCAAGTAGCCAGAAGATTTAATGGAGCCGTGTGGGTCTTATGTCAGTTCTTTTCCTGAGAGAACTTTGGATAATAGGACAACAATATGCTCTGGTGGAAAAGAACTCAGGCCTTGAGAAAGCCTGACCACTACAGTTTCTGAAAAATGCTGCTTTCATTAGGTGGTGTGGTGATGAATTGTAAAGGCACCCAGCACAGTGCCTGGTTTACCACAGAAATCAGTTCTTTTTTCTTGAGAGAACAGCAATTCACAATAGCTGTCACTTAAGTGACCAGCATAATCCTGGCTTTGAGCTTGTGCTGACTTTGCCAGGGGCTGCCAGTTAGCACAATGGCTGTCAACCCCATGTTATTTATTTGGGTTCCCTAAGTAATGTTTTGCTAATAAAAGCTCTAAATTTGTGAGTGATTTGCTCTTATTTATTTAATAAATAAATCAAAGTGGCAGGATTTATTAATTTAATTAATTAATTGTTAGCAGTGGCACAGTCTCAGCTCACTGCAACCTCTACCTCCTGGACTCAAGTGATCCTCCACCTCAGCCTCCAGAGTAGCTGGGGCTACAGGTGCACACCAACATGTCCAGCTAATCTGTGTACTTTTTGTAGAGATGGGGTCTTGCCATGTTATCCAGGCTGGTCTTGAACTCCTGAACTCATGATCCACCCTCCCTGATCTCCTAAAATTTGGGGGTTTTAGGCATGAGCCACCATGCCTGATTGATTTACTCTTATTTTAATTTAAATAAAAGCAACTCAGGGTTAGCATCATATCAGGCTACTCTCACTTCTAGTATCTCTCTTGAGTGTGGGAGTAAGGAATGGAGCTGCAGCTAGTTTGCTGAGAACTAGACAAAAGCCTGACCACTCCCTAGGGCGTGTGCCTAGGATGTGAAAGATAATGCCTCCTGTTTTCAGATGGCACAGTGCTTGGAAAGGCTGCTTGCCAGAGCTGTTGAAAGGATGCCACTGGGCTGGTCCTGCACAATGGAAGGCCACATCACATGCTCCAGGAGAGTCACTCCCCAGAGCGGCTGCAGGAAGCCACAGCTCTGTGGCCTGGGATCCTTGCCAACACTGAATACTAGTGATAGACATTGGAGTTGAGGGGATCTTATGCTTCAAGGCAGCTGGACCTCTTTTTCACTAGTCAAATCATACCTGGGGATTGTCTTTCATGTCCTGGAGACTTTGATGAGTAACTCGACTTTTAAAATCCAAGTGAAGGCTGTGGCCAGAGAAGCATGACCTGAACCTAAAATGAATGGGAACATTACAGTCTGACAAGCCTTGAGAATTCAGGTTCACATTGCCTAGTGAAACAACATCCTGAATGATGAAACAAACACACAAACCAACCAACAATTTGTGAGCTGGGATACCAAAACAGACACTCCTTTATCACCTAAGAGGGACTGTAAGGTTAAGGAAACAAAGTTACCTACAGGGTTAGGGTTTGGGGACTGGCTGGCATGACCAATTTCTCAATTTCTATGGCTCTAAACTCCCTAATAATAGGAACTATCAGACCCATCCTCTGATTTACAACCCAGACCACTACAACTCTGATTGGACTGAGGATCACCCTTACAAGCATTCTTTTCTGATAAGCAATTGCAGACCTGAAGCCAGTTTCAGCCAGTTTATGGAGGCTGTCCACAAACTGCCTTTGGGTCCTGTAGTCCACTTTTTGATGTAAAGAGCCAAATTCTACCTCATTTTAACACGAAAACCCTGCCCCAAAGTGTATATGGGATGTATGTCACATACGCGTTTACCCATTGCCCATGCACTCAGCTCCCCTCATAAATATGTATATCTTTTCCTCCAAACCTGCTGAATATGTATGACTCCATTGTGTGACATGGGCCCTGTGAGGCATGAAACCCAACTTGTCCTTCGCCTCTTTGAAGAGAGAGCACATTCGGCATATGCTGAAGACTATATCTTCCGGGTTTGCAAACTGATATTGCCAATAAAACAATTTTTATTATTTAGCCTTCTATTATTTAGCCATCGCGATGGTCTTTTTGATAAATTCACAAAGGCACCATCAACTTTGTCCCTGAGCAAACACCCAACTTCATCCCTCAAATAACATTTTTGTCCCATGTGTAATTTATTCAGTTAAAGTAAATATAACTGTTAGAAACAAAAGGGTTCAGTATTGGTGGATCAGTAGAAAATGTTTATATTCTCACTATAGGTGAGAATAAAAAAAAAGACTGGTACATTTGCTCCCATTAAGGAGCTAATGTTTATATGAGAAAAATATCTGGGCAAAAGAAAAAAAAAGCACAGTGAAAAAAAGTACATCGGTAAGTACAGTTTAGCATACAGTATTTGTGCATATATATGTGAATTCATCAGAAGAAAATTAAGCATCGGGCATGGTGGCTTGTGCCTGTAATCCCAGCATTTTGGGAGACTGAGGCAGGAGGATCACTTGAGTCCAGGAGTTCAAGACCAGTTTGGGCAACAAAGTGAGACCCTGTCTCTACAAAAAATAAAATATATTTTTTTAAATTTAAAAATTTTGGCCCGGCGTGATGGCTCACACCTGTAATCTCTGCACTTTGGGAGGTTGAGGCAGGTGGGTTACTTAAGGTCAGGAATTTGAGACCAGCCTGGCCAACATGGTGAAACCCTGCCTCTACTAAAAGTATAAAAATTAGCTGGGCATGGTGGCAGGCACCTGTAATCTCAGCTACTCAGGAGGCTGAGGCGGGAGAATCACTTGAACCCAGGAAGCAGAGGTTGCAGTGAGCCGAGATCATGCCACTGCACTCCAGCCTGGCAACAGAGCAAGACTTTGTCTGGGAAAAATAATAATAATTAAAAAAATTTTTAACAAGAAAATGAGAGTTACAGACTTGTAGCATTGGAAGGGTGAATAAGGGACATTCAGAGGAGGTTTTTTGTTTTTGTTTCTTTTTTCAGGGTATTTGATAGCAACCGTTAAGAAAGAAGAAAAAGAGGAAGTTCCAAGGAGAAACCATGTAAATACATCAAGAATGTTCATGCTGGGGGTGGTAAATGGGAGTTAGCTATAGGAAGAGATTTTGTTTTGTTTTGTTTTTGAGACTGAATCTTGCTCTGTCACCTAGGCTGGAGTGCGGTGGTGTGATCTCAGCTCACTGCAACCTCCGCCCCCCAGGTTCAAGTGGTTCTCCTGCCTCAGTCTCCCGAGTAGCTGGGATTACAGGCATGCATCACCACGTCCAGCTAATTTTTGTATTTTTTAGTTAGAGACAGAGTTTCATCATGCTGGCCAGGCTGGTCTCGAACTCCTGACCTCAAGTGATCCGCCTGCCTCAGCCTCCCAAGATGTTGGAATTACAGGTGTGAGGCACCACGCCTGGCCAGGAAGAGGTCTTAATGTTAGAAGAGCTGAGGAATTTAGGTCAGATGGAATGGGCAGCAGTGGGCAACTACTCACTACAGATTTCCCGATCATGATCTGACATTTTAATGTTTCTAGAGGTTTGTCCACGGGCAAAGCAGAGGGAGATTTAGAGGATGAAAAAGTTGAGATCAGGAAGAGAAGGAAGAAGAATGTGCCAGGGGTTCCAGGAATGACCATAGATAGGGTCTGTGAAAAATTTGTGAAAAAAATCACACAAGGACACCTTATTACTAATAAGGATGCCTAAAGATTACAGTGTGTCAAGCTGAGGACAGACGGGATCTCTGAACACTCATGAGTTATATTGGGTTAACACTGCATGTCACAAATGAAGAGGTGAAAGAGTAAGGGGAAGAGAAGGGAGGGTTTATACCCAGTTCTGTCTTACCTGGACACCTTTAGTGACAATGCTGAGCTGCAAAGGAGAAAAAGTGATTTGAAAACTTTTTTTTTTTTTTGAGACAGAGTCTCAGTCTCACTGTCTTGCCTAGGTTGGAGTGCAGTGGCGTGATCTTGGCTCACTGCAACCTCTGCCTCCAGAACTCAAGCTATCCTCCTGCCTCAGCCTCCTGAGTAGGGGTGGGATTGCAGGCGCACATACGCCTGGCTAGGTTTTTTTTTTTTTTTTTTTTTTTGTATTTTTAGTAGATAGGGGTTTCACCATTGCCTAGGCTGGTCTTGAACTCCTGGCCTCAAGTGATCCACCTGCCTCAGCCTCTCAAAATGCTGTGATTGCAGACATGAACCACTGCAGCCAGCCTGAAATCTTTTTTTTAATGAGGGAAATAATAAATTTAATTTTCATTTCGTATGTAGAAATCAGAGGTACGTGCAATAGGAATTAACTTGAATATGATGTATAAAGTTTGAAGGAAAGGTGAGTGATAGATGAACATTGGTGATGTAACTCTGGAAGTTGTCTGTCATAACTGATGACTTACCCCCATCATATGTGCTGAAAACTACTCAGATGAAGTTAACAACTTGATATTACAAAATAAGCATACATGTTTTGTGTCTGTAAGAACCTGATAGTCATTTGGAGACTTACTTAGTACTTGAGGGATGAGCTATAGATAGCCCTGTGTATTAGGGTTTTCCAAACCAACAGAACCAATGGGATATATATAGAGATATACAAAGACACTTCTTTTAGGAATTGGCTCAGGAGATTATAAAGGCCAAGAAGTCCCAACATGTGCCCCCTGCAAGCTGAAGAACCAGGAAAGCCAGTGTAATTCTTGCATCTGAGGCTGAAGGGCTGAAGAGTGGCTGCTGGTATTGAAGGCTCAAGAACCTGGAGCTCTGAAGTCAAGGGCAGGAGCAGATGATGGATGTCCCAGCTTCAGAAGAGAGAGCAAATTTGCCTTCCTCTACCTTTTTTATGATTCCTATGCTCTGTTAATCGAATGATGCCCACTCACATCAGTGAGGATGGGTTTTGGTACCCAGTCTATTGATTCAAATGCTATTCTCTTCCAGAAATACTCTCACAGACCTGCCCAGAAACAATATTTTACCAGCTATCTGGGCATCCCTTAACCCAGGATGGGCTAAGGGACAAGTGGACACATAAAGTTAACCACCATACCCTGTAAATACGGTATGAGAAGGGATCGAGTCATATTTCATACCAAGATTATTCTCCAATGCATAGATGCCTTGGAATAACACTTCTTATAAAATAATGAATAACATTTTCTAGCACAAGTTCCAAACTGTGTACCATGGAACCCTAGCTCGGTCGTATGTTGCTCGGTGTTGCATGCATACCCGAAAAGAGGTCTGTAATCAAGTAACTTTGAGAAATAGGAGGTTAAGTAAAATTAAATAAATATCTTCACTTTAAGATGCATATAATTTTTTAAGATGATAATCTGCATCTTGAATTTTAAAGAAGGTAGGTAGCTTCAGTATGTAGCATCATTCCCTCTCCCCATTTCTTTTTTCTTTTTCCTTTGTTTTTAGACATAGTCTCACTCTGTTCCCCAGGCTGGAGTGCAGTGGCAAGATCTCTGCTCACTGCAGGCTCTGCCTCGAGGGTTCAAATGATTCTCATGCCTCAGCCTCCCGAGTAGCTGGGATTACAGGTGTGTGCCACCATACCCGGCTAATTTTTTTTTTATTTTTTATTTTTTATTTTTAGTAGAGACGCAGTTTCACCACGTTGGCCAGGCTGGTCTTGGACTCCTGACCTCAAGTGATCCACCCACCTTAGTCTCCCAAAGTGCTGGAATTACACGTACACACGACCACACCTAGCTAATTTTTGTATTTTAGAAGAGACGGGGTTTCACCATGCTGACTGATCTCGAACTCCTGGCCTCAAGTGTTCCACCCGCCTGGGTCTCCCAAAGTGCTGGGATTACAGGCATGAACCGCCGTGCCTGCCTGGCCCCCTCCCCATTTTTTGTTTTTGTTTGCTGCATCGACTCCTAGTGTTGCACAAAGCATGCTTTAGGGAACGTGGTTTGGAAGCATTCGAATTGAACCCTTGGATTTTTTTTAGACCCTTGTAGAAGTGAAGGTTTATAGTGTACATTTTTGTCAAAGCAGATGGGTTCTTTTCACTGCAAGTTGTTTTCACACATGACCTTGAAAATAAATTAATAAAGAAAAAAGGTAGAGATATTAGGCTGACAGACATTTTAAAGTAGGGCATAAGATGCCATAAAAAGCCTTTTGAAAGTTTAAAATAGGAGTTAAAGTGTGTGTTATATGGAAGATACCAGATTAGAGTCTTTGAATATTTATTATATAAATGTGCAGGTATATGACCAGCTTCTTCCCAGTTTGGGGGAGAAATGGGACGGCATTCAGTTCACATTTGAGAGTGCTTCTCTTTAAATTTTCATAAGTGGAAAGGAAGAAGATCACTAAGTTTACAAAGACAAGTCTCAGAATAGGACTCTCCTTCACTGTATTGCCTTTAATCATCTGGTGGGAGGGCCCTCAAGAAGTAGCCAGGACCGTATGAAGATTGGTGAAGAGTTTCAAGGAGGAGAATTGAAGGAGACAGCTATGGGATTAATTTTGAGAGATGCCTTTGCTGAAATGTCTCATAAAGTATACATGGAGAGCAAGGGCACGAGGAGATAGAGAACTCTCTGGGCCAAACAATAAATCAGAATTTCCATAGTTTTCCTCTGTTAGTCCTTATTGAAAAATTCGTCTACTGCTAATGGTGTCAAGTGGCCCTGGCAGCCCTCATTATTGTACCAAAAAGCAAAACAAGGAAAAGGTTTAGGGAGCCAAGTCTAAAAGGAATATCATTTATGTTTCCCAACAATCAGTAAAAACAGATTCTGTTACCTAAACCTTGCAGAACCAAGGGTCCTAATACTCACTTTATTCTGGCGAGTTTGTCCGTCTAATAAAAGATACTGACAGGCCAGGTTCTTTTCTTAGATAAACAGTAAAATAACATGGCTATAAACAGAAAAAAATGGTGAAAACACAAATGTTGGTATATTAGGGCATTCTTGCATTGCTAAAAATAAATATCTGAGACTAGGTAATTTATAAAGAAAACAGGCTGGGTGCAGTGGCTCACACCTGTAATCCCAGCACTTTGGAAGGTTGAGGTGGATGGACAACCTTAGGTCAAGAGTTCGAGACCAGCCTGGCCAACATGGCAAAACCTCATCTCTACCAAAAATACAAAAATTAGCTGGGTCTGGTGGCACACACCTGTAATCCTAGCTACTCAGGAGGCTGAGGCAGGAGAATCACTTGAGCCTGGGAGCAGAGATACTGCCACTGCACTCCAGCCTGGGCCACAGGATAAGACTCCATCTCAAGAAAAAAGAGAGAGATTTAATCAGCTTATGATTCTGCAGGCTTTGCAGGAAACCTGATGCTGGCATCTGCTTGGCTTCTGGTGAGGCCTCAGGAAGCTTACAATCATGATGGAAGGTGAAGGGGGAGTAGGGATGTCACATGACCAGAGCAGCAACAAGACAGAGCATGGTGCCACACACTTTTAAACAGCCAGATCTCATGAGAAGTCACTCATCACAAGGACAGCAACAAACAGATGGTGCTAAACCATTCATGAGAAATCCACCCCCATGATCCTATCACCTCCTACCAGTCCCGCCTCCAATACGGGGGATTACAATTCAACATGAGATTTGGGTGGAGATAAATATACAAACTATATCATTCTGCCCCTGGCCTCTCTCAAATCTCATGTCCCTCTCTCATTTCAAAATATAATCATGCCTTCCCAACAGTCCCCAAAAATCTTGACTTGTTCTAGCATTAACTCAGAAGTCCAAAGTCCAAGTCCAAAGTCTCATCTGAGACTCAATCTCTTTCCATCTATGAGCCTGTAAAATCAAAACAAGTTATTTACTTCCAAGATATAATGGGAGAACCAGCATTGGGTAAATATTCCCATTCCAAAAGGGAGAAATCAGAGAAACCAAAAGAAAGGGGCTATAGTCTTCATGCAATTTCAAAACCCAGTAGGTCAGTCATTAAACCTTAAAGCTCCGAAATAATTTCCTTTGACTCCATGTCCCACATCCAGGGCACACTGGAGCATGGGGTGGGCTCCCAAGGCTATGGGCAGCTCTGCCTCTGTGGCTTTGCAGCTGGGTACAGCCCTCGTGGCTGCTCTCACAGATTGTTGAGTGCTATGACTTTTCTAGGCACAAGGTGTAAGCTGCTGGTAGATCTACCATCCTCAGGCCTAGAAGGCAGGGGCCCCCTTCTCACAGCTCTGCTAGGCCATGCCCCACTGGGGACTCTGTGTGGGGTCTCCAACACCATACTTCCCCTTGTCACTGCCCTAGTAGAGGTTGTCTTTGGAGTCTCTGCACCTGCAACAGGTTTCTGCCTGGGCACCCAGGCTTTCTTGTACAACCTCTGAAATCTAAGTTGAGGCTGCCAAGCATTCTTCAATCTTATATGCTGTGCACCTACATACATAACACTGTGTGGAAGCCTCCAAGTCTTATGGCTTGCATTCTCCAAAGCGGCAGCCCAAGCTGTACCTGGGTCCCTGTGAACCGCAGCTGGAGCTCGAGTGGCTGGGATATGGAGAGCAGTGTTCCAAGGCTGTGCAGGGCAGGGGGGCCTTGGGCCTAGCCCACAAAACCATTCTTTCTTCCTAGCCCTCTGGGTCTGTGAGGGAAGGGGCTGCTGCAAAGGTCTCTTAAATACCTTCAAGGCCTTTTCCCCATTTTCTTGGATATTACTATCTGGATTCTTTTTAGTTAGGCAAATACCTCTAGCAAGTGGTTTGCTCTGTAACCTGATTGGATTCTTCCCATGAAAATGGGCTTATCTTTTCGAACACATGGCCAGGCTGCAAATTTTCCAAACTTGTATGCTGTCCTTCCCTTATGAGTTCCAGCTTTAAGTCACTTCTTTGCTCCTATATCTGAGTTGGGCTGCTAGAAGCAGCCAGATCAATTCTTGAATTCTTTGCTGCTTAGAAATTTCTTCTGCCAGATACCCTAGGTCATCACTCACAAGTTCAAACTTCCACAGATTCCTGGGGCCTGAAGACAATGTAGCCAAGTTCTTTGCTAAGGCATAGCGCATGTGATCTTTGCTCCAGTTCCCAATAAGTTTCTCATTTCCATCTGA
The DNA here is from genome assembly GCF_003255815.1 of Theropithecus gelada. Taxonomy (NCBI): domain Eukaryota; kingdom Metazoa; phylum Chordata; class Mammalia; order Primates; family Cercopithecidae; genus Theropithecus; species Theropithecus gelada. Next base: position 36,785,954 of record NC_037670.1, on the reverse strand, counting down.
GACTGTGGCAGGCCTGGACTTCACTATGCATATTTCTGTCAGCTTTTGGTGACAACCATTTAACCAGTCTCTAAGAAATTCCACACTTTCCCTCATCTTCCTGTCTTCTGAGCTCTCATTCTTCCAACCTCTGCCCAGTTCCAAAATCACTTCCATATTTTCAGATATCTTTATAGTGATGCCCCCATTTCTCAGTACCAATTTTCTGTGTTAGGTCGTTCTTGCATTGCTATAAAGACATACCTGAGATTTGTAAATTGGTAAAGAAAAGAGGACTATTTCCCCCACACTTCTGTAAGCTTTACATGAAGCACAGTGCTGGCATCTATTTGGCTTCTGGTGAAGCTTCAGGGAGCTTTCAATCATGGTAGAATGCAAAGGGGAAGCAGGCACGGCACATGGTGAACGCATGTGATGAGCAGGAGAGAGAGAGAGCAGTTGGGGGTGTTGCCCCACACTTTTAATGAGACCAGATCTCATGTGAACTCAGAGGGAGATCTCACTTATCACCAAGGGAGTGGCCCAAGCCATTCATGAGGGATCCACCTGCATGATTCAGACACCTCCCACTGGGAGCTTCCACCTCTAACACTGGGATTACACCTCAACATGAGATTTCGACAGGGGCAAATATCCAAACTATACCACTTGGTTTTCAGGTCATTCCAGAGCACTAGCTCTACCCTGGCTTAAATCCTGAAAGATATCAAATTTATGCTAGTTTTTGACCAACATAAGAAAACAGGTCAAAGATTTGCTTAGTCGATTGTACCATTTCTGCCTTAACTACTTGGGAGCTACTGGGAATTTCTATTTTTAAAATCAGGTTGTATCAAGATTGTTTGGTGCTTTTTTTTTTTTCTTTTCTTTTTTTTTTTGTTTGAGACAGAGTCTTGCTCTGTTGGCCAGGCTGGAGTGCAGTGGCGTGATCTCTGCTCACTGCAAACTCCACCTCCCGGGTTCACGCCATTCTCCCACCTCAGCCTCCTCAGTAGCTGGGACTACAGGCGCCTGCCACCATGCCCGGCTAATTTTTTGTGTTTTTAGTAGAGACGGGGTTTCACCGTGTTAGCCAGGATGGTCTTAATCTCCTGCCCTCGTGATCCACCCGCCTTGGCCTCCCAAAGTGCTGGGATTACAGGCGTGAGTCACTGCGCCCTGTCCTGTTTGGTGCTTTTTGACCAAAATCTCTAAATAACTCCAAAAGCCATAAACAGACTATAGCTAGAAAAAAGCAGACAAAGATATTAGAAACCAAGCTTGAGTAACTCAAGTCTTTAATGCTGTCTTACTAGTCTCAGTAATTCAACACCTAGGAAACATCCACAGAAGACATTTTATCAATCAAAACAAAGAAGCTCGGGCAAGCACTGCGATGTGTGCTCACTCATAGGTAGACTTGTTTTTGAAATTAGTTTTCAGTGATGTTCATTCAGTGTAAGATTTAGTCTCCATAAACTGAAGCACAGCACAACTTGAAGCTTTACTGGACCCTTGGGAGTGAGAAGCAGTTCTGTAAGGTGTCTGTGATTAAGTAGCAGTTTCATCCTGATTTTTCAAGCTCAGAGCTCTCTACACTTTCACATGCTTGAAGACAAGATGTTGAACAATTGGCCCAGAGAAGTTTTTCCTCTCATTTATGTAATCTTCTGGTAAGGAAGGAAGGATGTGACTTAACATGATTCTCCTTCAATCTGAACATGCCAGTGTACCTTCTTTCCCATCCCATTTAATATATACTCTGTGCCTGTTTTTGTTGTTGTTGTTTGTTTTTTGAGACACTCTGGTCTCACTCTGTTGCTTAGGCTGGAGTACAGTGGCATAATCATGGCTCACTGCAGCCTCAACCTCCAGGGCTCAAGCAATCCTCTTACCTTGGTCTTCTGAGTAGCTGGGACTACAGGTGGGTACCACCATGCCCAGCTAATTCCTTCAAATTTTTCATAGAGATTGGGTCTTACTTTGTTGCCCAGGCTGATCTCAAACTCCTGGGCTCAAGTCTCCCAAAGTGCAGGGATTGCAGGAGTGAGTCACTGTGTCTGGCCTCCGGGACTATCTGAAGCCTCTTTTTCACAACTCCTGTTTTTCACAGCTCCTGTTAGTTGAGGAAAAAACATCTGGAATTACAGTGTTTACAACTGAAAGGGATGAAGTAGTCATTTAGGCCACGTCTTTAATTTGTTGAGGATTTACTGGAGAGCCAGATAAATGAAGTCCCTTGCATACGGTCATTTGAATATTTATTGGCAAAGCTTGGCCTTTGTCCCCCTGACTTCTCATTTCATCTTGTGGTGCTTCCAGGATATGGCCACTTTGCTAGACCTGAGTCATAAAAACAATGGGGTGCTAAGACCAGCCATACTATATGAAGTGGTGACAGTTTCCTCATCTAAAGTTGGGTTATCTTTGTAGAATCTTAGAGTTGGAACCCAAATCAGAAATCAACTGTTTGATCCTCCCACCAAGGCAGGTGTCTCTCTTGCAATATTCTTGAGACAATCATCTGGTTTCTGCCTCCTTACTTTCTATTATCAGGAGCCAGCTTCAGGAAATACAACATTTCACTAGAATTTGTGTGTTGTTACATATAGCTAAAATTTACCTTCTCTTCATTTCCGTCCTTATATCCCAACACTGTCCCATGGAGTAACACCAAATGCAAAGACAAACTGTGCTTTCGGCCACAGGACACTCCTTTAGAAGTGTTAAAATACTTATCCAGTATTTCCTCAAGCTTCTTTTGTTTTTTCTCAAAGCTAAATATCTGAGTTGTCTAAACTGTGCCTTATAGGTTACAGTTGCTGGATCCTTTGTGATGCTGAACTTTGGATATATTCCTTTTGGCAAATGACTGTATCCTATTTATCCACTAATTCAACAGATATTTAATAAGCACCTACTAAGTTGACGGAGATTTTAAAAATACAAACACGTGAATAAGAAAATATCCAAAGTGGTATATAACAATACAGGCTGTGGAGAAAAGTTAAGCAGAGCAAGGGGAGGTGGAAAATTTGTGTATGGTTAGGAGCTTGGTGTCCTGCTATTCTGTTAATACTCACAGTGATCAGGAAAGGCCTCACTGATGTAGTGAGCTTTGAGCAAACATGTAAAGGAAATGAAGGAGGAAGACTTGCCACTGTCTGGGGAGAGAGGATTTGGGCATAGAGAATAGCTCCTGAGGCAGAAATAAGTCTGATGTGTTTGGAGAACAGCAAGGTGGCCCTTGAGGCTCCAGTGGAGGGCGTGAGTGGGAGAGTGGGAGGAAGTGAGGTCAGGGAGGTTGTTACGGGCTGAGTGGTGTCTCCCTGGAATTCATGTGTTGAAGCCATAAGCCCCAGAACCTCAGCACATGACTGTGTTTCGACATAGTGTCTTTAAAGACCTAAAATGAGGTCATTAGGGTGGGCCGTAATCCAATATGACTGATTTTCTCACAAGAAGAGGAAATTAGGACACAGATGGGCACAGAGGGAAGACCATGTGATGACACAGGGAGAAGAGAGCCATCTATAGCGATAAGCCAAGCGGAGAAGCCCCCAGAGAAGCCAATCCTGTTGACACCTTCATCTCAGGCTTCCAGCCTCCAGAATTGTGAGAAAATAAATTTCTGTTGGTTAAGTCACCCAATCTGTGGTACTTTATTATGGCTGCCCTAGAAAGCTAACACAGAGGGGAAAAGGGCCAGATAGTGTAAGACCTTGAAAACCATTTTCAGTTCTTTGAGCAGAAGGGGAGCCAGTGAGGGTTTCTGAGCAGATGAAGGTGATGATTTGGCTCATATTTTAAAAGCATCACTCTAGCTTCTGTACTGAAAGCAGTCTATGGGGAGGCAAGGACAGAAGGAAGAAAACCAGGAGGAGGCTGTTGCAGAAATGTACATGAGGGTGGAAGGCGGTGAGGAGAGGGAAGTTTTGGAATATATTCTGAAGTTAGAGCCAAAAGGATTTTCTGATGAACTGGAATTGTGATGTGTGAGAGAGAAAGGAGTCAAAGATGACCCAAGGCTTTTGGCCACAGCAACTTGGAGAATGGAGTTAACATTCATCGAGATGGAAAGGACTGTCGGAGCAGTGGGCTTTTTTTTTTTCTTCTTCTTCAGCTTTTAAGTTAAGGGGTACATGTGCAGAATGTGCAGGTTTGTTACATAGGTAAACGTGTGCCATGGTGGTTTGCTGCACAGATCATCCCATCACGTAGGTATTAAGCCCTGCATCCATTAGCTATTCTTCCTGATGGAGCAATGGGTTTTAAGGGGGAGGACCAAGAGTTCAGTATGGACACATTAAGATTAAGATGCCTACTCATCTTTGAGTTTGAAATGCCAGCTAGGCTGTTGGATGTATGAATTTAGAATTCAGAGGAGTGGTCAGGGTAAAGATACAGATGGTACTGAGTGAGATCACTTAGGGTGAAATGAGGACAAAAAGGAGGATTTGGAAACTGGGGACGGTGGCTCATGCCTGCAATTCCAGCACTTTGGGAAGCTGAGGTGAGTGGATCACTTGAGGCCAGGAGTTCAAGACCAGCCTGGCCAGTATGGCAAAACCCTGTTTCTACCAAAAATAGAAAAATTTGCCAGGTGTGGTGGCAGGTGCTGTAATCTCAGCTACTCAGGAGGTTGAGGCATGAGAATGGCTTGAACCTGGGAGACAGAGGGTGCAGTGAGCTGAGATGGCGCCACTACACTCCTGTCTGGGCCACAGAATGAGACCCAGTCCCCCTGAACTCCCCACAAGTAAAGGATTTGGGATGAAGCCCTACTGTACTTGGAAATGTTGAGGTTGTTAAGATGAGCAGGAACCAGAGAAGCAAGCAGAGGAGGGGCAGCAAGTGGAGTAGGAAGAGAAAGAGGGTGGTTTCCAAGAAGCCAAGTCGAGAATGTGTTTCATGAGGACAGAATGACTACTGGGTTAATGCTGCAGATACTGTGTGTTTAATAAGATAAGGACTGCGTTGTATTTAGTGATAGAGAAGTCACTGGTGACATTGACAAGAGCCAGTTCAGAATGGTGGGGACAGAAGTATGATTTGAGTGGGCTCAAGAGAGAGTAGAGGAAAGAACTTTGAGTCAGCAATGATTAAAATATTCTTTTGGAGGACTTTTGCTATGAAGGGAGCAAAAAGCTGAAGGTAGCTAAAGGGAAATACGAAGAGAAAGTAATTTTATTATTATTTTTTGAGACAGAGCTTACCCAGGTTGGAGTGCAGTGGTGGGATCACAGCTCACTGCAGGCTCAACCTCCTTCACTCAAGTGATCCTTCTATTTCAGCCTTCTGAGTAGCTGGAACTACAGGCACATGCACCACACCCAGCTAATTTTTTTTATGAGCTTGAGCCCAGGAGTTTGATACCAGTCTGGGCAACATAGTGAAACGCCATCTGTACAAAAAAATACAAAAATTAGTGCTTGCTTCAGCAGCACCTATACTAAAATTGGAACAATACAGAGAAGTTTAGCACAGCCCCTGTGCAAGGATGACACGCACATTCGTAAAACGTTTCATATATTTGTAGAAGCACATAGAAAAAAAACAACAAAAATTAGCCAGATGTGGTGGCGTGTGCCTATGGTCCCAGCTACTTGGGAGGCTGAGGTGGGAGAATCACCTGAACCTAGGAGGTTGAGGTTGCAGTGAGCCGTGATTGCACCACTGCACTCCAGCTTGGGAATGGAGTATCGCCCATGCTGGTCTTGAGTCTCTGGGCTCAAGCGATCCTCCTGCCTCAGCCTCCCAAAGAGCTTGGATTACAGGTATGAGCCGCCATACCTAGCAAAGAGGCTTTTAAAAAAATTGAATATGTGACAATATATTTGTATGCAGAGGAGAATGATTCTGTAACAAAGGAAAATGAACAAAGCAGGAGAGGGAACAATTGTTGGAGCAATGTCCTAGAGTATAAGAGAGAATGGCACACAGAATACAAGTGCAGGAGTTGGTCTTAGATGGCACTAACATCTCTAGCTATGTTGCCTTGTAGACAGCCACATGTAGCTATTTAAGTGTAAATTAATTTAAAATGAAGACAATCAAAATTTTTTCTGGGCGTGCTAGGTGGCCCATGCCTGTAATCCCAGTACTTTGGAAGGTCGAGGTGGGTAGATCACCTGATGTCAGGAGGTTGAGATCAGCCTGGCCAACATGGCAAAACCCCATCTCTACTAAAAATACAAAAATTAGGCTGGGTGCGGTGGCTCACGCCTGTAATCCCAGCACTCTGGGAGGCCGAGATAGGCGGATCATGAGGTCAGGAGATCGAGACCATCCTGGCTAACACGGTGAAACCCCGTCTCTACTAAAAAATCCAAAAAACTAGCCGGGCGAGGTGGCGAGTGCCTGTAGTCCAGCTACTCGGGAGGCTGAGGCAGGAGAATGGCGCAAACCCGGGAGGCGGAGCTTGCAGTGAGCTGAGATCCAGTCACTGCACTCCAGCCTGGGCGACAGAGCGAGACTCCGTCTCAAAAAAAAAAAGATACAAAAATTACCTGGGTGTGGTGGCACACGCCTGTAGTCCCAGCTACTCGGGAGGCTGAGGCAGGAGAATCGCTTGAACCCAGGAGTCAGAGGTTGCAGTGAGCTGAGATCGTGCCACTGCACTCCAGCCTGGATGACAGAGCAAGACTCCATCTCAAAAATAATAATAATAATAATAAATTGTGCTAGCCATATTTCAAGTGTTCAATAGCCACATATGGCTAGTGACTATAGTACTAGACAGCACCAACAAATAATATTTTGGTCATTACAGAAAGATCTGCTGGGCAGGCCTGAGCTGAGAAATGAGGGAAGGCAGACATATGTATGAGCACCTATGCAGAGAGGTGAGTAGATGTGGTGGGGGGAGCTTGTGGAAAGTCTTTCCTGATTTCTTCTGTGTCTCACTTAAGGCTACTCAGGAGAAGTACCTGGAGCTTTGAGGAAAAGGTGCAGACTATATCTCTAGGAGATAAAGAGAGTGAGGGGACACGGGGAAAATGGCAGGATTGCAGGACAACTTTTAAGATCCACTTCAGGCCAGCACAGTGGCTCACACCTCTCATCCCTTTTTTAAAAACTTTGAGACAGGGTCTTGTGCTATAACCCAGACTGGAGTGTGGTGGAGCAATCTCGGCTCACTGCAGCCTCAACCTCCTTGACTCAAGTGATCCTCCCATATCAGCTCCACTACACCCGACTAATTTTTGTATATTTTGTAGAGACAGGGTTTCACCATGTTGCCCAGACTGGTTGCAAACTCCTAGACTTAAGCAATCTGCCAGCCTCGGCCTCCCAAAGTGCTGGGCATAAGGCATCACACCTGGCCACACCTGTAATCCCAACACTTTGGGAGACAGAGGTGCGGGAATCACTTGAGGCCAGTTCAAGATCATCCTGGACAATGTAGTGAGACCCCATCTCAACAAAAAAGAATTTTAAAAGTTAGTCAGGTGTGGCCAGGTGTGGTGGCTCATGCCTGTAATCCCAGCACTCTGGGAGGCTGATGCGGGCAGATCACAAGGTCAGGAGATCGAGACCATCCTGGCTAACATGGTGAAACCCCATCTCTACTGAAAATACAAAAAATTAACCGGACGTGGTGGTGGTAATCCCAGCTACTCAGGACGCTGAGGCAGGAGAATGGCGTGAACCCAGGAGGCGGAGCTTGCAGTAAGCTGAGATCGCGCCACTGTACTGCAGCCTGGGCGACAGAGCGAGACTCCGTCTCAAAAAAAAAAGTCACGTATGGTGGTTGTATTAGTCTGTTTTCATGCTGTTGTTAAAAGACATACCCAAGACCGGGCAATTTACGAATAAAGAGGTTCAATTAACATACAGTTCCATGTGCCTGGGGAGGCCTTACAATCCTGGCGGAAGGCAAGGAGGAGCAAGTCACATCTTACGTGGATGGCAGCAGGGAAAGAGAGAGCTTGTGCAGAGAAACTCCCATTTTTATTTTTAAGCTATCAGAGCTCATGAGACTTACTCATTATCATGAGAACAGCACGGGAAAGATCCACCCCCATAATTTAATCATCTCCCTCTGGGTCCCTCCACAATGTGTGTGAATTATGGAAGCTGCAAGATGAGATTTGGGTGGGGACACAGTAGCCAACAGACACTACTGTGGTGCTGACCTGTAGTGCTACCTACTTGGGGGGCTGAGGCCAGAGGAGCCCTGGAACCCAGGAATTTGAGGTTGCAGTGAGCTATGGTGGGCCACTGCACTCCAGAACCAGCCCCTGTCTCTAAAAATAATTTTTAAAATATCCACTTTAGGTTAGTGATCTCTAATTTAGGGAGACCAGTCAGCATGCTGTGGAGTTTTTTCCAACTTACGTTCACTGGCATGAATGCACTGTTAGAGTAGACAGAAAGCTGGGGCTCGTCCAATGAGTGGTTCTCTGTCCCGGCTGCATGTTAGAATCACCTGGGTGAGTTATTTAAAAAAAAAAAAAAAAAAAAAAAAATCAGAAGCCTCATCCTTGTAGCCAAAGGATCTGATTGAACATTCTGAAAATGGGGCCTGAGCAACAAACACTCATTTAAAGCTCCCAAGGTGATTCTAACACAGATTTTTTTTTTTTTTTTGAGACAGGGCTTCACTCTGTTGCTCAGACTGGAGTGCAGTGACGCCATCTTGGCTCACCACAACCTCTGCCTTCCAGGCTCGAGCAATTTTCCTGCCTCAGTCTCCCGAGTGGCTGGGATTACAGGCGCATGCCACTACCACCTGGCTAGTTTTTTTTTTTTTTTTTTTTTTTTTTTTGTATTTTTAGTAGAGATGGGGTTTCACAGTGTTGGCCAGGCTGGTCTTAAACTCCTGACCTCAAATGATCCACCTGCCTCGACCTCCCAAAGTGCTGGGATTACAGGCCAGATATGTGTTTAAAAACCACTGAGTTAGAGTAAGAATGTGGAGGAAATGGGCGGAGAAGAGATGAAGGATGGGGAACTGTGTTACTGATGGACATGGGTTCCACAGGTGCAAAGAAAGGCACTTGGGGTTTGTGCAGGGATAGGGGACGGGATCAGACTGAGAAGTGTTCAAGGCTGATGAGTGATGAGAGATGGGCTGGGAATTTAGGGCTTCTTGGGTGACAAATACAAACTGGGTAGAGGGCACATGGCGATCTGCCCTGCTGGTCTAAATCAGCACAATCAATATAAATGTAGTAAAAACCATACAGATAATTTTAAATCTTTTATTGACCTTACTAGAAAAGAAACAAGTAAACTTAGTTTAATAGTATGTTTTGTTATCTAATGTGTGCAAAATATTATTTCTTTTGTTGTTGTTTTTGCAAATTTCTTAAAAAAAAAATAATAGAGACAGGGTCTTGCTATGTGGACCAGGCTGGTCTCAAACTCCTGGCCTCAAGCAATCCTCCCACCTCAGCCTCCCAAAGTGTTGGGACTACACGAATGAGCCACCACACCTAGCCCCAAATATCATTTCAACATAAAATCAGTATAAACATTACTGAGATATTTGACATCCTTATTTTTTTATAGTTAGTCTTCCAAGTTTGGTGTGCATTTTACACTTCAAGCACATCCCAGTTCAGAGCTGACACATTTCAAGTGCTCAATAACCATATGTGCGGTGGACTATGCAGGTCTAGGTGGTGGTGATGAGGTTGCAAAAGTTGGATGATTTCTACAGAACATTCCTTTCAGAATACAAACGTACTATAATATATTCAATCTTAAGGTAGCTGTATGTGATTATATAGAAATATGTTCTTATTTAACCCAATATAGCTTTTCCAGAAAAGTGTCATGAAAGTCTTAGTCCTATGCTCTGCTAAAGTCCGAAAATTCCATGTCGGCCACCCTTATCTAATAGAGATTGGTCTGGCATGAATTTCCTGGTGAACCTGTGTGAGCATCAGCTTCCAGAGGTGTCTGTTTCTTTTTTCTGTGTATTCTCGTGCCAGTCTTTTAACACTCCAGTCTGCCTCCTTGCTTTCATCTGTGTGGAGGTGATCTTTTCTTATTTTCTGACAGTTGAAGTTACTCACTCTGGGGGAGAAAGGACGATGGGAAAGCCAGCAACCACTTGCCATGTAAGTGGTAGCAAAGCTGGATTTGATTTATTAGACCTGATATTAGGATTCCAGATTATTGTAAGCAAGAAATGGCTTGTATTCTTTGTGGAGGATCACGTGACAAGGGATTGGCCACTCTACCGTGGAAATGACTCGAAACTAAGTTGCCAAAGAGGGGGTGGTTGGAGGGCAGTGTCTAGATAAAAGGGCACCAACAAAGATGAAGGAAAGGATGTTATGGAGAGAGAAGCAACAGAGAAGAGTGCCCTCAGACATGCTCGCAGGAGAAAATCAGGAAGTCAACTGGGGAAAAAAAAGTTTGTGTAGATGCCTTCTCTGTCTACGTCCTGTTGCTCAGAGTGGGAAAGAAGCAATCTGATATTTTACCACAGGCAAATAGACATGGCTTCATAGATGACACCAAGTGGTGGTAGAATAAAACTGATAACTGGAGTTAAGGAATGAGAGTGTAGTTCTTTTTCAAAAGAAACTGACCTGGGAGTATGCTCTTTTGCTTGCTCAGCTGGAAACACATTTAAAAGCTCCCTCTTCAAACAGGCAGCTTTGGTAGCCCCAGACCCAGGCGAACTCTTTGTCAGTGTCCAGGCCATTAGGACAGGATTTTAAAACAGGATTCTCACATCACGGCTCTATGTTGGAACACTGAATCAGATTATCTTTATCAGATGGTCTACACTCTATTCCCTCTCTTGTTCTGGTTTTATGCATTTCTGTGCTAGACTTTGAATACATAATTTGTCAATAGAGCACAGATTTTGTGAATCAGGCACATCCATGTTAAACCTGGGTCCATCATTTCCCACATGGTGACATCATGCCTATTAGCTAAGCTTAGTCTCTCTCCTCCTCTACGAAATGACGGTAATGCAACGTACTCCCTGGGGCTTTTATGAGGCTCCTGGGGCTATTATGAGGCTTAGGGATGACATCTGTGAAGGGCTTGGCACCAATGGGCATTCAATGAATGCTAGTTGGGTATTGAGACTATGGACTCAATTTAGACAAGGATTTTTCATGCGATTTAGCTGGTTACTATACACAACAAAACAGAAGAGATCACAATGTGATAGTTGGCTAAAACAGTCTGAGTCGTACTTAAGTGAATTCTGGTCGGGACCTTAGAAATAGACAAAGGAAAAGTGAGAGCCAGGCTGGGACATCTTTAGCAAAAGCTTGCCATGATTCTTGTTAAAGTATTGGGAGGATTCTGATGGGTGGCCTTTAGTCTGACATATTTCAGCCTCCACTCTCTTTCTCATCATCTTATTGAGCTATAATTCACATACCATACAATTCACTCATTTAAATTGTGCAATTTAATAGTTTTTAGTGTATTCACAGAGGAGTGCCACCATCACCATAGGCAATTTGAGGGCATTTTCATCACTTCAAAAAGAAACTGCTCTGCTTCTCCCTCCCCCAGCCCTAGGCAACCACTAATCTACATGCTTTCTCTGTAGATTTTCTTGTTCTGGGTATTTTATATAAATGGAATCATACATTATGTGGTCTTTTGTGACTGGTTTCTTTCACTTAACATAATGTCTTCAAAGTTCATCCATGCTGTATCACGTATCAGTACTTCATTTCTTCTTATGACCAAATACTATTCCATTGGATGGTATACCTTATTTCGTTTGTCTGTTCATCAGTCGATGGACATTTGGGTTGTCTCCACCTTTTGGCCATTATGAATGTTGTTGCTGTAAACATATGTGCATAAGGCCGGGTACGGTGGCTCAGGCCTGTAATCCCAGCACTTAGGGAGGACAATGCCGGAGGATCGTGAGGTCAGAAGATGGAGACTATCCTGGCTAACACGGTGAAACCCCGTCTCTACTAAAAATACAAAAAATTAGCTGGGCGTGGTGGCTCCGGCCTGTAATCCCAGCACTAAGGGAGGCCGAGGCAGGCAGATCACGAGGTCAGGAGATCGAGACCATCCTGGCTAACATGGTGAAACTCCGTCTCTACTAAAAATACAAAAAAATTAGCCAGGAGTGGTGGCTGGAGCCTGTAGTCCCAGCTACTCGGGAGGCTGAGGCAGGAGAATGGCGTGAACCCGGGAGGTGGAGCTTGCAGTGAGCAGAGATGGCGCCACTGCACTCCAGCCTGGGTGACACAGCAAGACTCCGTCTCAAAAATAAAAATAAAAGAAAGTGCATAAGGATTTGTGTGGGCATTAAAAATAAAAAATTTGGGCCGGGCACGGTGGCCCACACCTGTAATCCCAGCACTTTGGGAGGCCGAGGTGGGTGGATCACGAGGTCAGGAGATCGAGACCATCCTGGCTAACACAGTGCAACCCTGTCTCTACTAAAAATACAAACAATTAGCCGGGCGCGGTGGCGGGCGCCTGTAGTCCCAGCTACTCAGGAGGCTGAGGCAGGAGAATGGCGTGAACCTGGGAGGCAGAGCTTGCAGTGAACCGAGATCGCGCCACTGCACTCCAGCCTGGGCGACAGAGCGAGACTCCATGTCAATAAATAAATAAATAAATAAATTCCCTTGAGTATGTGCCTAGGAGTAGAATTGCTGGGTTTCAGCCTTCTCTTGGTTTTCCTGTTACAGGGAAGATCAAGAGTTAAGAACTCTACCCTTATCCCCCTAAAAACTTTCCTGTAAGAATCCTAAGTTAATAATGACTGAGCACCTACTACATACCGGCTACTACTCTAGGCACTGGACCGCTTTGCTAGGCACATCTCTCCCGGGTCAAGATGGAGCCTGACACTAGTGACAACTTTTATTCACAACAGGCATAATTGTAGGCTACCTTATGGGAACATCTGGTATGCCCAACTTATAGGATTGCTTTGATACTTTGAGTATCATACTTTTTCTATTTGCTTGTGTACGTCTGCCTTTAGCTAGAGGCTGTAAATGTGGATCAAAAATAAAGATGTAGGGCCGGGGGCACGGTGGCTCATGCCTGTAATCCCAACGCTTTGGGAGGCCGAGGCGGGCAGATCACTTGAGGTCAGGAGTTCGAGACCAGCCTGGTCAACATAGTGAAACCCTGTCTCTACTGAAAATACAAAAATTAGCCAGGCGTGGTAGTGCATGCCTGTAATCCCAGCTACTTGGGCGGCTAAGACAGGAGAATCGCTTGAACCTGGGAGGCAGGGGTTGTAATGAGCCGAGATCGCACCATTGCACTCCAGCCTGGGTGATAGAGGGAGACTCTGTCTCAAAATAAATAAATAAATAAAATTTAAAAATAAAAATAAAGATGTATGACTTTCTTTGTTGTTGTCGCTGTTGTTTTGAGACAGGATTTCACTCTGTAGTCCAGGCTGGAGTGCTGTGGCACGATCCTAGCTCACTGCAGCCTTGAACTCCTGGGCTGAAGAGATCATCTTGCCTCAGCCTCCCAGACAGCTGGGACAACAGGTGCACACCATCATGGCTGGCAAATTTTTTAATTTTAATTTTTATTTTTTAGAGACAGGGCCTTGCTGTGTTGCTCAGGCTGGTCATAAACTCCTGGCCTCAAGCGATCCTTCCACTTTGACCTCCCAAAGCGCTGGGATTGCAGGCATGAGCCTCCACACCTGGTGCAGATGTACAACTTTTAAAAATGAAGAGAGGAACTCATGGGCACTACTGGCATACATCTAGGAATAAAATGTGAACAAGCTGGTTGTTGTATTATGACAACTTGGTTAATACAATATGGTATTGATGAGATGCTCCCAACTCATCTTGGAGTAACTGAACGATGCTACCTGACAAGTAGACATGAATAGGAAGTGGAGGTATACAGGGGCTGGGGTGGGGCAAGGAGGCTTTCCAGGCATGGAGAAAAGTGTAAACTAAGACATAGCTTATGTGAGAAATAAGCGCAGTACAAGTAGTCCAGTGTTGCTGGATCATAAGGGCTTCTGGGATAAAAAATCTTCAAAGAAGGAGAGATATAATTGCTTAATATACGGCTCACCAATGGGATTATGCAATGATTTATAACTGTCCCCCAGATAGCTGTGTGACATCAGACAAGCCATTAACATCTCTGTGCCTCATTTGTCATCAAATGCTGCGTGGGAATAAAATGTCATGAATTATCTCCTTTCTAAAGTAACACATGAATTGCTGAAAAAAGAAAAATTAAGTTCTAAAGAACTTTCTTTCTTTCTTTTTTTTTTCTTTTTTTTGAGACAGAGTCTCGCCCAGGCTGTCCCCCAGGCTAGAGTGCAGTGGCGCGATCTCGGCTCACTGCAAGCTCCGCCTCCCAGGTTCAAGCGATTCTCCTGCCTCAGCCTCCCAAGTAGCTGGGACTACAGGTGCCCACCACCACACCCGGCTGATTTTTTATATTTTTAGTGGAAACGGGGTTTCATCGTGTTAGCCAGGATGGTCTCGATCTCCTGACCTCATGATCTGCCCGCCTCGTCCTCCCAAAGTGCTGGGGTGCTGGGATTACAGGCATGAGCCACCACACCTGGCCTAAGAACTTTCTAATATTGTCCTATACGTAGCCAAGTCTTGTGCAGATAAAATGATATAGAGGAGATGTGTTATAGATTAGACTCTAGATTAAACAGGTTAAAGTTAAAAAACCCTTTAAGAAATGAAGGACTTTCTAACTGGCTGGCAACTGATGCCTCAAGGATGCTATGCCACTCATGCCATGACCTGGAGAAAACATTTCCCAAACCCCAAGTTCAAGTCTGCACTTATCCTTCCCCAACAACACCCTTCATGACTCATGGAAAGGGCACACCTTCTATCTAACCGTAAATTCTCCTGTAATAGTTGTTTTGGAACATTTGGTGTGTCTCTGAAGATCGTGGATTGTTCATAACGTTCTGAGCCCGTCCAGCCATCCAATAGTACCAATTTCTTCACAGATCATATGGTTACTATGAACTTCTGTAACATTTGGCTGTTTCCAGGTCTTTAAGATCTTAGAGGATGCTCCATTGGGAGCCACATCACGTTTTATTCTGAGATGTACACCAACAGTAGTCATGGGTTCCTCTCTTCCTATCTGAAGGCTGTACATCTTTATCTTTGATCTGCGTTTACTGCCTCTACCTCATGGCAGCCATACACAAGCAAATTGAAGGAGCACGATACTCCCAGTACCACAGCAACCCTTTAAGTTGGGCAAATGCCAGCCAACATATGCCAGCCTCCAGAGCCTTTGCTCTCATTTACAATTTCACATAGAGCAGTAAGGAAGACCAAGAGGTTGCCTTGATGCCTACACACAACTATTCCTAAATAGTGGACTCAGTCATAAACGTATGTAAGCACAAGGAGCAAAGAGACAGGGCATTTCCGATTCTTGCATCCATTTGATTCACCTGCAAGGTTGTCTTGGTTCTTTAACAGTCATCCCCATAAAAGAGCAACAAGAACATGGAAATGAGCAGGGAACAAGGCATGGTGGGATCTGTAAGACCTTAAATGTAAGGGGCACAGAAAGTAAAGACAGAAGCTCACTATGATATCAAAGCACAGGTTTAAATTAAGTAACTGAAAGTCTATGTTCCAAAATTGCTCTAAGATCATACAGCAGTGGATTCTCCATCACAATGCTCCCTGAGAAAGGCGTATGCTAACACCAGTCCATAGCCATTAATGAAGGGGAGTGAAACTGACCTGTGCTGGTATATCTACTGCTGACTTATGTGGTACAGAGGTTGCCTAAATTATCACTATTTGTGACATAAAAATTTGAAAGTTGTAATATCTACTAAAATTTGCACAGTGGCTATCATTGATGGAATGCCATTTCCCAAATTGAATTCATAGGATAAGGCTGTGTTTGGAATTTAAGTTTTTATTACGAGCGTTGGTTAAGTACAGTTGACCCTTGAACAATGAGGGGGTTAGAGGTGCTGAGACTTTGCATATAACTTTTGACTCCCCCAAATCTTAACTACTAATAGCTGACTTAACTGGAAGCCTTACCAATAGCATGAAGAGTTAACACATATTTTGCATGCTATATGTATTATATACTGTATTCTTGCAATAAATTATGCTAATGAAAAGAAAATGTTATTAAGAAAATCATAAGAAAGAAAATATATTTACTGTTCATTAAATGGAAATGGATCACCAAAGTCTTCATGCTCATCATCTGCAGGTTGTATAGGCTGATGAAGAAGAGGAGAAGGAGACATTGGTCTTGCTGTCTCAGGGGTGGCAGAGACAGAAGAAATGGAGGAGGTAGAAGGGAAGTCAGGAGAGGCAAGCACACTTGGTGTAACTTTTCTTGAGAAAAATCCCCTATAAGTCATCTGTGCTGTTCAAACCCATGCTGTTCAAGGGCCAACTGTATTCTGTTTTCATCTGCATCATAATTCTTTACTTCTCCAGTCATGGGTTACCAAATTACTAGTTTTATTGTTTTAAGTAATATGTTTACGTATTTAAAAAATGATGAATACATATATTACTAAGACAATAAAACTAGACCACCAATCCATAGAGAGTTCTATTTTTCTTTTGGTAAAATAAAACGTCAGAAAACAACCCTACTAGCAGGCCTGTGCGCCCACCTTCCTGTGTTCTGAGTGTTGGCTGCGAAAAGCCCACAACTACCCCATTGGATGGAGAATTGTCCTCCGTAGACTCGGGCTGCCTCACTGTAAATTGCCTTGGGTGGTGTGTATCCACCCCAACCATGGGCAGCGCACACCCAGTTAATTGATTGGTGTGAAATCCTGCTTTTTTGCCTTAAGTTGGGACAATTTTCCTGGTGTCATTCTTGTTCCTAAACTTCTTATGACCTCTAGGCCGGGCGCGGTGGCTCAAGCCTGTAATCCCAGCACTTTGGGAGGCTGAGGCGGGTGGATCACGAGGTCAGGAGATCGAGACCATCCTGGCTAACACGGTGAAACCCCGTCTCTACTAAAAAATACAAAAAAAAACAAAAACAAAAAAAACTGGCCGGGCGAGGTGGCGGGTACCTGTAGTCCCAGCTACTCGGGAGGCTGACGCAGGAGAATGGCGTAAACCTGGGAGGCGGAGCTTGCAGTGAGCTGAGATCCGGCCACTGCACTCCAACCTGGGGGACAGAGCGAGACTCCGTCTCAAAAAAAAAAACAACAGAAAACTTCTTATGACCTCAGGCTGAGGCCAGACTTCCACCGTAACCATAACTTGCATTTGCTTCTCCTCCTGCCCTTTTCTGCTTCCCTCACCTTCTTGCTAATTTCTTCCTAAACATTCCCTCAATAAACCACTTGCATTAGAACCTCTATCTCAGGTTCTGCCTGCAGGACTCTGTGAAAGCATCCACTAGTCCCAAATGACAATAAAGATTAAAAAATGTTAAAATAAAAGGATTTAACCGCTTTCAAATAGAGGGCACTCATTTACAAAGTAGTAAAGGATACACATTTAATTATATAAAAATATGCATAGATGTTTGGAAATTTTGACATGTAGTCACAGAATAATGTGAAAATTATATACAATTATTGACATTCAAATAGCAGAAACATAAAAAGTCAAAGGTTGGCCATGGATGACCCTCATCAAGGGCAAATGTGTGCATCTATGCCCTTATATTTAATGGCAATGAACTTGTCAGCTACATCCTGTTTGACATTTATAGAATGATGTGTGATAATGGGATTGATGAATTCATTAGCATTATGAATCATTCATAAATAGAATCTTTAGCACATTTTGTTAAGTGTGAACTAAAATATGTTGTTTGGAGAGGACAAAGATTACAAATGTTTTAAATTGGGTTCCCAAAGGGCAAGGACAATTAAACAATCACATTCCACCCTAAATGATGGAAAGGTGAAATGTACTTCTTCTCCGTCATGTTATATTCATGTGGCCAGTTGGGGCAGAGGAGTTTAGGAAAATCCAGAGAAGTACAAAGCTTGAGGAGGAGCATAAAGCTAAACACCAGGCACTGAGTCAGACACTGGACAGGAAGTTCTTTTCTGATTTTTCAAATGAAAAGACTGTACAGTTGAGATTAAGATTCATTAATTTATTGATTCAACCAATATTTAGAGAGCTCCTCTTACGTGCTGGGTCCTGTGGTTGTTGCTGCAGTTACAGAGATGAAGAGGCAGGAGAGCTCCCAAGCCAAGTATGCAGGATTGTGTCATTTCTCGTTCCATGCTTTTTGCTAATCATGTCTGGGGGTTTATAGGCTGTGTCTACATTTGTGTGGTTTCCTAGATATTTCAAATATTTAAAAATATCCAAGCCCTTTCCCATTGCCTTAAACTCTTCAGTTAATTCATATTCCAGAATTGGCACAGGGAAAAAGGGATCTCTTCTTTCTCCCAGGGAAAAAACCCCACAAGCCTATAGTTCTGGTAAATTAATGTGTGAATATTCTTCATTAAATATTCTGTATCTTATTTTTTTCCCCTGAAAAATGAAAATGTTACTTATGCCCCTGAGAGTACTTTGGTGAATATTAGTATCCAAGGTGTAAAATTCTTTGAGATTCTGGGGAACAAGAACTCCCCCATGGAGAGATTAAACGATCTTCTGTTATACATTATAGCATTCACTATCTTGATATATTTCCTCTTGTTAATCTCTAACCCATCCAATAACCATAGCGACTAGAAATTGCGAATATCTTTTTATTATATCTGATTTCTTGTAACTTTGAGTATTTTATTTTAGTAAATTAAATATATTATTTGTACATGTAATTTTGCTGCATAGAACAATTAGAATTCTGGATAAGTAGCTTGAATGTTATCTCCTAGAGAATAGGAGCTTATTATTTGCTAATATGGCTTATTACATTCTGATGAATATTTTGACTCTAATCTGAGTTGAATTGATAGGAATAAATTTTCCAAGTACTTAAAAATTATTTATGTTGGGTATTTTGTAGTGTTTTCCTTTTTATAAAACTACACCATCCGAGAAGAACTCTCATACTTCTGTGTCTTAACTTGTGGAAACAATTTATTTATTTATTTATTCATATTAGAGATGGAGCCTCACAATGTTTCCCAGGATGACCTCAAAATTCTAGGCTCATGTGACCCTCCCGCCTCAGCCTCCCAAGTAGCTGGGACTACAGATGCCCACTGCTGTCCCTGACTATATGAATTATCTTTATCATTGAAAATTTAGGCCAGGCGAGATGGCACATGCTTGTAATCCTAGCACTTTGGGAAGCCGAGGCAGGTGGACTACTTGAGCCCAGGCGTTCAAGACCAGCCTGGGCAACATGGTGAAATCCTGTCACTGAAAAAATAAAAAAAATTAGTCAGGGGTGGTGGTGCACACCTGTGGTCCCAGCTATTCAGGAGGCTGAAATAGAAGGATTGCTTGAGCCTGGGAGGTTGAGGCTGCAGTGAGCTGAGATGGCACCATTGCCTTCCAGCCTGGGTAAGAGAGTGAGACCCTGCCTCAAAAAAAAAAAAAAAAAAGAAAGAAAGAAAGAAAAAGAAAAAGAAACTTGACCAGTGTGTTTGTGCTGGTGTCAGTTTAATGCCTATAGAGACCCTTGGAATTTATGGGATGTTGAATTTTTTAAAATTCATTTGTATTAAGTAGACATTTTATAAAAGAGTAAATACCAACTAAAATAGTAATATTTTATCTGATGTTACCAAAAGGTTCTTCTTTTCAACATTTCATACCTGAGTAAGTTAACTTCTGAGGAATGAATTATATTACCTAGCAACCTCCATCCATCTTACCACATTGTTAAAAGCCTACATTCTGCAAATAATTCACATAATGAAACAATGGGCATAAATTAAGTTACACATTTAATTAATATATATATAAATAAATTATATATACCAAGAAACATTAAACTTTTAAACAATTATAACCAAATTCGTTGCTCATTTGTTCTAAATTGATATTTACATCTTTATTGTTAATTTCTAAGAAAAGCCTTAATAAGCAAAATAACCTAGGAGTATCCTGAATTAGCAAATGTATGTTTTATAGAAATTCTACATTTTATAGATTCTATCACTGCCTCTGTAGTACATACATTTTTATATTTACTGGTTCACTGGTATCCTATAAATAGCCTGGATTTTTAGTATAATTTATACTACTAGAATTGGTCCTCAGGTGTGCATATCAGAAGACAAACACAGTGATGGTTGACATATAGCAGGCTTTTAGCTCACTAAAAATGCTTTTTTTAAAAGCAGGTTCAAAATTGGAAGCATGAATTGAAACAACACAGAAATAACATGTTTGCTTATAGTGGATAAATTGTACTATTTTATAGAAAACTTCTACAAATTTAAGACAAGTTACTGAGCTTGTTGACAAGTTATGAGGCCATATGAAAAGCAAAGAAACAACGAAAAACTAGGCACTATAAAAAAGTAAAAGGAGGCCGGGCATGGTGCCTCAAGCCTGTAATCCCAGCACTTTGGGAGGCCGAGCCTGGCGGATCATGAGGTCAGGAGATCGAGACCATCCTGGCTAACACGGTGAAACCCCGTCTCTACTAAAAAATACAAAAAACTAGCTGGGCGTGGTGGCGGGCGCCTGTAGTCCCAGCTACTCGGGAGGCTGAGGCAGGAGGATAGCCTAAATCTGGGAGGCGGAGCTTGCAGTGAGCTGAGATCCGGCCACTGCACTCCAGCCTGGGCGACAGAGCAAGACTCCATCTCAAAAAAAAAAAAAAAGTAAAAGGAAATTAAAGTTGGTCATTGCAATTTAATTAAGACAATAGTTTGAATGCAAATGAGGACATAAGACTAATTCAATGGAACATTAGAAATTGTCTTGCTTGGTACTGTAATTTATATAGGCAGAAATGGAGACATACTGAGGTTAAGTTTTCATCCAAAGTCACCATTAGACAGTGGCCGAGCTGACTCCTCTTGTTGAGTCTTCTTTTCACTGCGTGACATTGCCTCTTATAAACAGGACATGGTGCCAGTTAATTGTAATTGCTTAAGAAAAAGCAATTGAAAAAATGGTGAATTGTAATTACATATGGGCTGAAATAACATTAGTATAATCAGGAAGATTTGGGGGAGGAAACACCAATCTAGAACATCTATTTCAACCTTGGCAAGCCGGAATGACAATCTGCAACTTTATTTTTTACCAGTTATCACTTACTGGTGTAATGAAACAAATGCTACCAGTAAAATTTAATTATTAAATCAAATCTTTAAAAAAATGTGTATACATGTTTAAATCACATTGTACAAAGGAAAGAAAAGGGGTTGTATTGTTTTCAGGCATAAAAGCATTTCCTTCTTCCTTTTAATTTGATGTGAGACCAGCTTGTTTCATAGTCAAATTTGTATGGAAATGCCCAGAGAGGGCAAAACAAGGAGCTTAACAGATGTCATTTTGCTCTTCTATGAAGCTAAATAGAACTGTAGTTTATTGAATGATTTCTCTTAATTCTACTTCTGCTTGAATGTAGATTGGGGGATGGATAGTAGCTGAGTCCAATTTAATTTTTTCGTTTACTCTCCATTTGATTTATTTATATCATATGATAAATTAATCAGTTTGTTTTAATCTACACTCTGTATAGGGTTTACAATAAGAACATCATTTAAAGTATGGAGTGCAACTCCTACAGGTTATATATATTCATTTTAGTTTATGAAAATTTAATGTCATACACTTATACATTTAATTATATATACCAAATATTTATAACAGTTCATCAAGCTTGACATTTTTTGAAAGAAGAATAAAATAGCAAGAAAGTCAGAAGAAAAGTACAAAGAATTTTTGCTCCCTCTCCTCATCCATTTGAAAGCAAATTGCCAACACGATGCCTTACGACCCCAGAATGCCTTGGTAGATTACAAATGAAGACACTATCATACTACAAAATACAACCATTGAAATCAGGAAATTAACCTTGATATTATTAACATCAAGCTTGCCAGTTGGCCCAATTATGTCCTGTGTAGAAAGAGGATCCAGTTTAGAATCATGGGCTGCATTTTACTGCCCTGTCTCTTAAGCATTTGTAGGCTTTGGAAAGTTTAAATTTTTTCTTGAATTTCATAAATTTGACAATTCTGAAACTCATGGGCTAGGTATTTTGTGGACTCTCTCTCAATATGGATTTGGCTGATTTTGTCTCATGATTAAATCCATGCATCTTTGGCAGGGATATCACAGAAATAATGCTGCTCCCTCATTGCATGCTGTCTGTGGTACACAACTGTGACTTGTTCAATTACTGATGATGTCTCTGTGATAACTGGGTTAAGGTGGTGATTGCCAGGTTTCTTCACAGTAGTTTATTCTTTCCTCTTTAAGAAATAATAAGTATTGCATGGTGAAGTACTTTAAAACTCTGCAGAAATTTCATTCCTCTTCAAACTTTCATGTTATTCATTTCTTTCTTTATATATTTTCTTTCTCTCCTTCTTCTTCTTCTTCTTTTTTTTTTTTTTTTTTTTTTTTTTTTGAGACGGAGTTTCACTCTTGTCGCCCAGGCTGGAGTGCAGTGGCATGATCATGGCTCACTGCAACCTCTGCCTCCTGGGTTCAAGTGATTCTCATGTCTCAGCCTTCCGAGTAACTGGGATTACAGGCACCCACCATCATACCCAGCTAATTTTTGTACTTTTAGTAGAGACAGGATTTCACCATGTTGGCCAGGCTGGTCACGAGCTCCTGACCTCAGGTGATCCACCTGCCTTGGCCTCCCAAAGTGCTGGGATTACAGGCATGAGCCACTACACCTGGCCTCTTTCTTTATACCTTTATAGATTTGTGGTCTACTTATTTAATGGACTAAAATCCACTACTATGATTATTTATTTTAATGTTCAAATTGTTGCTGTGGGAGCCACTTTGATTGCTTTTGTTATCTTTTGACATTTCTCTACTATTCTTTAAGTATTTCCTGACTTTCTGGTACAGAAAATATTCTAGGCTCATTTTGTATTTTTTCTTTCCCATCCAGGAATTGGTCATTTTGCTAAAGGGTCCTGTTTCTTTTTAATGAGAATAGTATTTAGAAGCCAAGATTTGGGTGCTAAATGTACTCATTACTCTTGTGGTGTCACTGCCTCCAGACTGTTTCAGAGGACAAAAACTAAGGAATATATAATAATATGCAGACATGCATCCATATATCTGTTACTCATATGTCTACATTTATATAAATTTATAAATTCATACCAATTCCTTCCATTTCAACACCACTGAATTCATTCTATTTTTCTTTCATTTCAGTATCTGTAGCTTTCTTCTCTGACAGTGAGAAACCTGGTTCACCAATTATACTGAATATATTTGTTTATTTTATCACACCTGTTTCCCTCCAACAGTCCACAGTATGTGGCTAAGCTTCCATTGCCACTCTGCTCTCCACCCTCCATGGGTGCTGTCTCATTCTGCTTGGGCTCTGCTGGCCTCTGCCAGGCCATCCCTGCATGAAGATGCTTTCTTTCTTTTCTTTCTTTTTTGAGATGGAGTCTCGCTGTGTTGCCCAGGCTGGAGTGCAGTTGCATGATCTTGGCTCACTGCAAGCTCCGCCTTCTAGGTTCACACCATTCTCTAGCCTCAGCCTCCCGAGTAACCGGGACAGACTGCAGGTGCCCGCCAACACACTCGGCTAATTTTTTGTATTTTAGTAGAGACGGGGTTTCACCATGTTAGCCAGGATGATCTTGATCTCCTGACCTCGTGATGCGCCTGCCTAGGCCTCCCAAAGTGCTGGGATTACAGGTGTGAGCCACCGTACCCGGCCTTTTTATGGTGCCTTTTTATTTCTTTGCTACTGAGAAATAGTCCTGGACTTTGTGATGCTACCTTACTGTAACATCAACGTTAATACTTTTAAATATTTTCCACAGGTGTTAAGTTATTTTAAGTCATTTGTTGCTTTACTAAGTCAGAGTACCATACATTTTATATGAAGGATAGGGATCCATTTCCTCAAAATATAACTGCTAGTAAGACAGAAGCATAGTGTGATGGTTTATTTTAGGTGTCAACTTGACTGGATTAATGGATACCTACATAACTGGTAAGGCATTATGTCTGGGTGCGGCACACTACAGGAGATTGGTATGTCAGTAGATGGACTAAGTGGGGAGGATCCACCCTCAACACGGGTGAGCACCATCCAATCAGCTGGGGGCCCAGATAGAACAAAAAGGCAGACAAAACGTGAATTTGATTTCTCTCTCTTCTGGAGCTGGAACACCCTCTTCTCCTGGCCTAGGACATCAGAATCCCAGATTTTCCAGCATTTGGGCTCCAGGACTCATACAAGAAGCAGCCCCCTGTGTAATCAGGCTGTAAGCCTCAGACTGAGAGTTACACCATCAGCTTCTTTGGTTCTGAGGCTTTCTGACTTGTTCTGACCGGTGCTGCCAGCTCTCCTAATTCTCCAGCTTGCAGACACCCTGTGGTGGGACTTCTTAGCTTCCATGATCATGTGAGCCAATTCCCCTAATAAATTTCCTGTTATCTATCTATCATCTGTCTGTCTGTCTATCTATCTATCTATCTATCTATCTATCTATCTCTCTATCTATCTATCTGTCATTGGCATCCAAACCAGAGTGACTCCCTCTTGAATAAAGGCTGAATGAAGTGAGACCTTCTGGGTTACACTTCCGGGAAGTTAGGCACTCCTGGTCACAAGATGTTTATGACTGAGGGAACAAGTTAATTATGCCAACTAAATAAGACCCAGAACTTAAGGAAATGTTCTGACGTCCAGATATCTTAAGAACAGACCAGGCAGGGTGGTGCACGCCTATAATCCCAACACTTTGGGAGGCTGAGGGAGGTGGATCACTTGACCAGACTGGGCAACACAGTGCAACTCCATCTCTCCAAAAAAATACAAACATTAGCCAAGGGTGATGGCACACAACTGTGGTCCCAGCTACTCAGAAGGTTGAGGTGGGAGGATTACCTGAGTATGGGACATCCAGGCTGCAGCGAGCCATGATCGTGCCACTGCACCCCAGCCTATGCAACAGAATAAAAAGCATTCTTAGTTTAGGAATAGGTTTCGCTTTAAAGATTATAGTACAACCATAAATTCTTGCTGATATCAATAGGTAAACAAGAGAAGAACGATACTAATAGACTGTTACAAGCTAATCACAATCTTTTGTATAATAATAAAGCACATTATTCTTAGTCCTAACATTGTATATAAGCAAGCATTATGTTTGACATGGGGGCATTCCTTCTCTTGGTTTTTGAGGATGCCCTACTCTGTAATAAGAGTAGTCTCTAACAAACTATCTTAATTTCACTGTACTCTGCTACTCACACTGAATTCTTTCCTGTCTGAGATCCAAGAACCCACTCCTGGGGTCTGGGACGAGACCCTTTTTCCAGTAACATCTATCTATCTATCATCTATCTCCTGCCTATTGGTTCTATCTTTGGAGAACTCTGATACACATAGTAAAGTTAAGATTAACACACAGAAGCAGGTCATGGATTATTCAGGTGGAACCACAGGGGACATTTGGTTAGGATTGCATGATTAATGCCCTACCATCTCATGTCATTGATCAATGGTCACTTCTTTCCTGAGCATTAGCATGTCTCTAAGATTTGCTCTTATCTATCAAATGAATGCAGCGTGACCTCAGTTTCTTCAGTAAGATAGGATATTATCATTGTCTGACAAAGTTTTTTTGAGCCTCAGTTAAAACAATGTTAAGTTAAAGTCATTTCAGTACTTGAAAATGTCATGCAAGTGTGAGGCACTATTAGTATTTTGTAAAAAGTCATTTCTTTAAAGGGAAGACAATTCATGAAGAAAAAATTCAAATGAAAGCAAAGTAATAAATAAAATTACCTTAAGAACTGATGAGAGAATTCTGATTTTGTAGATGGAAATTTGTTTTTGAATTTAATGAATATACATATATTTACTCCTTTAAGTAGCTATTTGATGTTTCAAAAAGATTCAAGCATTTTAATTGCAAAAAATCTTTGCCTTGCTTTAAAAGCAAGTTTAACTTCAGGGACAATACACCTATTCATTACCCAAACCTTTCCTAAGCAGTAACAGCCTTAAGAGTCTATGAATGTAAAGGAGGGGTGTTAAGTCTTACTCAAAATGAATTGAACCCCTGACTCCAAGTCAGCTAGTTTATATTCTAAGATAATGAAAATTAAGAACAATGATTTAGTGACTCCAGAAGACTCAATCAAATATGATCAGAAAAAGGCCAATTATCGTAACTCTTTTAGCCAATATTAACTTCAGAATGTGTCAAATTCTCCATCTTGGAAAAACTGTGTTGACTCCAGCAGACAAAAGAAGTTTTCTTCTCCCATTAACAAACCTTCTAGGTTAGACAAGAGGAAGAAGCATTTAATTGGCATTATTCTAAAAACAAACAATTCAACAAATACATATTTTATAATGATTTTGTATTAAAATAGAACTGGTTTTACTTAATTGGTTGTAATTTAAAGTTCAAAATCTGAAAAATATATTTGTTGTAAAAATTTCACCAGGTTCTGTGTTACCTCTTTTCAATTTTCCTTGAAACAGTTGCTCATTATGATATTTAAATTCTTGTGTCTTACATTTTAAAATTAGTACTGATTTTTCAATACAAAGAATCCTATTGAAACAGCTTAAAATCTTAGCAAAGTCTTTTTACTTTTCATAATATGTTATACATATTTTATATACAAATAAATAATAAACATATATATATATATATTTTTAAATTTAAAGTTTTTGAAACAGGATCTTGCTCTGTCACCCAAACTGGAGTGTAGTGGCACAATCTTGGCTTACTGCAACCTCTGCTTCCCAGGTTCAAGTGATTCTTCTGCCTCAGCCTCTCAAGTAGTTGGAATTATAGGCGTGCACCATCATGCCTGGCTAATTTTTGTATTTTTAGTGGAGACGGGGTTTCACCATGTAGGCCAGGTTGGTTTTGAACTCCTGACCTCAAGTGATCCACCCACCTCAGCCTCCCAAAATGCTGCACCCAACTCTGTATAATATACTGTAGTAGTCTGTACAAACAAAAGCATGTATAGAATTTTGGCATTTGTGTTGAAAATATGGCCACAGATCTCTGCTTAGGTACGTGGAAAGATCGCCTTGTATTCTGGTTTTAGGTTTCAGCAATTTCACCACTGACCATTTTACTGAAATCATATAGTGCTGTAGGTAGTCAGATAATGAGATGCCACTTAAAAGGCCTGAAATACTTGGGGTTGCATAATGGGGATGTATATACTACGTTGCAGGGTAATTCCAAAATTTGGGGGAAGGATTAATAAAATGTTTCTCTTGTTAACTGAATAATGATGAGGTTCATAAATTTGGAAAGGTGAGCTTTGTTTTTTATAAAAAATTGCAGCCCTCAGGTGGCCATTCTGACAAGGTAGGAAGTGTAGCCTCCTGCCAGAAGCCAGAAACAGGCACTTTGAGGTAAGGAAGAATAAGACAGGAATTTATACTGAATGAGGTGGCTGCATATACATTTTTGTTTGTTTGTTTATTTGTTTGTTTGTTTAGACAGAGTCTCGCTTTGTCACCCAGGCTGGAGTGCAGGGGCACAATCTCAGCTCACTGCAATCTCCGCCTCCTGGGTTCAAGTGATACTCCTGCCACAGCCTCCTGAGTAGCTGGGATTACAGGCACCCGCCACCACGCCTGGCTTATTTTTGCATTTTTAATAGAGATGGGGTTTCACCACGTTGGCCAGGCAGCTCTCAAATTCCTGACCTCAAGTGATCCATCTGCCTCGGCCTCCCAATTGTTTGTTTTTGAGGCAGAGTCTCACTGTTGCCCAGGCTGGAGTTCAGGGGCCCCATCTTGGCTCACTGCAACCTCTGCCTCCCAGGTTCAAGTGATTCTCATGCCTCAGCCTCTCAAGTAGCTGGGGTTACAGGCGTGTGCCACCAAGCCTGGACAATTTTTGTATTTTTAGTAGAGACGGAGTTTTGCCATGTTGGCCAGGCTGGTCTTGAACTTCTGGCCTCAAGTGATCCTCCTGTCTCAGACTCCCAAAATGCTGGGATTACAGGCGTGAGCCACCATGCCCCACCTGAATATACATATTTAATCAGCTACAAGAAGAGGCACAAATATATGAAAGGAGAAACATGCACATACACAGTTGAGCTTCATGCCTGTCCATGGGCCTCATGTTCAAAATATGGTGGCATTAGTATAATCTGAGGATGGAGTTTTCAGCCCTTTGACTGAAAAGGTGAAGCAGGGAACACAAAAACCCTTACTATGCATCCTCTATAAACTGGCCAGAGCCATTTCATGTTCGGTGTTCTCTTGTCAGGAAGGAAAGCTGAGTGGTCATTTTGTCAAAACTGCAAAAGGAAGGACAGTCACAAGGTTGGTGGAAATCACTGGTGGAGCCGGCCTTTCCCGAGGGCTGGTTTCTGTTTAACCCCTAAGAAAGAAAGCCTCATGGCTGTTAGCAAGGTTGCAGGGGAGGTGAACGAGGCATGTTCAATCTTCCATGTTATCATGGCCAGGAGCGCAGTTTTCAAGGTTTCTCTGTGGTACCCTTCGCCAAGAGATGGTTCTGTTCAGCTGGTTGGGGGGCTCAGGATTATATTTTTATTTCTCACTCTTAAGGGGAACATCAACTTAGTGTCTTGTCCATGAGACTGAAATGTCTTCCAGTTGTCTTCAAGAAGAGTATCCTCATTTGAGTTTCCCTGAAAGCAGAGGGCCTAAGACAAATATGTGGGCTCAGGTAGTTTCTTTGGGAGTGAATCCTAGGAAGCAGAAGTGAGAGAGTAGAGGCATGGGAAAACGTGGAGTTATTGAGGTATAACTACCTCTATGGACAACTGGGGCTCCATTCTGTTGAAGAGTTGCTAAGAAACTTTGTGGAATCCCTCAGGGATGTTTTAGGGAAGGACAGGGAGACTGGGACACCCATCTATTAATTTCGTGTCTCCCATTGATTGTGGGTTTTGCTAGAGACACTTTGGCACCATGCACTTCTAAGTGTGCCTGTTTAGGGAAGAGGCGGGGTGCGTTGCTTTGAGTGACTGCAGAGAAAGTCCAGATTGTGAGATGCCACAGCACAGCTTGAGGTGGGATGCTGGTTACTTGCACAGACTTGTCCTTCACAGCTGTGCTGAAATCTGGTGGCCAAGGGAAGTGGTTGAGGCACTGCAAGTGTCTGCTACAGACAAGAGAAAGCAAATAGTATAAGAGAAGTTGTTATCCATTTATTTCTAATAGAGTTAAGGGAATGTCATAGCTGTAGGGTCACGGTCTGTACAGAGTGGTGTATGACATGAGAATGTGCTACCCCAAAATATGCCAAAATAAAGATTACTTTGAACTGATCATTTTTAGACACTAGACACAAGAGAATTTTTGAAAACACAAAAATTTCTCTTTTGTAAGGGAAACTTACACCTATAAAGAAAAATCTCCATTTGTAAGTGTGTCTCCCTCTGTGTACCAAGAAGGGAAAGATGATTAAATTACTAGAGACCCATCCACCTAAATCTGCATAGCAAGCCTTACTCTTCTTTACTGTGCGTTTTCTGCTCACCTCCCCATTACTGGCCTTCCCAACACCCTTCTTTCTTTGTTTCAGCAGAAGTTGGTACTCAAGCCTGAATTCTAAGTCATCTCTTGGAGATTTGCTCATTTCTTTGGGTATCTCCCAGTATACATGAGGTATATATGTTATTAAACTTCTGTTTGCTCTATTATGCAGCCACAAAAAAGGATGAGTTTGTGTCCTTTGTAGGGACATGGATGAAGCTGGAAACCATCATTCTCAACAAACTATCACAAGGACAGAAAACCAAACACCGCATGTTCTCACTCATAGGTGGGAATTGAACAATGAGAACACTTGGACACAGGGCAGGGAACATCACACACCAGGGCCTGTCATGGGGTGGGGGGAGTGGGGAGGGATAGCATAAGGAGAAATACCTAATGTACATGACAAATTAATGGGTGCAGCACACCAACATGACACATGTATACATATGTAACAAACCTGCACGTTGTACACATGTACCCTAGAACTTAAAGTATAATAATAAAAAAATAAAAATAAATAAACTTCCTTTTGCTTTTCTCTTGTTAATGTGTCTTCTGTTACTGGGTCCATCTTAACTAAGAACTCTGAAAGTTAGAAAGAAAATTATTTTTCCTCCCCTACAGTTTAAAATGAGAGTTAAAGGCATTTTCTTGTATTACACAGAAAAGGAAGAATGCTGTGATTTTTCATGATTAATGATGAGTATCGAAATTGATGTCTTTCTGTAATGGCTGCAGCCTAATTAGCTATCCTGATTTGAAGAAAGCAGGTTTTCAGAAACACAGTGTCATATGTTCTGATCCTAAGTTCATTAAGTAACCACTGATCTGCAATTTGGTATCCCAGATGGACCTACCCTCAGGAAGTGAATGTCCTGTGCGAATGGCCATTTTTCAGATAAAACTCCCAAGATATGGAATTGTGGTGTAGAAAAAAACTGGGTTCTTGTCATGCGACCAGGAAAATTTAGACATGCGGATGCATTGTAGGGTGAGTAGGGCAGGGTTTATTGAGTGAAAAGAAAACGGGAAAGAGGAACTCTCAGCAAAGTGAGAGTCCTGCCAGCAGGTCTCTTGCCTCATAGACTGAATCCCAGGTCCCCACCCAGGAACCGAAGAGGCCAGGCTCCTCTCTGCTGCAAAAGGTGCGGACTTCCCAAGGCTCCACCCCGTCCTCTCGGTGCACAAGTGGGCATTATTCAGAATCAGTCGGGAAAGGGCAGGTTTCATCTGCGACCAGCAGTTTGGTTTTTCAGCCTTCAAGCTGTTTTATGCTTGGAGGTGGGGGCCCTTTCACCAGGGACCCATGGCTGGCTTCGTCTCTATCAATAGCATATTTCAGTGCAGGGTTGAGGCAGCCTCTTGGAGGCTTATGATCATATATCAAATTCTTATCCCAGAGAAAATCAGAGTTGTGATTTGAAGGGTTATTAGGGTAATTGCATCTGAGATTTTGAATAATCATCAACAGTCACTTAATCTGCATCCCTTATTTTATAAAAAGGCTAGTAGACATTAATAATTGACCTAACATCAAATAGTTTGTGAATGGACAGGCTGGAACTCTTCAGACTGGAATTCAGTTCAATACTCTGCAATGGCATCATAGATCATATGCATTTGTCAATTTGCATAATCAATATTTTATTTTTGTACCATGCAGGGTCATTGTTTAAGTACACAGTGATATACTTCCTGACCTTTAGAATTTTAAATCACTAGGTTTAGTGAAATCCCCCAAACACATTTAAAAACTAGTAGAAAGGCATATGAATGCAAGCATTTGGAGTGTTTTGAATACCAAAAGCCAAAACCAGTACAGGTAAATGACAAGCATCATTTAAAAAGAATGTCTGAACAGCTGGCTGAATAAATCAGCCAAAGCTGAAACACTCTTTTCCCTTGTCCTGGCTGAATAAATCAGCCAAAGCTGAAACACTCTTTTCCCTTGTCTGTGAAATTTTTCTTCCTAGAAGTGAGGGACTCCCTTGAGGGAAAGAAGATAACAGGTAAGCATATTCACTGTTTGCCACGTCTAGAAATAAAATGCTGCATATGTATTCATATGTATGATATATAACACACAACTACACTTTTTTTTTTTTTTGAGACAATGCCTCTTTGTTGCCCAGGCTGGAATGCATAGGTGCAATCACAGCTCATTTCTCACAGTCCACCTCTTGGGCTCGAGATCCTCCCACCTCAGCCTTCCGAGGAGCTGGGACCATAGGTGCACACTACCATGCCTGGCTAATTTTTAATTTTTTTGTAGAAATAGGGATCCCACTACGTTGCCCAGGCTGACCTTGAATTACTGGCCTCAAGCAATCCTCTGGCCTTGGCCTCCCAAAGTGCTGAGATTACAGGTGTGAGCCTCTGCATCCAACCACAAGTAAACTTTTGAATCCAAGGAGACACATGGTGTGGGGTCCAGACTGCTGTGACCATCCTATGTCAGGGCAAGTCTAGCACTTCACTATTTCTGAAACATGGGCTGGGCTTGGTGGCTCACGCCTGTAATCCCAGCACTTTGGGAGGCCAAGGTGGGCGGATCATCTGAGGTCCAGAGTTCGAGACCAGCTTTACCAACATGGTGGAACCCTGCCTCTACTAAAATTACAAAAATTAGCCTGGCATGGTGGTGGGCTCCTGTAATCCCAGCTACTAGGGAGGCTGAGGCAGGGGAAACGCTTGAACCCGGAGGCGGAGGTTGCAGTGAGCCGAGATTATGCCCCTGCACTCCAGCCTGGGTAACACAATGAGATACTATCTTAATAAACAAACAAACAAACAAAGGAAAGAAAGAAAAAGAAATTTCTGAAACAAAAGAACACACCAGTCCCTGAAACTGGATTTCGTATAAGTGCTTTGTGACTTTGGTTTATACTTTTCTTGCTAGGGACATGGAATTTCCATTTTTACCTCCAACTTGGAACCAGCCGTAAGCCAGTGTCTCCCAATGGCTAGCCAAGAACATTTCCTAGTCAGTTTGGGAAGGAGACAGAACCTCATTTTCCTTTCTACATTCCCTAGGAGTCACTTGAAGTCCTGGAAGTCATATTTCCCAGGAATAACAAATGAACCAATCTAAACTCAGTGGGGATGATAGACTTTCTTGAGGTCCTCTGGATTTCCTAGACCCAAAGATTGGTATTTGTGGTAGTGGGTGATGCCCACGGGTGAAGGAGACCTGTTACTGTATTCAGAACCCTGAGAGTTCATTCTGTCCTTCACTTGAAGGAAAAATATCAACAGGTAACAGCACCCCTTAGACTGGCTCTTTCTTCTGTGGATGCCCTTTTCTGGCCATGGGCACTTGAAAGAAATCAATGAGAGACCCAGGACATAGGGCCTGGGGAAGGAGTGGAGACTGATGTCAGCTCTTTCCTGGAAAGGTTAACAGAAACTACAAGGCATGATTTGTTGAAATAATCAGGATGAAAATGCTTGTATATGCTAATCTTATTTTTTATTTTATTTTATTATGAGAGAGGCTCTCCCTCTGTCACCCAGGCTGGAATGCAGTGGCGTGATCTTGGCTCACTGCAACCTCTGCCTCTGAATTCATGTGATTCTCCTGCCTCAGCCTCCTGAGTAGCTGGGATTACAGGTGCACACCACCATACCTGGCTAATTTTTTTTTTTTCAGTAGAGATGGGGTTTCACCATATTGGCTAGGCTTGTCTGGATCTCCTGACTTCAGGTGATCCGCCCGCCTCGGCCTCCCAAAGTGGTGGGATTATAGGTGTGAGCCACTGCGCCAGGCCTAATCTTATGTTTTAATTTCAAATATTGTTTTTATAGTTAATGTTCACATCCCTTATTTATTGAATGAAAACAATGCAATGGGTTAGATAAGTGCTAGAACTAATGCTCTATAATAAACTCTAAAAAACCCTTTCATTGTGGAACATGTCAAGCCTATTTAAAGGGAGTGAGAATAGCATAATGAACCTGGGTACCCATCTAATCTTGCTCCAACGATTATATGATATCAGTTCACAGTCAATTTTATTTGATCTGTATCTCTCTCTCTCCCATCTCAAATTATTTCGAAGGAAATACTGGACATATTTAGATTTACCTTTAATCTTTTTTTTTTTTTTTTTTTTTTTTTAGATACAGGGTCTCACTCTGTTGCCCAGGGCTGGAGCACAGTGGCAAATCATGCATTATTCACTGCAGACTTGAACTCCTGACCTCAAGCAATCTTTCTACCTCGACCTCCCAAAGTGCTGGGATTACAGGGGTGAGTCACTGTGTTTAGCCTAGGCTTACCTTTAATGTTTTTGATAAGTTATTTTTAGTGTCATTTTGATAAAATAATTATACCTAAAATTTACTAATGTGTTGGTATTGTCTACCATCCAATCTATGATCAAATTTTACTGATTCGTTCATAACTGACCCCAGAATTGTTTTGTTTGAATCACTGTAACTGAGTCTCTATTACAAAGATCATACTATGTTTGTTTTACCTACTTTCCCTTTCCCCTTGTCCTTTTCTTTCTCTATGCATACTTGCTTGCATGTCATTATTTCAGTAAAGGGTGGTCACTAATAATTGATTAACTTCATATCCTAGTCCACAGGGGTGCCTGTCAGGTTGATGAACTTGTTTTTCTTTTAAAGAACCATGATCCTTAGGTTATGCAGACCTGCTTGATGGTGCCCAGAAATTTGGGTAGAGGGATGCAAACAGCTTTGATCACTGCGGGAATTTCATCTCCCATATACCCACCTTACTCATACAAGTCTTCAGTTATATTCAAAGGCAGGGCAGATTTGAGAGATTGTCTCTTCTGCCTTCTTGCTTTGGTCAAGCTTTCTCTGTTCCTGAGTGCTGATGTGTGAGTGTTTGGCTTACCGTGCATCAGGTGCACAGACCTAAATTTGGAGATTCTATAACATCAAGACCCATATGACGTTCATATACTGGATTAGGCTGATGACTCATATATCTCTCTTTTAATGTGTGACCATTTCTAGTCTCTTTCTCCCTCCCCTGCCTTTTTTGTTTGTTTATTTTATTGGTAATTTCTTGGTTATTAATAGTCTTGTTTAAAGTGAAGTATTGTCATTTAAGTTTATATATCAATGTTGTCATTATTTGTTTATTTGAAACAAAATTTTATGCCAAGACAGTCATGCGATTGCCCACCTGACCTGTTTTTCCACCATCAGTTTTTACTGTGTGTGTCCCTGGATCATCAGGAAGCATTGACTAAGAATCTTTTCTTCTTAATCTGCCTTACTATTTTCTAATGTAGCTACCGATCAAACTTAGTAGTAACCCACTCATTTTGTGTGTAGGCAAAAGCAACTAGGAATAAACAGAAGTTTTCCACAGTGGGTAAATGTGTGGACCTGGGTTTGAAACCTGATGACACTTCCTGGCTATGCCCCCTTGGGCCAGGGATTAACTGCTCTCACTTTTAGTTCCCTCAACCCTCAGGTGCATGTGATTATATTCAGTACCTGATATGGTTTGGCTCTGTGTCCCCACCCAACTCTCCTCTTGTAGCTCCCATAATTCCCATGTGTTGTGGGAGGGGCCCGGTAGGAGGTGATTGAATCATGGCGGCGGGTCTTTCCTGTGCTGTTCTTGTGATAGTGAATGGGTCTCATGAGAACTGACAGTTTTAAAAACAGGCGTCTTCCTGCACAAGTTCTCTCTTTGCCTGCTTCCATCCACATAAGATGTGACTTCCTCCTCCTTGCCCTCTGCCATGATTGTGTGTCCTCCCCAGCCACATGGAACTGTAAGTCCAATAAACCTCTTTCTTTTGTAAATTGCCCAGTCTTGGGTATATCTTTTTTTTTTTTTTTTTTTGAGACTGAGTCTCGCTCACTACAACCTCCACCTCACAAGCGATTCTTCTGCCTTCCTGAGTAGCTGGAACTACAGGCGTCCGCCACCACTTCCGGCTAATTTTTGTATTTTTAGTAGAGAGGGGGTTTCACCATATTGGCCAGGCTGGTCTTGAACTCCTGACCTTGTGATCCACCTGCCTCGGCCTCCCAAAGTGCTGGGATTACAGGCTTGAGCCACCACGCCTGGCCTCGGTATATCTTTATCAGCAGCATGAGGACACACCAATACAGTAATTTGGTACCAGGTAGTGGGGTGGTACTGTAAAGGTACCTGAAAATGTGGAGGTGACTTTGAAACCGGGTCACAGGCAGAGGTTGGAACAGTTTGGAGGGCTCAGAAGACAGGAAAATGTGGGAAAGTTTGAAACTCCCTACAGAGTTGTTGAATGGCTTTGACCAAAATATTGATAATGATATGGACAATGAAATCCAGGCTGAGGTGGTCTCAGATGGGGATGAGGAACTTGTTGGGAACTAGAGCAAAGGTGACTCTTGTTATGTTTTAGCAAAGAGACTGGTGGCATTTTGCCCCTGACCTAGAGATTTGTGGAACTTTGAGCTTGAGAGAGATCATTTAGGGTATCTGAAAGAAGAAATTTCTAAGCAGCAAAGCATTCAAGAGGTAACTTGGGTGCTGTTAAAGGCATTTAGTTTTATAAGGGAAGCAGAGCATGAAAATTTGGAAAATTTTCAGCCTGACAATGCAATAGAAAAGAAAATCCCATTTTCTGAGGAGAAATTCAAGCTGGCTGCAGAAATTTGCCTAAGTTAAATTTTAATCCCCAAGACAATGGGGAAAATGTCTCCAGGGCATGCCAGAGGTCTTCACAGCAGCCCCTCCCATCACAGGCCTGCAGGCCTAGGAGGAAAAAGTGGTTTTGTGGGCCAGGCCCAGGATGCCTGTGCTGTGTGCAGCCTAGGGACTTGGTGCCTTATGTCCCAGCTACTCCAGCTATGGCTGAAAGGGGCCAATGTAGAGCTCAGGTTGTGGCTTCAGAGGGTGCAAACTGTAAGCCTTGGCAGCTTCCATGTGGTGTTGAACCTGCCAGTGCACAGAAGTCAAAAATGGGGGTTTGGGAACCTCTGCCCAGATTTCAGAAGATGTATGGAAACGCCTGAATACCCAGGCAGATGTCTGCTGCAGGGTTGGGGCTCTCATGAAGAACCTCTGCTAGGGCAGTGCAGAAGGGAAATGTGGGGTCAGAGCCCCAACACAGAGTTCCTACTGGGGCATCACCTAGTGGAGCTGTGAGAAGTGGGCCACCCACCTCCAGATCCCAGAATGATAGATCCACTCACAGCTAGCACCATGCACCTGCAACTTGCACTCAATGCCAGCCCATGAAAGCAGCCAGGAGGGAGTCTGTACCCTGCAAAGCCACAGGGGCAGAGCTGTCCAAGACCAAGGGAACCCACCTCTTGCATCAGCACGACCTGGATGTGAGATATGGCATCAAAGGAGATCATTTTGGAGCTTTAAGATTTGACTGCCCCTCTAGATTTCAGACTTCCATGGGGCCTGTAGCCCCTGTGTTTTGGCCAATTTCTCCCATTTGGAACAGCTGAGTTTACCCAATACCTGTACACCCATTGTATCTAAGGCAGTAGCTAACTTGCTTTTGACTTTACAGGCTCATAGGCAGAAGGGACTTGCCTTGTCTCAAATGAGATATTGGACTGTGGACTTTTGAGTTAATGCTGACATGAGTTAAGACTTTGGGGGGGCCGGGCGCGGTGGCTCAAGCCTGTAATCCCAGCACTTTGGGAGGCCGAGGTGGGTGGATCACAAGGTCAGGAGATCGAGACTATCCTGGCTAACATGGTGAAACCCCGTCTCTACTAAAAATACAAAAAACTAGCCGGGCGTGGTGGCGGGTGCCTGTAGTCTCAGCTACTTGGGAGGCTGAGGCGGGAGAATGGCGTGAACCCGGGAGACGGAGCTTGCAGTGAGCCGAGATCACGCCACTGCACTCCAGCCTGGGAGCACAGCGAGACTCCGTCTCAAAAAAAAAAAAAAAAAAAAAAAAAAAAAAAAAAAAAAAGACTTTGGGGGACTGTTGGGAGGGCATAATTGGTTGTGAAATGTGAAGACATGAGATTTGGGAGGGGCAAGGGGTAGAGTGATATGGTTTGGCTCTGTGTCCACACCCAAATCTCATCTTGTAGCTCCCATAACTCCCACTTGTTGTGGGAGGGACTCAGTGGGAGATGATTGCATCGTGGGGGTTGGTCTTTCTCTGGCTGTTCTCGTGATAGTGAATGGTTCTCACAAGATCTGATGGTTTTAGAAACAGGAGTCTCCCTGCACAAGCTCTCTCTTTGCCTGCTGCCATCCACGTAAGATGTTAATTCCTCTTCCGTGCCTTCTGCCATGATTGTGTGGTCTCCCTAGCCATGTGAATCTGTAAGTACAATAAAATTCTTTCTTTTGTAAATTGCCCACTCTTGGGTATGTCTTTATTAGCAGCATGAAAATGAACTAACACACTACCTTAGAGTGTTACTGTGAAAAGAGGAAATGTTTGAAAATTTTTAGTTTGGTGTCGCCCACACTATGAGCATTCAGTAAATGTGAACTGTAATGCTTACTGTTGTGCTCCATTCCCACAGTCATTTTTGTGTATGTGTTTTGATTTTTTAGACTTAAAAAATACAGTTTTAGATTTATAGAATAATTGAACAGATATTGCATAGAGTTCTATACACCCACCCTATCCCTACTCCTCAATTTCCCTCCACAATTTCCCCTATTATTAACAACTTGCATTGGTGTGGTACATTTGTTAAAATTAATGAACCAATATTGATACATTATTGTTAACTATCGTCCATAGTTTACACGAGGGCTCACTCTTTGTGTTGTACAGTTCTATGGTTTTGACAAGGGTATAATAACATGTATCCACTGAAAGGGATCAGAATATTCTACCCTCAGAATATTCTACTTTGTCATAAGAATTATTTTGAGCTGAAGGCAATTTAGAAACAGCAGACTCAGGAAGAGCTCCCTGACCTCTCTTTTCTGCCTAAAAGCAAGGGATAAATTTCCCTTTTCCCATACCCGGGAGAGGAGAATGATTCTCCATTCTTACAACCAGAGAGAACTTGAGTTTGTGTAGCAAATCTCAGTAAACAACCCTTATCTACCACGTACTCCCTAGTCACCTTCTCCCAATTTACCACCCCTAGGAACCCGAACTCCCCCTTTCTTTTGTCTAGTCATGTCTCCACAAGTTATCATCCTTTGCTAAAATGGTGTATTAGTCCCTTTTCACACTGCTGATAAAGACATATGCTAGACTGGGTAATTTTAAAGAAAAAGAAGTTTAATGGACTCACAGTTCCATGTGGCTGGGGAGGCCTCACAATCATGGCAGAAGGTGAAAGACATGTCTCACATGGTGGCAGGCAAAAAGAGAGAGTGAGAACCAAACGAAAGGGTTTCCCCTTATAAAACCACCAGATCTCATAAGACTTATTCACTACCATGAGAACAATGTGGGGGAAACCCATGATTCAGTTATCTCCTACTGGGTCCCTCCCACAACATGTGGGAATTATGGGAGCTACAATTCAAGATGAGACTTGGGTGGGGACAGAGCTAAACCATATCAAATGGTATGTAAACCCCATGGTCTCACTACCTCTTTGAGTTTCTAGTTCTCTTCTATGAAGCTCCTGTACACATAAAATTAAAAATAAACTTTGTCTGCTTCTTCTCTGATTAATCTATCTTTTTTCAGTTTTACTCTTAAATTCCAGCCACAGAAACTAAGAGGGTAGAGGAAGTTTTTCCTCCCCTACATATTCATTCTAGTTTCATACAGAACAATTTAACCACCCTAAACATACCCTGTGTACCTATTCATCTTTCTGTCCCTCCCCCAATATCTCTGGCAGCCACTGTCTTTTTATTGTCTCTATGGTTTTGCCTTTTCCAAAATGTCATATGGTTGGAATCATCTAGTATGTATCTTTTTCAGTCTGCTGTCTTTCACTTAGCAATATGACTTAGAGTTTCATTTTTTAAAAATGCATGTGATTTATAGTTAATGGAAAGGATTACATAGAGCGTATTTTAAGTGAAGACATGGGAGTTGCTTTTGATATTTTTACTTCCTTGATACAATATGAGACTGATGGGAGGGGTTTCTCTTCCAGCACTGAGCAGCGGGTAGAAAGAAAAACATGAGGATTCTGGATTCTCTCTTTAAAAGCACATCCATGTTGAGTAGAATGCAGTGGCTCCTGCAGCTAATCCAAGAACTAGCTGCAACCTGAAAATACAGATTCCTTCATCCCTGGGAGTTTCTGACTCTGGAGCACTGGAGAAAGACCTAGGACTGCATTTTAATGGGCTTCTCAGGTGATATTTACTCATACAGAACCATTTCCTTGGTAGTAAAAAGGAATACTGGCTTTGGTCTCAGAGGATTTGGCATCAAGTCCTCTCTCTTCATTGAAGCACCAAATATTTTTTTAACTCCTCCCATGTGCCAGACCTTGGACCAGGCTCTGGATTGATACAACAGTGAGTTTAATAGTCATACTTTCTACCCTTTACAAGCTTACACTGGAGAAGAGGCAGGTGTTAAGTAAACAATTACAGAAATAAATCTTATTCATCAACTATGCTAAGTGCTAAGAAAGAAAATACAAAATGCTATAAGAGAGTGTTAAAAAAGGGATCTGGCTCTGTCTAAAATGGGGTCAATGGTTCACTTTTCCCTGAGATAATCACTTTGAACTGAGATATTATTTATGTGACACGAGGGAAAGATGTCTGCCACCCAGGCACACAAGGTCCATATGGCTTGGAACACAAGGAGAGAGAGATGAGGCTGCAAATTAACCACTTGATATCTGTCCTGCAGATAAACAGCCAGGGGCACTGGGTGTCTAGCTATCCTCCTACTCAACTACTCTGAAGTTTCTCCCAAATCTCCAAAACATGTTTAGTAATTCTGCCAATTATATTTATCAAGAACTTAAACAATCAGATTGTTAGTAGCCTTTTCTTAAAAAGTGTTAGAATTTTAGTTGTTAGTGAATGATTCTTAAAAGGCTGTTCTATCTTTGGGTTAGGGCCAATTATTCATTTGCTGAAAGATATATGTAGAAAAGAAAAGGATCTGATTCTGCATTGCCACTACTTAAGAACTGTGTAATGCTTGAGCTTTTGTCAAGTGTCTGTAGCCTCCTTTCATTTTCACTGTAGACTTGTGGAAATGCATTATTATCATACCAATTGTACAGATGCAGAAGTAAAGGCTGAGAGAAATGTAGAGGTACACTGTGTTGACACAGTGAGGAATTGATTGCAGTGTTTGGCTGTCAGGGAACAGTCAATGTTCTTAGCTAGGACCATTTTATTACTACCATTGTGTCAGTTTTGAGCCCCAGGTATGCATTCTCTTATGGAAGATATACAATCTAGACATACTTATATGAACCCCAAAAATCTGAGGCAGGTCTCAGTTAATTTAGAAAGTTTATTTGCCAAGGTTGAGGATGCATGCCCATGACACAGCCTCAGGAGGTCCTGAAGACATGTGCCCAAGCTGGTCAGAGCACAGTTTGGTTTTATACATTTTAGGGAGACATGAGACATCAATCAACATATGTAAAATGAACATTGGTTTAGTCTGGAAAGGCAGGACAACTCGAAGCAGGGAGCAGGCTTCCAGGTCATAGGTAGATAAGAGACAAATGGTTGCATTTTGAGTTTCTGATTAGCCTCTCCAAAGGAGGCCATCAGATATGCATTTATCTCAGTGAGCGGAGGGGTGACTTTGAACAGCATGGGAGGCGGTTTTGCCCTTAGCAGTTCCCAGCTTGGCTTTTCCCTTTAGCTTGGTGATTTTGGGGGTCCAAGATATTTTCCTTTCTTTTTTTTTTTTTTTTTTTGAGACTGAGTCTTGCTCTGTCACCCAGGCTGGAGTGCAGTCATTCAATCTCAGATCACTGCAACCTCTGCCTCCCAGGTTCAAATGATTCTTCTGCCTCAGCCTCCTGAGTAGCTGGGATTACAGGTGCATGCCACCATGCCCAGCTGATTTTTGTATTTTTAGTAGAGACGGGGCTTCACCATGTTGGCCAGGCTGGTCTTGAACTCCTGACCTCAGGTGATCCATCCGCCTCAGCCTCCCAAAATGCTGGGATTACAGGCGTCAGCCACCACGCCCAGACTTTCCTTTCACACTTACATCCCAGGATCTTACTTAATGCTGGAAATGAGGTTCTATGGAGGACTCCCAGTGTTTTTTCTCCTACTCTCCAAAGCCAACCAAGATCTCTTCAGAAATCTTCAGCTCAGCCCAAAGGAGAAATTTCCAAGGTAAATGAATTTTCCTAGAAGTATAAATGATATTAAGAATTCTGCCCATATGGGCTGGGATTATGCTTTATATCCTGACAGACCTTTTTCAAAATAAATTATGTTCCTACTCTCCATCTTAGCAGATTATGAAGGCAATTGCTGCTGAAATGGAACCATGTGGTAAG
The DNA here is from genome assembly GCF_003255815.1 of Theropithecus gelada. Taxonomy (NCBI): domain Eukaryota; kingdom Metazoa; phylum Chordata; class Mammalia; order Primates; family Cercopithecidae; genus Theropithecus; species Theropithecus gelada. Next base: position 36,744,068 of record NC_037670.1, on the reverse strand, counting down.
CCCTGCATTAAAGCAAGTGTAGGTTTATTATACACGTTGGAGACAGTAGGTGACAGTGTAGAATTATTTATTTTAAGGGTATGAGACCACTTACCTTCCTTCCTCAATATCCTTCTTATCTCTTGTTACAGTGCTGCACTTTACACTGTAAGAATCATTCCTTGGAATTTGTAAGGCCTTGAATATAAAAGGCCCCTGTTAAAATAGCATGCTACCTAAGAAAAGTAACCCATTAACATCCATTAAGGCTTAAGTGTTAATTATAATCATGAAGTTTGGGCTAAATGATTTACTATTCAGAAGCCAAAGGCTTCCGGATTTGTCTGACTCCAAGTACAGAGTCAAGAGTTCAGGTGATTCTAATAATGCAAAAATATCAAGAAATTATGGGATCTTCTCATTCCACCCTTCATCTTTATCCTAACTACTACTATTTCACAATATATTTCTTAGTCATGCTGATTACTGTGAGGTTATCAAGGGTAGTCTACAACGTAGAGCCTCTACTTTCTTTCCAGAGCTTTATGGGAGAACTGGTTGTCTTCTGTGTTTTTCCTTGAGAATTTTGCTTATCTGTTGTGTCTGTCCTAGGTGGCATGGTAGTTGGTCTCAGACAGAGCTGTGTTTTTGTACACTGTCATGGAGAGTGGCATTTATGAAGCATTTTTTGTATACAGTTCTTGTCTTTGATAGTCATTATATTTTGTATTTTAATAAATTATCCTGGGCTGGGTGTAGTGCCTCATACCTGTAATCCCAGCACTTTGGGAGGCCAAGATAGGTGGATCACTTGTGCCCAGGAGTTTGAGACCAGTTGCTGAAACCACATCTCTACAAAAAATACAAAAATTAGCTGGGCATGATGGCACATGCCTGTAGTCCTAGCTACTCGGGAGGCTGAGGTGGGAGGATCACCTGAGCCTGAGGAGGCCAAGGCTACAGTGAGCCAAAATCATGTTACTGCACTCCAGCTTGGGCAACAGAGTGAGACCCTGACTCAAAAAAAAAAAACCCTGAATTTTTCTCTAAAGAATAAAATGTATTGAGAGCTCAGGTTTTGTCTTGTTGAATTCTAAGTCCTATTACTCAGCTGAGTCTTTTTACGGCCTTGTTGAATTGTCAACAGAGACAGTGGATTACTGATTCGTTAAGTATATATTCTCTCTAGCAGGAAAATGGAGTGAGGAATGTCCTTGCATTTCCACATTACCTGACACCATCATTTTAACTTTATTCGTTAACTTTATTTTGCAATCTGTGCGACTCAAAACAAAAATCTGCCATTAGCTCCAGTTTGGCTCCAAAATAAAACATTACTTTGTTCATTCCTTTTCACATGTTGTATTAAAGTTCTGTCACTGTGCTGATGCTAGGATCCTCACCAGAGGGAAGCGGATGGAGCACATTTTATGGAGGACATAGAGAGAAATTCAGAGCATGAGGAAAAAGGCCAGGCTACATTGGGTTGGACATCTCAGTTGATGATACTGGGTATCCAAGAAGCTTTAGTTTCCCACGTATGGTTAGGATATAGGTACCTGGATATGAAGTAGTGTTATGCCCAGACCGTTTGTTCCCCAAAGAAGACCACCAGAGTCCAGAGTCAAAGCTAGGCGGCAAGGATCTCTACTACAAGTTCGAACCTGGTCCCTCCATTCCACAGCATACAGGAGGGCCTCGAACAATGCGAGTGCTTGCTTTTTATAGCCCGATGTAAACAGGATATGTAAAGTTATAGGGAACAAGGTAATTCTCTCGGTTACAGCATTACAATTGGTTAACATTCTACATTTAGCATTCCTTATCGGAGATCTCCCAGGTGATGTTTTTCTGAAGTTTGAAAGAAATATGGAGGAATGTGTTTGTGCTGGGCTCAGGAAGTTGGGAGATATATGGGGGATGTGCCTCATTCCTTTCATTCCCCCCTTCTTTTCAGGTAACTCTAGAGCCAATCTTGGGTCTTATAAGTCTGACTCTGTTTCAGCGTCTACAGATTGGTATTGGGCTCTGAGGACCATGAGCTGAACAGTGTCAAACCTTTCTCTGACAAACTGCAAAATTCTGTTAACAACACAAGGTCCTATGGTTAGCAGAAATAGTAGACTTAGCAGGGGTCCAAGGAAGGGGGCTAACAGAGAAAACATAGAGGAATTCCACCATTGGTCTGTAGCTGAAGCAAACTGCCGTGTTTTTACTTCAGTGCTTAACTTGCGTAACTGTTGGACCCGGTCTTCTACAAGCCCTGATTCATTTATGTAGAAACAACAGTCTTCTTTTAGAAACATACATGTACCACCTTTTTCAGCAGTGAGTAGGTCTAGGGCCCTCCGGTTCTGCAAAGTTACTTGAGCTAGGGACGTGAGCTGCCGCTGAAGGGATGCAAGGGACTCAGCTGACTCCTCCATAGCAACGGCAAATTGTTGGTACAACTTGTTGCTTTCTATGAGGGTGTGACTTAGGGCTCCCCCCGCCATCCCGGCCGCAATGAGGGATGCGGTGAGGAAGATTCCTGCAATGAGGGGGAGAAATATGGCTCGTGCAGGTCTCGGTCTAGGGACTGGGTGAATAGTAGTACTAGTCCAGTTACCGGTGTACCCTAGGAATTCACCAGCAGTTAGTAGAGTCAACCGGGGAACTAATGTGACAGGAAGACACAGTAGGTTGGTAACAGAGGGACTAGATAGGTCCTTAGATAATGTCGCATTACACCAGAAGAATATGCCTGGCAGAGCCCTTAGAGTGATATTAGGGGGCACTGCAGTGATGCTGCAGAGGCTGGAATTGGTTCCTGAGAAGCAGTAGGGAAACTTCTCCTGACTGGGGTTTAGGTGCTGGTTTGGTGTTTTCCCCAGCGGCCACTAGGGCGGCTAACGTTAGGGCTAGACTACCTAACCGCATGTTTGCAGTGAGCTATATTGCCGGCGCAGGGTGAGTTTTAAGGGGTTGTTCTTAGCTCTGTCCACAGTCCACGTGGCCGGTGCTTCAGCCGCTGCCGTGATTGGTCCTAGAAGGTCAGAGGTTGGGTCCACCGGCTTGACGTGGGTGTAGTGGATCCATGACGTGATGCCTTTTACCTTCAGGGCGGTGGGTGTGGTCAGGAGTACCTGGAGTGGTCCTTTTCACCTGGGTTCTAGGGTCTCTTGTCGGTGTCGCTTAACCAGGACCTAGTCTCCCGGCTGGTACAGATGGGGTGTCGGTGGGGGACCGGTCTCATATAGTTCCTTCAGCTTGGGCCAGATTTCTTGATGAATTTTCTGCAAGGCTTGTAGGGAAAATAAGAGTTCAGAGACATTTTCTGTTTCAGATTTGAGCAGATTATCTTTTAGACTGGGAACCAGGGGTGGGGGTCTGCCATACATGATTTTGTAAGGGGTAAGGCCCAGTCTGTAAGGGGTATTACGGGCCCGGAACAGAGTGTAGGGGAGAAGGACCACCCAATTAGCGCCAGTCTCCATAGTCAATTTAGTTAAGGTCTCTTTTAAGGTCCGATTCATCCTTTCTACCTGTCCTGAACTCTGGGGCCTGTAAGCGCAATGTAGTTTCCAATTTGCCCCAAGGATGGAAGCCAAATCCTGACTTACCTTAGCGACGAAGGCCGGCCCATTATCTGACCCTATCTGGACGGGGAAGCCATACCTGGGGAGGATATCTTCCAGAATTTTCTTTGCTACAACCTGAGCAGTTTCTCTTTTGGTTGGAAATGCTTCAGTCCACCCTGAAAAAGTATCTACAAAGACAAGTAAGTACCGATACCCGTACTTTCCTGGCTTTATTTCAGTAAAATCTACTTCCCAGTAGATACCGGGCCTGGTTCCTCTAAGCCTTGTTCCCACTGCAGCCTGGGACTGGGGGTAGGCGTTGTTAAGCTGGCAGACTTTGCAACTTGCCACGATGCTGCTGGCCATCTCGGCTGTATGTCTGAATTTGAGCTTAGAGCGTCTGATCAGGTCTATCATCCGCCGAGCACCCAGGTGGGTGGTTGGGTGGATGTGTTCTAACACTTGTTGTCCTAATTTTTCTGTAGGATGGTTTGGTCATTAGTATCAGTCCACCACCTATTCTGGATCTGTTTCAGGGGAAGCTTGTCAATCCACTGGAGATCTTGTTCTGAATAATCAGGGAAATGTGGCAAGTCCTGGGGGCCCGGGTCAGGGAGCTGGAGTGCAAGGAGTTGGCTGGGAGCCTTTACCACATTTCTTGCAGTTTGGTCTGCCAGAAAGTTGCCTTGAACAGTTGGAGTGGTTGATTTCTGATGCCCTGGGCAATGCACAATGGCTAACTTTTCTGGGTTCCATAGCGCTGTTAACAGGGCTAGGATCTCTTGCTTGTTTTTTTATCTCTTTTCCTTCAGCCGTTAGTAACCCTTGCTCCCTGTAGATGGCCCCGTGTATGTGTGCCGTAGCAAAAGCATATCGGCTGTCTGTATATACCGTCAGCTTCTTCCCTGCCCCTAAGGTAAGAGCTTGGGTGAGCGCTATCAGTTCGGCCTTCTGGGCTGATGTCTCCGGGGGCAGGGGTCCCGCCCAGATTACCTCAGTCTCTGAAGTCACTGCTGCTCCAGCATACCTCTGGCCTTGATGCATGAAGCTGCTCCCATCAGTGAACCAGACGAGGTCAGCATCAGGGAGTGGGCGGTCCTGCAGGTCCTCTCCAACTCCGTGCACCTGAGCTAGTATCTTGGTGCAATCATGGAGTGGCGTGTCCAGGTCCGGGTTGGGCAGCAGCGAGGCAGGGTTTAAGGTTGTTGGGGGCAGGAAGGTTATCCTGATAGGATTTAGTAGTAGTCCTTGGTAGTGGGTGAGCCGGGCATTACTTATCCATCGATTAGGTGGCTGTTTGAGTACACCTTCGATGGCACGTGGGGTAACGACCCGCAATTCTTGACCCATGACAAGTTTATCAGCATCTTGTACCATCAGAGCCGTGGCCGCAATCATTCGGAGACAAGGGGGCCACCCGGCAGCCACTGGGTCTAACTTCTTTGACAGGTAGGCAACTGGCTTCCGCCAGGGGCCTAAATTCTGAGTTATTACCGCCTTGGCGACACCCTTACTCTCATCCACATATAAGTGGAAGGACTTGGTGACATCAGGTAGTCCCAGTGCAGGCACAGAGAGTAGGGCGGTTTTGATCTGTTGGAAAGCCGACTCGGCTTCGTTTGTCCAATTAAATGGTTGCTGCCCCCGTGTTGCCTGATACAAGGGTTTAGCCAGTTCTGCGAACCCAGGTATCCATAGTCTACAAAATCCCGCCGACCCCAGGAATTCCCTCACTTGTTGGGTGGATTGTGGCCTGGGGATCTGCAGAACAGTCTGCTTTCGAGTGCCTGTTAACCAGTGCTGCCCTCCTTTTAGCAGGTACCCCAGATATGTTACTTCTGGCTTACAGATTTGAGCTTTCTTTGCCGAGGCTCGGTAGCCTAGATTTCCCAGAGCTTGTAAGAGACTCTTGGTCCCTTGAATACAAGCTTCTTGGGTCTCAGCAGCAATCAGGAGGTCATCAACATTTTGTAGTAAAGTTACCTCAGGGTGTTTACGTCGGTACTCACCCAGGTCTTCATGGAGGGCCTCATCGAACAGGGTAGGAGAGTTTTTGAATCCCTGCGGCAGCCTGGTCCATGTCAGTTGGCCACTTATGCCCTTTCCAGGGTCATTCCACTCGAAGGCGAAGAGCTTTTGGCTCTGAGGGGCTAAAGGCAAACTGAAGAAAGCATCTTTCAAATCTAAAACAGAGTACCATTGATGTTTAGGGTTTGGGGTACTCAGGAGGGTATACGGGTTTGGCACAGTTGGGTGTATGTCCACAATCCTCTAAGTCTTCTAATTTCTGGAGTTTCCTTTTAATGTCTGGGGCTGCCTGATTTCCGAAAGACATTACAACAGCTGCCTGACTTCCTGGAGCCTCTGGGTCTATGGGGGTGTACTGTCTAAAAGCTTCCATTAACCTTTCTAAGTAGGTAGCTGGGCTCTCTGTCTTTCCCTGCAGAACAGAGTATACTTTAGCCAAATTAGTGGGCTTGCGAGCAGCTGCCCAGAGACCCGCCATTAGAGTCTGGCGATAAAGGCATAGCCGTCCCCTACCTTCTGCCGTGTTGTAGTCCCACGCCGGCCTGGTCAGAGGAAAGGTCGCATTTATGAGGTCGGGGTTGGCAGTCGGTTGACCGTCATCCCCCGGGGCCAGCTTTCTAGCTTCTACCTGTATTTTATCTCACTCCTCCGTTGTGAACAAGATTCGGAGGAGCTGCTGACAATCATCCCAAGTGGGCTGGTGGGTGAACATGACACTATCCAGTAAAGCCAGTAAATCTTTGGGGTTGTCTGAAAACCGAGCACTCTGAGTCTTCCAGTTATACAGATCACTGGTGGAGAATGGCCAGTACTGGAGCCTGGGGATTCCTGTGTCATCTAGAGGTCCTATTTCCCGAAGGGGTAAAGCCACCGTGGAGTCAGGCGCCTGGGGGGGGGGCTAGCCCGCGAAGTGCACCCTCGCGTCTGCCCCGCGGCCCCTTCAAAGTTACTTTCCCTTTCAGCGGGCCCCTGTGTGCCGGCCGCCTCCCATCCGCCTGCTCCCTCCCACAGCTTAGCCCCGGGGGCTGGGGCCTGGGGCCCGGAGGGGTACAGAGGGGGTTCTGTGAACAGTGGGTCCCCGCTATCAGGTAGAACAGGATGGGGGGGGCAGTTGGTTGCTTGGATTTTAGTGGTCGAGCAACCAGTGCCTTACAGGGTTCAGGGGCTAATTGGAAAGGGGACAGCCAAGGAGGCGGGTTGTCAACAAGGTCCTGCCATATGAGGATATATGGGATTTGATCTAAGTGGCCCGCAGGCCCAGGTGGGAAAATCTTGGACTTTAGTGATGACAGCAAGTCGGAACGTCCCTTCGGGTGGCCACCCCACATCAAAGGCAGGCCATTCGGAGCGGCACAGAGTAATTAGCTTTCCTTTCCTGATTTCTATACCAAGATCATGGCCCCTTGCTCTTACTTCTTTGAAAATACTTGTAAGGAGAGATAGAGGAGTGCTCTGGGTATTACCTATCCTGTAATAATTTGTAGTCTCTTCCTGTAAAGGAATGTGGGTTAGAATCCCTGTAAAGGAAATCTGATCTGACTTATTAATGATATCTAGTTGCAAGCGCGCCCCGGCAGCCCGGGTCAGAGACAGCTGCTGCCCAGATCGCAAACGCGCTAGCGCTCCCCGGCAGCACAGATCGCAAGCGGCTCCGGTAGCACAGATCGCAAGCGTGCACCGGAAGCACAGATCGCAAGCGGCTCCAGTAGCACAGATCGCAAGCGGCTCCGGTAGCACAGATCGCAAGCACGCACCGGAAGCGCAGATCGCAAGCATGCCCCGGCAGCCCGGGTCAGAGACAGCTGCTGCCCAGATCGCAAACGCGCTAGCGCTCCCCGGCAGCACAGATCGCAAGCGGTTCCGGTAGCACAGATTGCAAGCGGCTCCGGTAGCACAGATCGCAAGCACGCACCGGAAGCGCAGATCGCAAGCATGCCCCGGCAGCCCGGGTCAGAGACAGCTGCTGCCCAGATCGCAAACGCGCTAGCGCTCCCCGGCAGCACAGATCGCAAGCGGTTCCGGTAGCACAGATTGCAAGCGGCTCCGGTAGCACAGATCGCAAGCACGCACCGGAAGCGCAGATTGCAAGCACGCACCGGAAGTGCAGATCGCAAGCACGCACTGGAAGCGCAGATCGCAAGCGCGCACCGGAAGCCCAGATCGCAAGCGGCTCCCGTAGCACAGATTGCAAGCGCACACCGGAAGCACAGATCACAAGTGGCTCCGGTAGCACAGATCGCAAGCGCGCACTGGAAGCGCAGATCGCAAGTGCGCACCGGAAGCCTGGATCGCAAGCGGCTCCGGTAGCACAGATCGCAAGCGCACACCGGAAGCACAGATCGCAAGCGCGCACCGGAAGCCCGGGTCAGAGTTAGCTGCTCGGATCGCGATCGCGCTCCGGCAGCCCAGATCGCAAGCGCGCACCGGCAGCCCGGGTCAGAGTTAGCTGCTCGGAGCGCGATGGCAGCCCAGATCGCAAGCGCGCACCGGTAGCCCGGGTCAGAGTTAGCTGCTCGGCAGCTCAGATCGCAATCTAGATCAGACGAGAGCCAGGGGACGTCTCCCACTGGTCTCCGCTGGCCGTCCTATAGTGCCTCCGTCAGGACTGCGCCAGCTTCAGTTTCAGACCTCGCGAGTCACAGATTCAGATTCAGAACAGACACAGACAGACAAACGGAGACCAGCCGGCTCACCTATCAGTAGATCGATCCTAGTAGATCCCTTGACCAGAGGTCTGGTGGGCTTGGGGAATCCCGGACGAGCCCCCAGATGTTATGCCCAGACCGTTTGTTCCCCAAAGAAGACCACCAGAGTCCAGAGTCAAAGCCAAGCGGCAAGGATCTTTACTACAAGTTCGAACTTGGTCCCTCTATTCCACAGCATACAGGAGGGCCTCGAACAATGCGAGTGCTTGCTTTTTATAGCCCGATGTAAACAGGATATGTAAAGTTACAGGGAACAAGGTAATTCTCTCGGTTACAGCATTACAATTGGTTAACATTCTACATTTAGCATTCCTTATCGGAGATCTCCCAGGTGATGTTTTTCTGAAGTTTGAAAGAAATATGGAGGAATGTGTTTGTGCTGGGCTCAGGAAGTTGGGAGATATATGGGGGATGTGCCTCATTCCTTTCAGTAGAATATAATAAATAATTTTTCCAGTTGACAGCTTTGTTTTGAGAAAGACTCCGAGCAAGTAAAGAGGAGCGAATGCTTATCTGAGTAGAACTTCAACGGTTTTGCTTGTGATAGCCAGTCTTACGCACGTACTTCCTTGGGATTTAACATATACAGACTCGGTTCAGTTTAGAGGATGCTCTAGCAATTTGAGAATCCAGGAAAACCTCTCAGACTCCTTTGACTCAGACAGAAAGAATCATTGAGGGAATGATTCACTCAATGAATAATTCCCAACTGGAGTGAAGGATTCTCTAGTCTAGTGATTCTCAATAAGCATTAGAATAAGCATTAGATCATCTCTGTCGGAAATGTATGTATGTTAAAATGCAGATTCCTGGGCCCTACCTCAGGCTAACTGGAGCAAAATTTCTATGAAGTGGGGTCTAAGAATATGCATATTCACAGATATGCTAGAAGGTTCTTATTTGTATTTTACAGCAGACACTTATCCTTGGGGATATGTCAAACCAGCCAAGTGGGAATGAAGGTAGAACTTTGAGCCTGTAGCTCAAATGGGCTGAGATATTTTTGATAGAGCTTCTTCTTATGGACAAAACAATAGTCCCATTAGTAGCAAAAGCCTTCACAAAAATATTTCGACCTGCACAGGTGACATAACTTTCTGTTGTTGTCAATTCCTGATTTGTTCTAGGGAAACTTCATTTTTAAAAGTTCTCTCTGATAGCTAAATGTGCTGAGGCACTGAGTGTACTTTTAGTTCTTGCATTGGAATGTAATCTAATAAAATAAAATTCCATGCAGTTATTTGGATGACATCTCTTTGAATAGCATAGTAGGGCAAATAGATTTGTGTCTATGTATATTATTTATGTGTTGTATTATTAGCAAATATGATAGTATTAGCAAATATGATAGCAAATATGATATGATAGTTGTATTATTAGCAAATATGTATATTATTTGTGTTGTTTTTATTAGCAAATATGATAGCTTTAATAATTATCTAATATTAATTTATACTACTTACTTTTGACAAATAAGTAGAATTGAAGCAAAGATTTGATATTAAAGACATTTATCCATCTGCTTTGGAGTGGCAATTGGTATATAGAGAATGGGCTTTAGATTCATGTAGATGTTGGTCTCACCTTTTCCATTTGCTCATTGTGTGAACCTTGGCATATTATTTAGCTTCTCTGAATCTGTGTTTTCTTAACTACAAAAAGAGGACAATAGTATATTACTTCTATGATGTAGAAAATCACGGCCGGGCGCAGTGGCTCACGCCTGTAATCCCAGCACTTTGGGAGGCCGAGGCGGGCGGATCATGAGGTCAGGAGATTGAGGCCATCCTGGCTAACATGGTGAAACCCCATTTCTACTAAAAATACAAAAAAATTAGCCAGGTGTGGTGGCGGGCACCACGTAGTCCCAGCTACTCGGGAGGCTGAGACAGGAGAATGGCATGAACCCAGGAGGCAGAGGTTGCAGTGAGCCAAGATCACGCCACTGCACTCCAGCCTGGGCAGCAGAGAGAGACTCTGTCTCAAACAAACAAACAAACAAACAAACAAACAAAATCACTTTAAGGTCAATATGGTGGCTCACACCTGTAATACTAACATTTTGGGAGCCTACAGCAGGAGACTTGCTTGAACCCAGGAGTCTGAGGTTGCAGCGAGCTGTGATCGTGCCACTACACTGCAGTCTGGGTGACACAGTGAGACTCCGTCTCAAAAAAGAACGAAAGAAAGAGAGAAAGAGAGAGAGAAAGAAAGGAAGAAAGAAAGAGAGAAAAAGAAAGAAAAAAGAGAAAGAAAGAAGAAAGAAAAGAAAAGAAAGAAAGGAGAGAAAGAAAAAGAAAGAAAGAAAAGAAAAGAAAGAAAGGAGAGAGAAAGAAAGAAAAGAAAGAAAAAGAAAGAAAAAGAAAGAAAGAAAATGAGTTTAATATAGTACCTGGAACATATCAAATGCTCACGAAATTTAGTGCCCTTCATTGCACTGGAGAAAAGAGTTAGGTGGCATTTTGTAGCTGTGTATGCTTAGATACAGTTTGTTTTTGATCTGGGAATATTTTAGACTTCATCTTTTCTTTCTTATTCTTATAATTTTCCTTTATTCATAATGCAGTCATCCCTTTCCTACCCATGGAAACAGTGAAATGTAGGACCAACCATGCTGTGTTATTAATTTTGCACAGAGCTAGCTGATAGTGACCTCTCCAGTAGTAGCATTCACTCTTTTGCCTTAAAAAATTTCTCACAAAAGCTCTCCACTAGGCATGAGCATTACTCTTAGTCCTCCCACTGCTTCAGTGTGGCAGTCATCAGTAATATGTACATTTCCAGTTTGGCGCAGGTCTATTTCTCTGCTTTGCTCAGAAGATACCACTGACCTTTCTGATTAGCTGAGTTGCAGATGATTGAGCTTGCACATATGAGGGACAGTCAGAAAATAAATCTTCCCTGTGTCTGCCTAGCCAGACTCCAAGAGTCAGGAAAAATTCCACTGAAAGTCCATAAATCTTCCATTTTTCTTCCTGAAAGCATGTATAAGAACAGTTCTCCTGTCACTACATATGAGAGCATTCCTGTATGTGTGGGTAGGGTTTTGGATGTCAATTTTTTTTTTTATATCAAGTGGTAAAATTTTATTTTACAAGCAGTAGGGATTGGATCAAATTATTGTTATACTCCAGAGGAAGTATTTTGTAACCACAGCAAATGCCATTATACATACTGCCAATACAGATTTAATAGACAATACTAAACTGTACAAGAGTTATTATTTTTCCTTAATCTCGAAGCTATTTTTAGTAACACAGAAAAACTACATTAACATTTTTTTTTTCTGGTAGAAAACATGATGTACAAAACTTTGGATGAAAACATATGTCAAATTTCATTTAATCACTTGGAGGAAAATCCACCAACTCTGTCAATACCACCCAAAGTGTTTCAGGCAGTGAATAAAGTCAAAATAATGCATCTTAATAAATTCCAGCTATGAAAACAACAAACTTAGCAATACATAACAGTTTGCTACACAGGATTTTTGACTATTCACTTTGGGAGTTATTTTTTAAAATCCACTTTTTTACTGAGTCTTACTACATACCAGGCGCTGTACTTGGCCATCTAGGTAACTAAGAAAAAGTTGGTTAGGACAGAAAGACCCATAAATCAGTCCTTTGGTTACCAAATTCAATTTTTAACTTTCAAACATCCTCCAAGAACAAGAAACCATAACTAAAAATACACACCCTTCTAAGTGTTATTTGATTTCATTAGTAAGTAGCAGGGGTGTTTGGTAAGGTCATGAATCACTATTTTTGATCCATTATTCCAATTAAGAGTGCGTGTCAAAAGCTAATTTGTTATTTTTCTAATGAGTTTAAGATTTGGCATTCAGATTGTTACACAGGTGGTTCAATGATTTATCATGAACCCTAAACTGCACACTGCTCAAAACAACAAAACCGATGTGCATTAAATGAAATAATGGTTTTTGATACATATCTTAAAATTCAATTCAGTTTAGGGTCCAGTGAAGAAAAAGATATCCAGTTATCAGGTGGTAAAGAGCAGAGGAGGTAAACTAGTAAACGAGTAAAGATTATTAGTAGTCAGCAAAGTATTACTGTCTATGTTATCCTTTGAGTAACAAGATGCTCACACGCTTTCAAGAAAAAAAATGCTTAAAACTATGCTGAAGTCCATGAACTGACATCATCCATTCAACACCATTACTTTGTTACATAAACCTGTTTTCTTAAGGTATCACATATGAAGCAATAATTTGGAAATTAGCCAAGCACTAAGCAGTTACAACAGCAGGTAATACACCATCAGTTTTTGAAACACATTTGGCCACATTTCACAACCCATCTGCAGTGTGGATTCTATAGACTCTCACTCAATTTAAAATTTGTTTCTGGACCTGAATGACAAGAGAATTGCTTTATGAAATTTTCTAATAAGACATTTAAATAGTCTTAGATTCACACCCCTTTTGTTCTAAATGATTTAATCTGACATGCTATATAACTACAAGAAAAATAATTATGTTCAATTCTTAAATGAAAACTAAATGCCAATAAATGGTAACAGATTTGACATGGAATGTTCTAAGATCTTCCTCTACATAATCTGACACTGCAGATTATGAGTTTCAGAGCTTGAAAACTTCAGATTAAGAACCACAAGAAAATTTAGTCTTGATGGCATGCAAGATCTTCCTAAAAATTAACCTAAGACTTAGAAGTCTCAGTATTATTAGAACATAAAGAAACATAACAAATTTGTACATTTTATTTACATTTATTTTTTGCTTTTAGTGTGCTCACAGAAAATTAGAACACCTTAAGCAGGAGTTTAATAGCAATTTTTGTAAGCAAAGTTACATTTCATCTCTAAGTCAAATTGGTCAAAGCTTCTCCAGCATTTACATAACATGATAGACAAGATGCTACACAAAACCATTGCATCTGAAGATTTTTTCCCTTTATTCTCAAAGACAACTGGAAAATAAAGCATTATCTGCTGTAATCAAAAACATACCACAGTATAAACAGTAACCATTCCACTTATCACAGCTTGGTTGGGTTTAAAATTTGTGTTTAAAAGGTCCAAGATGACTGCAGTTTTACAAAAATGGGCAGGGTGGAAAGTTGCAAACTTCATGTGCTTCTGGATACCGAGATTTGTGTTCATACAATAGTCACAGTGAAAAACACCCTGCAGATAATACATAATTACACTTTATTAAGGCCATAAACCAGCAATAAACAATAAAGCCTATACAACTTGTAGTTCTACTTAATTACTGACTGGTACAGCTAACATGAGATAAGTGAAAAGTTCCTATGGTTTAAATGAACTCCTAAGACTATAATCGTTTTTTTTAAATCTGGGTATTGGTGTGTTTTCTTTTTTCCTCCTTCCTTCTTAGTCAAGACTTGTACTGTTGTAAACCTGCCTCACAAAAATACATGATAATACATTTTCTTTAAAAAAAAAAAAAAAGACAGCCTTTACACCATTTCTAGTGGCACATTATTTTGGCAATGTTATGCACCACATCAGTTTCCCCATTGTGACCCCTATCATTTCATTTGATATCCCTTTTTGACCCACCCATCTCCTTCATGTATGGCCATGTCCATATATGGACAAAGAAAGTTTACATTTTTGAATAAAGATGCAAAGTATGCAAAAATATTAATACTGATGCAAAAATTAAAACATAAAAGAGAAACAAGGCAGAGGAAGAAGGTGTTTAAGCTCTCCTCAACTTGTTGGAATGGTGGTTAACAGAATGATTTGAGATGGGATCTGTGGGGAGGGGAGAAAAAACCAAAAATTTTGTGCTAAAAAAAGTAAAATAAAAAAAGATTGATGTCAAGTATTTGTACTAAGATTGCGGGTGGCAAGAGTTAGCATCCTGCAGTTAGAAGTAAAATTAGAGATTTGGACTGGTCAAGGACAGCATTGATATGTGTGGGGTATGTAAATCACCTAAGCTCTGCAAAAGTACTGAGATTAACTTGTATTTTCCAGACTGAAAACCTACCATGAGTGGGAGGGATGGAAGTGGGCCCTGGAACAACTCCGGAATACATTAAAAGCTTAAGGGGAGAGCAAGGAATTTAGACCATAGAGTTCATCATTCATCATTTTATTCCACATAAAATGGGTGTTTCAGCATGTCCAAAAGCATAGATAAGGAAATTGAGCATCCCAAGAAGTTAAACCAGTTTGCGGTTAGAGAAAGCACGTTTTTATGAAGCTGTCCTAGCCAGGAGGGGAGAGCAGGTCCCTGGGCTCTATGGCCCTAGAAATCTCTAGATGAGTAAAAGAAAGCTTGGCAAAATTTGGGCAGGATCTTCAGACAAAGATTGGGAAAGGCTTTTTTCATCTGTGAATCAGAGTTCCAGGATTTTCCGAGGACGAGAGCAGCTGCATGGCTGAAATGCAGCAGCCCGGAGCAAAGAGAGTGCTCACTGGGGGGGTCACAGCAGGTGAAGCCTACAAATCCAGATGCTAAAATTCAACCAGACCTATCATACCAGCAGGCCACCATGAAATGACTGCAGGTTTCACTGGAGAGATGAAGTACTTGGCCTGCGAATTGCTTTCTATGTCCTAGACAAGTAATTGCAAGTAAGCCTTGAGATAGCAATTTGATAGCCTTTGACAGCAATTTGACATTGTTATATCCAAGTGTTGGAGTCAGTACACTTGTGCATGTCTTGGACATTTTAGGTTTCATTTTTAGTTTTTTTACTGTCAAACTGGGGGAAAAATTGGCCCTTCATCCCAGATTATATTTATGCTCATTTTTGTTTTTATCCCCGCCCATGCCCACCCACCACACTCCTGTCCATCCTCTCCCTTGCTACTCACATACCCCTAGGAAAAGCTCACTGCATTTAGATCCCGGGTTCTTCTCCTCTCAAGGCACATCACTTACATTAATGCTGAGTGCTCACTTGATGGCAATAATATTTCTTTTGAAATTTTCAAGAATATGACTCTTCAAGAAGCAACAACTAGAAAAAATTAAAAGTTCACATGACTGTCAGAGAAAATGTAGCAGAGGCAATAGCAGTCCTTGGTGAGAAACACAGGGAGCATCTGGTTGGGCTGAGAAAGTTCATGAGGAACCTTTCGTGGAGAAAATGATTTTGCCAGCAGTTCCTTGATTATTATTTAATCATATGGATGGCTCTCTTGAGTTCCTTTAAGATCTGTGAGATAGGTACAAACAAGATTTTATATTCAATAGCTTATACCTGTAAGCAGTACAGGGTTTTAAAAGATTGAACTTTTAAGGCAAAGGTAATTGGTGTGAAGTATTAGCCACTTAATGGAAAATGATAAAATGGTACATGTTTCAATCAGAATTATGAGCTGTGCTCAATGTGGCTGTTTGTAGCTGAAGTTGACTGATCTCTGTACAATGATGGGTTTCTTTGTGGCAGCTAAACTGCTCAGCCTAGAGTTATACAGTCTTCAATGATGATGTTTTCACCCTTTGCTTGGGTCATTGAATGTCTCAGGAAGAGGCATGAAGAGGAATGAGGAGCTTGACCCACATGGAGATGGGTAGACGTGTTTGCTGAGCTATCAATGAATTGACACATCCAAGGATGCTTTGCTCCCTACAGGAATAATCTCCCATAATGTCTCAAACTTCTCTCCATCTCACTAGTGAAGATGAATGGTGCCTTCCTCTGGGGTAGTGGAGGACAATCAGGTCACTGCCAGAAGACAGCTTTTCACACTCTTGCTTTCCTCGAGAGAATGTAAAACTAATTGGAGTGAGGCATGAAAGGATGAAATTTGTCCAAATTGGCAGGTGTGAACGTCCTTTCTTCACATCAAGTAGAGTCATCTGGGGAAAATTATGGTGCTGTCCTGATGTGAGACTGTTTCTCATTGCACGGTGCTGGCCACTGCATGATACTCTTTACCAACAGAGAAGTGGAGTGCTCCTGTGAAAAGAACTGACGGATATGATTTTGTTCTGGGAAGTGAGTTTCATGACACCATGCTGGAAACTAACTCATTAGCTGTGATCTTGCAAAAATTCTGGCATTCTGAGATAAAGGAATTTGATCACCAATATGTCATATAAAGAGGTTTTGGAGAAGCTTTAAAAGGCACAGTAGATCAATATGAAAATGAAATGTATCCACTAATAAGAATATTCCTCTTGGAGGAGCCAGTAAAAGTGTGTGTGCTTGTGCCTGCCTTTGTGTGCACAGGCACGTGTGCATATGTGTGTATGTGCAGCATACATGTGTGTGGTATAAAGAAAGAAAAAAAATCTTCTTGCTTAGGAAGAGTTGTATAGAGCCTACTAAAAATTATATAGCCAAGGCATGTCTCTTAATTTTGGAACGACGAGGTGTTAAAAAGCAAAGGAAATGAACATCAGAGCAAGTGAAATATGACAGCCAGAAAATATCAATGTGAGTTATGATATCAATAGACCAATGAATTGCCAATGATGCCGAAGAGCTTTATGAGCCTTGGCAGGCAATTAGATAAGAGTAGTTTCTTCTTGAGTGGCAATTTGAAGTGGTTATTAACTGTATACCGAAATTCGATGGGCTAAAAAAACCCAGTTAAAAAGAAAACCATTCATATTGAATTGTTCCTTCTACTCTGTTTAAAAAACAAAAAACTTCATGATGAGCTGAAGTAAGAGATTTTTATACCAAACAAAGATGATTAAACTAAAAGTATGAAACCTTCTATTTTTAGTGAATCCTGACATTCTCTACTGCTAGCATTCCCAGCTTCCAGATAATATGTTCTCCAGTTGGCTGGTTATTGTGCTGTAAATCACATTTCAGTATATCAGCAAACGATGGCATGAACTTGAAGAGCAAAACAAAATCAACTTGGAAAAAACTAACGTAAAACCTCTAAAGTCTAAAGGTAGTCCCTTCCCTTAGAAAATGACTTAATTGATTACAATTGCAGTGTATCTTCAAATGTGTAGTTTTATTTTAATTTTGTTTATTTTTTATTTGTTTACTTTTTGAGAGAATGGATCTCACTATGTTGCCCAGTTTGGTCTCAAACTCCTGGCCTCAAATGATTTACCTGCCCTTATCTTCCAAAGTGCTGGGGTTACAGGTGTGAGCCACGGCACTATTTTTAAAGATTAAAATATATTTAAACAATTAAATTTCAAGTGAGGAGAAGCATAGATAAAGTGGAAGGTGATTAAAAAAGCAAGTGGTTGCTGCACTCCATTTGCTGTCCTTTCCTCTCTTAGTTGCTGAATCACACTTATGATAAATTACATTTACAATTCATTTGAAAATGAAGCTAAATATTGAGTTTCAGGGTATTAGAAAGTAGAGGCTACAGAGAAGTACTTTTATCTAAATCAACAGGAAAAGTGAAATTTTTGCCAATGCTATGTGATAACATAGCTTATCACTAGTCAATTTCTCACTATCCACATAAGATTTTGCCAATGGATAGAAATCTGCTTCCTTACTTTCTGTGTCAATCAAAAATAGTATCCTGACATATTATTTTGTGTTTCACAGACTAGAAATTTTTAGCAACCTGAGGACATGTGACTTGAAAACATGAGCAGTGCTGAGAATTATATTGTCTTCCAGTCTTCATAGCTAAAGGGAGTTAGAGTCGAACAATTCCCAGAACAGCACAGAAAGCTAGAAAATATTAAATTCACAGGCTAAGGCTTTGCCATTGAAAGCTGACTATGGAGATTTTTAGGGTGGGCAGGAAGAACAAATTTCCCCTTCACTGAGATTTTTCTAAGTAAATAGTTAATTAAAATCCTAGATTCTCAACTTCTGCATCTGTAAAGTAAAAGATTTGAATGGATAAACTCTAAGGTCTCTTTCAAATAAAAAGTTTTATCCTTGTATGGCATTATCCGTAATTACACACATGTATAATCTAACCCTATGGAACTACACATTAATTTCCCAAGTGTGATATTTACGGTCTCTTCTGATAGTTGCATGCCATTTGTTAACATGATTTTGACCTTTCCTGGTCTGTGTGGCAGCTGAGCTACTACTACTATATCCTGAATCAGGGCTTTGGCTGAGCTGGGATGTCCAGGTACATTCCTTATGACCCAGAGAGGCTCATAATTCCCTACAGGAACATTCAAGGGACCCTGAAGAATTATGTTCATGTTGGTAAATTTCCCCTCATGTGGCCTCCTTGGGAGCAATGAAAGAAGTGTATTTTCTGACAGCTCCAACTTCTTACTGCCTGTGTTTGCTCAGCATCATTTCAGTCATAGGTGTCTGGAAGCCCAGAAAGTCAAAGACATCATCACGGGGGGAGGGATTGCATTGGGAGTTATACCTGATGTAAATGACGAGTGGATGGGTGCTGACGAGTTGTTGGGTGCAGCACAGCAACATGGCACAAGTATACATATGTAACAAACCTGCACGTTATGCACATGTATCCTAGAACTTAAAGTATAATAATAATAATAAAAAAAAACACACAAAAAAACAAAGACATCATCACAGCTCCACGAATATATGACTAATACTCTTCAGAGGGGACTGAAGATGGATTAGCACTTTGTAGGCAGAAGTTTAAATCCCAGTTGCAACAGCTGACTGTATAACCTTGGGAAATTTGACCTCTCTCCTTCATAAGTGGGCACAATACGTTAACATGAGACCATAGTTGTAAATCACCAGGTGTGGTATCACAGAGTCAAGGAGTGTTGTCTTTGCACTGCCCTTCCATGCTGTGTTTATCCTGTTACAAATAAAATGAATTCAACCTGTTAGACTGTCAGGGCCTTCGTAACTGGCCTTCTCCTTTGGCTTGAGGCATGCCATCTGCAGGACTTTGCACCAACTTCAAGAACATAATGTACTTACAAAATACTTGTCAGTGTGGACTCTGAATGAATTTTTACAGCATTAAAAACAAAAACAGACAAACAATCAGGGCAAGGAACAAGAACAAGCCATTTACAACAGAATAAACACAAATGGTTAATCAATATGTGAAAAAATGGTCCGACTTTATCATCAGAGAGATCCACAATTTAAAAAAATAACAGCTTTGAGATAATTTACATACCATATGATTCGCCTATTTGAAGTGTATACTTCAATGGTTTTTAGTATGTTCACAGAGTTGCACAACTGTCATCATGATTAATTTGGAGTGTAGTGGCACGATCTCGGCTCACTGCAAGTTCCGCCTCCTGGGTTCACGCCATTCTCCTGCCTCAGCCTCCGGAGTAGCTGGGACTACAGGTGCCCGCCACCACCCCCAACTAATTTTTTTAAAATTTTTTTTTATTTTTAGTAGAGACGGGGTTTCACCGTGTTAGCCAGGATGGTCTCGATCTCCTGACCTCGTGATCCATCCACCTCGGTCTCCCAAAGTGCTGGGATTACAGGCGTGAGCCACCGTGCCCTGCCGTGGTCATTCCCTTTTTATCCCTTAATCTTTTCTTTCCCCTTAGCTTCCAGCCATAGGTAACCACTGTCTACTGTCTACCTTCTGTCTCTATATATTTGCCTGTTCTAAACATTTCATATACACAGAATCATACAATATGTTGTCTTTTGTGATTAGCTAGTTTTGCTTAGCAAATTGTTTCCAAAGTTTATCCATACTCTAGCACATTCACTTTGTGCCTTTTAAAAAAAATTGAATTTAAAAAAAATTTTTAAATTGGTATAAGATATATCTAATGTAAAATTTGCTACTTTAACCACTTTAAAATGTACAGTTCAGTGGCATTAATTATGCTCATAATGTCATGCAACCTTCACGGCTATTTCCAAAATGTTTTCATCACCCTAAACAGAAACTACAACCATTAAGCAATAACTTTCCTTTCCTCCCTCTTCCCAAGGGTTGGTAACCTCTAATGTCCTTTCTCTCTCTAGGTATTTGCCTGTCTTAGATATTTCATGTAAGTGGAATCATACAATATTTATCCTTATATATCTAGTTTATTTCACCATGTAGCGTGTATCAGAACTTCGTTTCTTATGAATAAATGATATTTTGTTGTATGGATATACCATATTTTGTTTATCTCTTCATCTGTTGATGAAAACTTGGGTTGTTCCTACCCTTTGGCTACTGTAAATAATGCTGCAATGAACATGGGAGTGCAGATACACCTTCACCATATTGATTTCAATTTCCTTTGGATATATACCCAGAAGTGGGATTGATGGATCGTATTGTAGTTCTATTTTTAGTTTTTTGAAGAATCTTCATATTAATTTTTATAGTGGCTGTAGTGATTTATATTATCACCAACAGTGTATAAGGGTTCCCTTTCCTTTGTATCCTTGCCAACACTCATCTTTCATCTTTTTGATAAAAGCCATTCTAACAGATGTAAGGTGATATTTCATTGTGATTTTAATTAGCATTTCCTTAATGATGAGTGATGCTTAGCATTTTTTCCTGTATCTATTGGTCATTGGTATGTCTTTTTTTTTTGGAAGTGTCTGTTCAAGTCCTTTGCCCATCTTTAAATCAGGTTGTTTTCCTTTCATTGAGGTTTTTGAGTTCCCTATATATTTTAGATATTAACTCCTTATCAGATGTATGGCTTGCAGATATTTTCTCCCATTCTGCAAGATCTACAGCTTCAATGCAATCCCATCAAAATTCTTTCATTTTTCACAGAAATAGAAAAAACAATCTTTAAGTTTGAATGGAGCCACAGAAGACTCCAAATAGCCAAAACAATCTTGAGCAAAAAGAGCAAAGCTGGAGGCATCACACTTCCTGATTTCAAAATATGTTATAAAGTGATTTTAATCAATAGATAGTACTGGCATAGAAACAGACACCAGTGAAACAGGATAGAAAACCCAGAAGTAAACACACACACTCACAACTGATTTTCAACAACGGTGTCAAAACATACCGTTGAGAAAGGGCAATTTCTTCAATAAATGTTATTGGGAAAACTGGTTAACCACAGGCAGAAGAATGAAATTGGATCTTTATTTCACACTGTATACAAAAATTGACTCAGAATAATTAAAGAGTTAAATATAAAATCTGTCTTTTTGATTAAAGCCATCCTAGTGAGTGTTAAGTAGTATCTCATTGTGGTTTGCTTTGCATTTCCCTGATGACTAATGATGTTGAGCATCTTTTCATATGTTTATTGGCCATCTGTATATTCTTCAACTGTTAGTGAAAGCGCAAATTGACTTTAAAAAGTCACTCACTTTGAAGGACAGTTTGGCAATTTCATTCATTTCGAGCCAACAAGCCCATTTGTAGGAATTCACCTTAAGAAGATAATGACAGAACGATGAAATGATATGTGCTCAAGTTATTGCAGCCTTCTTTTACAATAAAAAAATTGGAAACATACTCTGCAGTAGAAGTTTTAAAAAATAGTATTTTTTTTGATATACACAACATGATGTACTATGGAGCCATTAAAATGATGGTGTGGAAATAAATATTTCACACATAAAATACCCATGATATACAAGTCAAGGGTTCCTTATACAAAATGCATGGGATCAGAAGTGTTTTGGATTTGGGATTTTTTAAGATTTTGGAATATTTGCATATACATAATGAGACTTCTTAGGGATGGTACCCAAGTTCAAGCATGAAATTTATTTATGTATCATATATACCTTATATCTATAGCCTGAAATTAATCTTATACAGCTTTTTCTTTCTTTCTTTTTTCTTTTTTTGGAAACAGAGTCTTGCTCTATCACCCAGGCTGGCGTGCAGTGGTACATTTAAGTTCACTGCAACCTCCGCCTCCAAGGTTCAAAAGATTCTCCTGCCTCAGACTCCTGAGTAGCTGGGATTACAGGTGCACGCCACCAGGCCCAGCTAATTTTTGTATTTTTAGTAGACATGGAATTTTACCATGTTGGCCATGCTGGTCTTGAACTCCTGACCTCAAGTGATCCACCCACCTTGGCCTCCCAAAGTGCTGGGATTACAGGCGTGAGCCATGGTGCCTGGCCTATACAACATTTTAAATAACTCTGTGCATGGAACAAAGTTTATGTACATTTAGCCATCAAAAAACAAAGGTGTCACTATCTCAGCCACCCATGTGGACAACCTGTGTGGTGGTTTGGCATCACCATCATTCCTGACTCTGAATTTATATGCCACCAATAAACATTCATTTTCTTACACTTATTTATACATGAGTCTTTAACAGTAAAGAATATGACATACCATGAATACAGTGAAAAAATAGTGTGTTCAGGGTAGCTAAGCAGAACAGTAGCATCGCCAGAATATCTGTATCAGCTGTTAAACAATAGCAGCAATGAACAATGACAGGCTTTCAGTCCCCACTTGTGACCTGTTACAACAGGTCAGATGTGGAATTGCCCACTTGTGGCATTATGTAGTTGCTCAAAACGTTTTGAATTTTGGAACATTTCGGATTTCAGATTTTCAGTTTAGGGATGCTCAGCCTGTTCTGTTGAATAAACAGTGTGTCACAGAGAAATATGCCATTTTACCTTTTGTCTCTTACCACTTTTGTGAAAACGTTCACCTTCCTCTCTTTGTATTTGTGTACGTAAGGAGATGTACAGCAGGATGACTGGTAAAAGTGAACAGTGTTTACCTCTAGGTGCTGGAATTTGGGATCGCTTCTTGTTTCTCCTTTGAGATTTTCTCTGCTGTTAGAACTAAAATAATTCAGCCTGTATCATAAGAACAATAATAAAGCTACTTTCAAAGGAAGAATAATTTTGCTCTGAAGTGTGCCTACCACTATCTCCCCTTACTATTGAGGACCACATCATTTTGACCCTGAATTCCTACTTTCAAACTACAAGAGAATCTCAATAAACTATAGTAACACGGAGAGCTGGTGTAAGAGAAACACAGGAGCTTGTTTTCATTGAATTTCCTTGCAATAATTACACAAGTTTAATTAAAACAAGTAAATTAGAATTGATACACTGGAATCAATATGCAAAAAACAAAATGTGCTTGTTTTACAGGTCCTAATAGGATTCTAAATAGGAACCATTTTCTAGCATTTATTTCTAGCACATCTATCTTTGAATGGAAATTTGTGGGACACGATGAGAGAAATGTAAACATTTCCTATTTTGGCACTTATCATCAGCCCAGAAGGTTCAGTTCATCCAGTCTTGTTCAGAATTGTTCATGCTCTGTCATGACTGCTCATTGATATGGTTGGCTCCGTGTGCTCACCTAAATCTCATCTCCAGTTGCAATTCCCATGTGTCAGGGGATGGGGCCTGGTGGTAGGTGATTGAATCGTGGGGGTGGACTTTCCCCTTGCTGTTCTTGAGATAGTGAGTGAGTTCTCATGAGATCTGGTTGTTTAAAAGTATGTGGCACTCCTCCTCTTGCTCTCTCTCTCTCTCTCTTGCTGTCAGAGGCATTTGAACCAGAATAACTCCATTTTGAGTAGGAGCTGGGTAAAATAAGGCTGAGACCCACTGGGCTGCATTCTCAGATGGTTGGTTAAGCTTTCTAAGTCACAGGATGAGACAGGAGGTTGGCACAAGATACAAGTCATAAAGACCTTGCTGATAAAACAGATTGCAGTAAAGAAGCCGACCAAAACCCACCATAACCAAGATGGCCACATGAGTGACCTCTGGTCATTCTCACTACTCATTATATGGTAATTATAATGCATTAGCATGCTAAGAGACATTCCCACCAGCACCATGAGAGTTTACAAATGCCATGGTAATGTCAGGAAGCTTCCTTATATGGTCTAAAAAGGGGAGGAGTCCTCAGTTCTAGGAATTGCCCATCCCTTTCCCAGAAAACTCATGAATCATTCACCCCTTGTTTAGCATATAATCAAGAAATAATCATAAAAATGAGCAACCAGCAGCTCTGGAGTAACCATTTTTTTACTCCTTTACTTTCTTAGTAAACTTGCTCTCACTTTACTCTATGGATTCACCTTGAATATTTTCTTGCCCAAATCCAAGAGCCCTCTCTTGGGGTCTGGATCTGGACCCCTTTCCAGTAATACTGCTACCACAAGAAGAAGGTGCTTGCTTCCCCTTTGCCTTCCATCATGATTGTAAGTTTCCTGAGGCCTCCCAGTCATGCTTCCCAGTAAGCCTGCAGAACTGTCAGTCCATTAAACTTCTTTTCTTCATGAATTACCCAGTCTTGGGTAGTCTTTTCATAGCAGTGTGAAAACAAACTGATATACCCAGACTGTTCCATATTTGGCTAAAAAGCCCCTCTCCACCTTGAATTCCTAGACAAACCCCATTGTTCTACCAGGAGTGGCTTTGATTCACATCTATGCTCCCAATACTGTGTAAAAACTGCCTGGAGATCTGTTTCTTGCTTATCTATATTCACATCTCCAGAACTTTGTGCCTGGAATACTGTGAGCACTGTGCCTAGAATACTGGCAGCACTCAATAAATGTTTGTTGAATAAATGCATACATGTGTGCATGCAGGTGGTGGTCAGACTGTAAAAGGCTTTATAAGGAATGCTAAAGAAAGGGAAATCAGGCCAGGTGCGGTGGCTCACATCTGTAATCCCAGCACTTTGGGAGGCCGAGGCAGGTGGATCGCCTGAGGTCAGGAATTTGAGACCAGCCTGGCCAACATCGGGAAACCCCGTCTCTACTAAAAATACAAAAAATTAGCTGGGAGTGGTGGTGGGTACCTGTTATCCCAGCTACTAGGGAGGCTGAGGCAGGAGAATCACTTGAACCTGGGAGGCGGAGGTTACAGTGAGCCAAGATTGCGTCATTGAACTCCAGCCTGGGCAACAAGAGTGAAACTCTGTCTCAAAAAAAAAAAAAGGGGTGGGGGGAATCAGAGTCAGTCACAGGGGTAGTGTCCTATGCTGCCTTAGAGGTAGTCTGTCTGCTTTCTTGATGCCCTCTCCTTACTTGTACCTGTCTACTCTTGTAGCTTTCAGTATAATCCACAAATTCAACACACACACACACGCACACGCACACACAAACCCAACATACACACATATACATACACATATACACAAACAACAGAAAAGAAAACATCACCACATATTTCGCATGACCTTAGTTCTTTGTTTAAACGAAAAAAAAACTTATAATTTTTCTCACTGAAAAATGAATATATATTCAATGTACACTAGACTATAGAAAAAAAGTATAAAGAAGAAACATCACTTGATATCCCATTACCTACAGATGAACAGTTAGAGTTTTGCTGTCTGTTTTCTCAGTCTTTTCTATATATGCATATATATTTGCATATATATATTTAAGTGGCTGATAGATTAAAAAAAAGGAAGTGTTCTTTATTCTTGGGAATATCAGTTGAACAGATTGTACATTTTGTCTTTTGTAAATTTAAGGCTAGCTAGAAACTCTTATCCTTGGGGAAAAGAAGTATTAACAGATCTTTGTGTGGCTTTTACTTCCCTTTTACTAATATAATTTTTTTTTAAATCAAGAGTAAACATGAATGAAGGGTTATAAATTTTGGAAAGATATAACAGAAAGCAGCTGCCTCATGCACCCTCTCTCTTCACTTCAAATTCCTGTTCGCCAAAGCTAAGGACATTCAACCATTTGCACTTTTCTTCACGAGTATCTCCTTTTTTTTTTTTTTTTTTTTTTTT